>NC_143054.1:35728030-36031060 GCF_052426305.1 Pelodiscus sinensis | reverse complement strand
TAGAGCAGCTGGGGTGCTGCCGGGTTGGTTCTGGGGGACCTACCTGGCTGGCAGCGCCCCAACTGTTCTGTCCCAGGCTCCAGATTCAGCCGCTGTTGAAACTGATCAGTGGCTGATTCCAGGAAACTGGGGGCAGAGCAACTCTGCCTCGGGCTTCCTGTAGTCAGCCCCTGATCAGTTTCAGCAGCAGCGGCTGAATCTGGAGCCAGTTCCGACTTATGTACAAATTGAATTTAAGAACAAACCTATAGTCCCTATCTTGTACGTAACCCAGCGACTGCCTGTATACATCTTATTCTGGGAGGACACCAAGGTAGAACAGGGGACAAACTTTCTAACAAGTAGAAAAGGTTGATCATTCCTTACACAATGAAAAGATCTCTCCAAGAGATGTGGATAACGTGAAATATGGGCTGAGGTAAAAGTAGATTCTATTACTAGAAATATTCATGGATGGATATGAGATGACCCTGTGACTTACCTGGTTAGGTGCCAACTGCATTTGAAGGTGGTGAAGCTCTGGCGTTACCTAGACAAATTTCTAAAGATGGAGTCTCTGGACATTGAACATTGTGATACCAAAGAGGTAGGAGAGGGCAAAAGTGAGGTGCTGGAAGCTCAATGTAGATGATTATATAGAGCCTCTGTAGTAGTTTTATCTGAAATTATTCTGGTTCCACATACAGGATCAGCTTCATTTGTGTCTCAGTGCATGGATGAGAAGATGGTGTAAAGAGACAGGGAAGTTCAGTCCAGTATCTTAATATATTACTCAACAGGTAAGTAAAATAAGAGGCATTTTTAGTTATTTGCTAGCATGATAAGAAAGATACAGAACACAAAGATGTATTTGTACATGATCAGTCTTATAACATAGAGATTTTACAAATTGTTGACTACTAGTGTGGTGATAGGGGTGGGAATAACACCATATACAGCCATCCAGTTAGCTAATTTTTTTTGGCCACGGACGCTTTTCAGCAAAAAGTGTTTTTGTGGAAAAGCATCCTGCCAATCTAGATGTGCTTTTCCAAAAATGCTTTTAACGGAAAACTTTTCCGTTAAAAGCATTTTCGGAAAATCGTGCCAGTGTAGACGTAGCCAGAGAGTCCAGCAACATCCATGCCTAGAGAACTAAGCTTTGAAACTACAGATATCTGATTAGAATAGGGAATGTTTAGTCAGACACAATCAGGTTTATTCTTTATTTCTGTGTATGTTGGAATTCTTTGCATTTTTTCTGTGACGTTGGACTGTCAGCACACCTAACTTCCTCATTATACTGTAACTTTTAAGCTGAATCCCAAGGAATCAATTCTCTGTGGTTTTAATAATTTTAACTGCTGTGTAGCACCTCACAACTAAATAATGTTTTACCTGAAGTTCTAATGAAAATCACCTGTTTAAAAACAAGATCTGATTCCTGTGTCCTAGAAGGTGGGAGGTTCTGTGTCCATGTGTCTAAGATTGCACTGCCAACCCACTAGAAAAAAAATTAAGGTTCCATTTTCAGCTGATCTCAGCATCTGGGTTTCAATCTCTGTCTGGGACGGAGGGTGAGTGGGATGAAAGAGATTGAGGCAAGGGCAGAGTTTCAGGGGTGGGAGCAGCGTGCCTTGCTTTTCACCCCATTCCCCTTACTATCAGGGAATGAGGGAAAGTACTTGCATTCCGTGCATGCCTTTCACACCTGACTGGTGAAGGGAACTCACCAGCCAGGTGTGAGGGGTGTGCACAAAATGTAAGTACTTTCCTCTCAGTCACTGACAGTCCAGGAGATGAGATGAAAATCAAGTCATGTCTCAGAGCGCATGACTGCTGCTCCCCTCTCCCAAATTCCCAAAACTCCACCTTTGGATTGAGGGTACCTCACAAGAAGGAATTCCCAAGTGTGCCTTTCTGGATTCTCAAAGGGGTTTTGTATTTGTATGGTGGCAAGTTTCCAAGGCCAGGGAGTCTCTAATCTTGGGAAGTTTTAACACAAGACTTTAGTGACAGGTTATTTTAAAGTCTTTTGCGGGCTACCACCTTTTGCACTTGAAGTGCCACAGCAGAGAAACTGCCTTGACACTTTGTTATTGTAGGTTATTGTGATATCTTATGAATTTTCACATACATTACATATTTGAGCTCATAGTTGGGATAAATTACTAGGCTCAATTATTACAAAGGTTCATGTTCATAGAATCATAGAATCATAGGACTGGAAGGGTCCTCGAGAGGTCATCGAGTCCAGCCCCTCTCCCTCAAGGCAGGACCAAGCTCCGTCTACACCATCCCTGACAGATGTCTATCTAACCTGTTCTTAAATATCTCCAGAGAGGGAGATTCCACCATCTCCCTTGGCAATTTATTCCAATATTTGACCACCCTGACAGTTAGGAATTTTTTCCTAATGTCCAATCTAAACCTCCCTTGCTGCACTTTAAGCCCATTACTCCTTGTCCTGTCCTCAGAAACCAAGAGGAACAAATTTTCTCCTTCCTCCTTGTGACACCCTTTTAGATAGTTGAAAACCGCTATCATGTCCCCCCTTAATCTTCTTTTTTCCAAACTAAACAAGCCCAGTTCATGAAGCCTGGCTTCATAGGTCATGTTCTCTAGACCTTTAATCATTCTTGTCGCTCTTCTCTGTACCCTTTCCAATTTTTCCACATCTTTCTTGAAATGTGGCGTCCAGAACTGGACACAGTACTCCAGCTGAGGCCTAACTAGTGCAGAGTAGAGCGGCAGAATGACTTCACGAGTTTTGCTTACAACACACCTGTTGATACAACCTAGAATCATATTTGCTTTTTTTGCAACAGCATCACACTGTTGACTCATATTCAACTTGTGGTCCACTATGACCCCTAGATCCCTTTCCGCCATGCTCCTTCCTAGACAGTCGCTTCCCATCTTGTATGTATGGAACTGATTGTTCCTTCCTAAGTGGACCACTTTGCATTTCTCTTTATTAAACTTCATCCTGTTTACCTCGGACCATTTCTCTAACTTGCTAAGGTCATTTTGAATTATGTCCCTATCCTTCAAAGAAGTTGCAACCCCACCCAGTTTGGTATCAACTGCAAACTTAATAAGCGTACTCTCTATCCCAATATCTACATCATTGATGAAGATATTGAACAGTATGGGTCCCAAAACAGACCCTTGCGGATCTCCACTTGTTATCCCTTTCCAGCAGGATTTAGCACCGTTAACAACAACTCTCTGACTACGGTTATCCAGCCAATTATGCACCCACCTTATCGTGGCCTTATCTAAGTTATATTTGCCTAGTTTATCAATAAGAATATCATGCGAGACCGTATCAAATGCCTTACTAAAGTCTAGGTATACGACATCCACCGCTTCTCCCTTATCCACAAGGCTCGTTATCTTATCAAAGAAAGCTATCAGATTAGTTTGGCATGACTTGTTCTTCACAAACCCATGCTGGCTATTCCCTATCACTTTATTACCTTCCAAGTATTTGCATATGATTTCCTTAATTACCTGCTCCATTATCTTCCCTGGGACAGACGTTAAACTGACCAGTCTGTAGTTTTCCTGGGTTGTTCTTATTCCCCTTTTTATAGATGGGCACAATATTTGCCCTTTTCCAGTCTTCTGGAATCTCCCCTGTCTGCCATGATTTTTCAAAGATCATAGCTAAAGGGTCAGATACCTCCTCTGTCAGCTCCTTGAGTATCCTGGGATGCATTTCATCAGGACCTGGTGACTTGCTGACATTTAACTTTCCTAAGTGATTTTTAACTTGTTCTTTGTGTATCCTATCTTCTAAACTTACCTTCTCTCTGCTTGTATTCACTACGTTAGTCACACCTCCAGACTTCTCGGTGAAGACCAAAACAAAGAAGTCATTGAGCATCTCCGCCATTTCCAAGTTTCCTGTTACTGCTTCTCCCTCCTCACTGAGCAGTGTGCCTACCCTGTCCTTGGTCTTCCTCTTGCTTTTAATGTATTTATAAAAGGTCTTCTTGTTTCCCTTTATGCCTGTAGCTAGTTTGATCTCATTTTGTGCCTTTGCCTTTCTAATCTTGCCCCTGCATTCCCGTGTTGCTTGCCTTTGTTATAATCCTTTGTTATTTGTCCTAGTTTCCATTTTTTATATGAGTCCTTTTTTATTTTGAGATCATGCAAGATCTCTTTGTTAAGCCAAGCTGGTCTTTTGCCATATTTTCTATCTTTCCTACACAGTGGAATTATTTGCTTTTGGGCCCTTAACAATGTCCCTTTGAAATACTTCCAACTCTCCTCAGTTGTTTTTCCCTTCAGTCTTGCTTCCCATGGGACCTTACCTACAAGTTTTCTGAGCTTATCAAAATCTGCCTTCCTGAAATCCATTACCTCAATTGTGCTGGTCTCCCTTCTACCTTTCCTTAAGATCATGAACTCTGTTATTTCATGATCACTGTCCCCCATACTGTCTTCCACTTTCAAGTTCTCAACTAGTTCTTCCCTATTTGTTAAAATCAAATCCAGAACAGCTTCTCCTCTGGTAGCTTTTTCAACCTTCTGAAACAGAAAGTTGTCTCTAATGCAGTCCAGAAACTTATTGGATAGCCTGTGCCCCGCTGTGTTAGTTTCCCAACATATGTCTGGATAGTTGAAGTCCCCCATCTCCACCAAATCTTGGGCTTTGGATAGTTTTGTTAATTGTTTAAAAAAGGTCTCATCCACCTCTTCCACCTGGCTAGGTGGCCTGTAGTAGACTCCTAGCATGACATCACCCTCATTTTTTACCCCTTTTAGCTTAACCCAGAGACTCTCTACACAGCTATCTCCTACGTTCATCTCCACTTCAGTCCAAGTGTGTACATTTTTAATATACAAGGCAACCCCTCCTCCCTTTTTTCCCGTCTGTCTTTCCTGAGCAAGCCGTACCCTTCCATACCAACATTCCAATCGTGCGTCCCATCCCACCAGTTTTCTGTAATGCCAATGATATCATAGTTGTATTTATTGGTTAGCAATTCCAGTTCTTCCTGCTTATTACCCATACTTCTCGCATTTGTATATAGGCATCTAAGATACCGATTTGATCTTGCCTCCCTGTTGTGCACTGACCCTCCTTTCTCCTTGCCATTATAGGCCGTAGTCCCCCCCATTTCCAACCCATCTCCCATTCCCGCACATTTAGCACTTACCTGTGGGCTTTGCTCACCTGTCCCCATCGAACCTAGTTTAAAGCCCTCCTCACAAGGTTAGCCAGTCTGTGTCCAAACAAGGCCTTCCCGCTCCTGGAAGGGTGAACTCTATCTCTGCCAAGCAGTCCTTTCTGGAAGTGCACCTCGTGGTCAAGGAAGCCGAAGCCCTCCTGGCAACACCATCCTCGCAGCCAGGCATTCACCTCCAGGATGCACCTCTCTCTGCCCGGGCCCCTACCTTTGACAGGAAGGATCGAAGAGAATACCACCTGCGCCCCAAACTCCCTCACCTGTACTCCCAAAGCTCTGTAGTCACTCTTGATCCGCTCAGTGTCACACCTGGCAGTATCATTTGTGCCCACATGGATGAGTAGCATGGGGTAGTAGTCAGAGGGCCGGATAATCCTCGACAATGCTTCCGTAACATCTCGGATACGGATCATGAATATGTTGCTAAAGGATTTTACCTTCCAGTTCCACCTTCCCAGTTTTGCTTGACCTGAGAGTGTCTCAGGTAAAAGACATACATATTATGCTTGTAAGAAGCTTGAAGGATCTTTATAGGGTGAAAAGGCAATAGACCGTGTTTATTGAGAGTATAATGGCAAAGCAGTCTGTCTATGTGTACAGACAGACATACACATGTACTATCCTACTAATTGATGTTATATTTACAATTCCATGGTCTGTGGCCAGCCAGACTGATCACGGGTGGAGGAGCAGGAGTCTATCGATCTGGACCAATGCTCCAGGCTTGGCAGGACATCTCCAAAAATGTCCTTTTTATAGCAGTTTTCCTTCATTGGGATCAGTAAATTTTGCATCATCGTGCTATTTTCCTGATGGATGTTTGTTATTTCTGGTTGTTTCTCTTGCTTCTTTGTTCTACCATGCTAAGCTGATTTTGATCATGAATATCTTGTCCCAGTTGATAGGTGCTTGCCTCCTTTAAGAGCCATCAATCTGCCCATTGCATAAATGGGGATATGTAGTGATCTCTGGCACCTTTACATCTGTCCCTGGTTCTTCCCTAGAACATCTGTTCCAGTGGCCTTTACACTTACCTCTTAACACAAACATTCCCCATGTACACAAAACAGTGTTATTTTCTTGTTGTTGTAGAGAAGCAATGTGCACATTCAAACAAGGATATCAAATTACAATAAAAAAAACAGCCATCAAACCCTTTTACTTATTTCACAATAGTCTGAGGGGTAGCCATGTTAGTCTGTAATTAAAAATTTAAAAAGCAATGGTCCTGTAGCACCTTAGAGACTAATAAAAAATATATAAATAGTATCATAGATAGTATCATGAGCTTTTGTGGGCACAACCCACTTCTTCAATATTTGTCATCTGAAGACGTGAGTTGTGCCTACAAAAGCTCATGATACTATTTATATATTTTTGGTTAGTCTCAGAGGTGCTATAGAGCTATTGTTTTAAGATTTTTTTAAATTTCACAATAGTAATTTTAAACCTTAAAACAAAACTATAAGAATCTATTCTTACCTTGGAATCTGCTTTAGACACAATATTCTGGCTGGTTCACCTCTTCCAATGGATAAAGATAAAGGATGGCTGGCAGATTACACTGAGGCACTTTACTTTGCATAAGGCTACATTTTAGCTACATTTATGTATTAAGAGAGGTGACAGTCAGGAAACTGTGTGAAGGTATTATGCAACTACAATCAGAGAGCCAGTTATTATGTGTTCAGTGCTCTCAAATTTTTCCAGTTGAGTGGAAAAGCAAAAATCATCAGTACAAATGAATCTTTACATATTGATGAGTTTTGTGTGGGTCATTTGTAGAGGCATTAAATAGAAAGGATGATAGCACTGACCCTTGAGACAACACAGTAGAACCTCAAAGATATGAACACTAGAGTTTTGGTATTAACAGTCAACCAGACACTCTGTGAAACCAGAAGTAATCATTCAGCCAGCAGGGGATACAAAAAACCCCACCAAAGACAGTACTGCCTTTGGGGCTTTATCTCTAGGGCTCAGGGATTCTAGGGGCTGCTGCTGCAGGATTGGGGGAGGGGCATATGTTTGGGCATGGAAGAGGCTCAGGAGCAATGTGCTTAAAGTGTTAGAGTGGCGGCAGTGCTGCTGCTTCAGTCCTGTACCTCTGTTCCTGGCTTCAGCCCTGTGAGAAGCCAGGGCTCAGGACTTTACCTATGAAGGGAGCATAAGTCTCAGCACCAGGGCTCCCCTCAAAGCTAAAAGACCCAAGCCCAGGAACACCCCACCCCTAGCTGAAACGAGTATATTGATGCGGAGCCTTGATGCCCAACACCTCCTTTGTAGTTGAAGACAAGAATGGAGCCACAGTACTGAAGTCCCAATATTTACCCCAGATCTAAAGCTCTGAGCCCTGGTACTTTTCAGGACAGAAATCCTGATCCCCAGTTCTTCAGGGCAGAAGTCTTGAGCTCCATTCCAGACCACTAGTATTCTAAGAGTCAGAAGCTCTGATTCCAGAGCACAAAGCCCTGATACCCCCCAACCCTGTGGCCTGGTTCCGTAACCCCTCTGTGTCACTCCCCACATGTATTGTTCAGAGTTATAGAATAGTTCAGAATTACAAACAACCTTTGTTCTCAAGATGTCGTAAGTCTGATATTCTCTTGCTCCTTACCTCATGTATATTCCATTGAGTACAGCATCAACTTTTCTGACCATCCATATTGAGAAAGAAATATCAATTCCTAAAAAGGCTGGAGATAACCTGATCTATCTTATTAAGTATCAAAATTCTTGCCAATTTCAGTAGAAGAATATGAGGGTTCATAATCTCATAAGCAGCAGGTAGATCATCATAATCACTCACATTTTGCAATTCCAACTTGGATGTACTGAGATACCGTATATACTCGAGTATAAGTCGACCCGAATATAAGCCGAGGCACCTAATTTTACCCCAAAGAACTGGGAAAAAATATTGACTCGAGTATAAGCCTAGGGTAGGAAATGAGGCAGCTACTGGTAAATGTAAAAAATGAAGATAGATACCAATAAAATTACATGAATATTTATTTAAAAGAAAAACAATAACCTAGCTCTGTAAGTGGAAAAGGGGGTCAACAAAAACAATATGGTTCTGCAGGCACGGCCACAGCTCAGCCCCCGCCGCCCCCGCCCCCACGTTCCGGCCCCCTCGCCTGCCAACGAGCCCCCTCTAAACGAGCCAGCGGGGGGGGGCGGGGTGCCGGTGCTGGCTGGATTTTACCACGGGAGGGGATGGGAGGGGAGGGGGAGCAGGGAGCAGTGGCTGGTCCTTGTGCACCTGCCCCAGAATCGGGCCCAAGCTCGTGATGAGGGCTCCCGGGCGCTTCCAGAACAGACGCCCACGGTGCCGAGTCGGCTCCTGGCCCAGCTGTTCCCGAGCTCAGCGCTGCACCCGAGCGTCATGGCGAACGGCCCCAAACGTCCTTCCTCCCATGCGGCAAGGGCCCGTGGTGCCGGGAAGGCAGGGGCTGGGGGGCCAGGAGAGCCAGGAGGGCAGGGGCTGGGGGGCCGAGGGGGCAGGGACTGGGTGGGCCAGGAGGGCAGGGGCTCGGGGGGACAAGGGGACAGGGGGGCCGGGAGGGCCAGGAGGGCAGGGGCTGGGGGAGACGAGGAGACGGGCTGGGGGGGGACAAGGGGACCTGGGGGCTGAGAGGGTCAGGAGGGCAGGGGCCGGAAGGGCCAGGAGGGCAGGGGCAGGGGCGCCGGAGCTCCAGGCTCACACGTCTAGACCCGGCCGGCGGCAGAGACGCGCTGAGCCCGCCCGTGAGCAGGAGGCTGACTCGAGTATAAGCCGAGGGGGGCATTTTTCAGCACAAAAACTGTGCTGAAAAACTCGGCTTATACTCGAGTATATACGGTAAGTTTGCAACTTGATCATAGCATGAAATTTTGGGTGAAAACTGGTTCAAGTATCAGACAGCTAGCTTTCCATTGTGGGTGCTGGTCTATCCATTATCATCCACCTGTATAGGCTGAGTAGAGTAAAAGTATTGGTCAGTCGCTCTTTACAGAATTAGAGTCTTTACATGATTCAGTGGTGCAACCACGTTAGCCTGTTTCCACAACTTTTGATGTTCTGCACTGTCTCTGTGCAAGAATTCAGGAAATCTAGTAACATCTTCTGTGCTGTCATATCAAAGTATAATAATATTTCATTGTATCCATTGTCTCTGGCCATCTCTCCATACTTAAGCATTTTCATGACTACCGGTATTCTGGGTTCCTTGGTGTTGAGGTGTTCATTGTGGACTTCACTGTCTCTGACAAGTGACTGAAGTTCTTGTTTAATCTATTTCACTTTTTCCTTTGCTTTGTGGACTGTTTTATCATTTAGAATAAAGTGGTGTGCCACTTGATTGGGAGAGAATGTGCCAATACACTTGGTGGTTCTTCATCCAGGTTCAATTTGCAAGTGGTGGCTTATGTATGTTTTTACTATTATAGCACAGAGTTGTTGTTTCATTTAGTTCTCTCCAACAGTTGGACTACTCTTTTTGGATCTCTGTTATAAGAATTAACCCAAACACGATGGTTTCTTCATGAAAGGGATCCAAGTCAAACAAATCTGCATATTTTTAATATTGTTCAATTTTTCTTGTTCTGAAAGTCCAGTCATATCCTAGGATTTGTTATTGGCAGTCTTCCATGGCAGCGAGGAAAAACTCTCCTTAGTGCATGTGTGTTGCAGTACTATGACAAATAAATCCATCCAATTTAGCTGTAAACCTTTCCTCTATTGACACTTGTACTAGTCAGTGTTGTAATTGCTCCCATGACCTCCTTTCTCAATTTTTGCAGATGACAAAGTCTAGGTCAGGATTGTTCCTCTTGTTCAGCTGTGCACTTTGGAAAGTATATTTATCCTGGAAATGAAAGAGCAAGCTCAAATTGTTTGTTGCTGCTTCCTTTTTAACTTTTTCACAGTTATTCAAGTATCCCCAAATGGTGTTGACTGTTGAAGAAACCTATGTTAATTTTTTTTCCTGGTAGGGAAAATTCAGTTGGTCATGCTGACCCTTCAGGTGCTTTTTAAAGAAAAACTACTGCTATTTGGATGAGTTCAATAAGTTCCACTGTACCAGGGTGTTTCATAACAGTGTTTTTCACAAGTCTTTTGTTATGTATATACAGGCAGTCCCCGGGTTACGTACAAGATAGGGACTATAGGTTTGTTCTTAAGTTGAATTTGTATGTAAGTCGGAACTGGCTTCAGATTCAGCTGCTGCCACTGAAACTGACCAGGGGCTGACTACAGGAAGCCAGAGGCAGAGTTGCTCTGCCCCCAGCTTCCTGGAATCAGCCTGATCAGTTTCAACAGCTGCTGAATCTGGAGCCTGGGGCTGAACAGCTGGGGCGCTACCCGGTTGGTTCCCACAGGACCAACCCGGCAGCACCCCAGCTGCTCTACCTGAGGCGTCCCGCAACAAAAGCCTGGTCTGCTGGGGGGGGGGGCGCACTAGCTGCACCCCCTCCCCTCCCAGCACACCAGGGAGACCCGAGCAAAGCCGCACAGGCGGAGGGACCCTGCTGCCCATGTGGCTTTGCTCCTGTCTCCCTGGTCTGCTGGGGGGGTCCAGCAAAGCCGCTGGACCCCCCCAGCAGACCAGGGGGACAGGAGCAAAGCCACCCAGGTGGTGGGGGTCCCGCTGCCTGGGCGGCTTTGCTCCCGGGCAAACGAGCAAAGCCGCCTAGGCAGCGGCTTTGCTCGGGTGTCCCTGGTCTGCTGGGGGGTTCCAGCGGCTTTGCTGGACCCCCCCCCCCAGCAGACCAGGGAGACTGGGAGAAGCTTTTCTCGCCCCGGAGGACACGGGTGGCGACTCGCCGCCCATGAGCTCCGGGGCGAGAAAAGCCCCGTTCGTAAGTGCGGATCCGACATAAGTCGTATCCGCGTAAGTCAGGGACTGCCTGTATATATTTATATATAAATTGTGTTGCTTTTGATGTTCACAGAAATATGCATATCAAGTATGTTTGGTGTGGTTGACTCTGTCTCTCTGGCAGGTACTTGTTTGCCAGACAGAATGTTAGACTTCTCTGCAGATATTGAAAATGATGATTTTAGTTGCCGTCTTGGATAGATACTCTGAAAGGGACAATTTGTGTCAATGTTCATGTCTATATTTCCTATTGAGGTCTCAGTTCATATTGTAAGATATTTTTTCTCTCAGTGCTAGATTAACAATGAATGTCTAGCAGCACCTTAAAGACTAACAAAACACGTAGATGGTATCAAGAACTTTCATGGGTACAACCCACTTCTTCAGATGATACATCAGATGACATAGAAGAAAAGATATTGTGGATACCTGCCCCACCACAACTCCCTGACTAATTTTCTGCAGATATGAGCTCTTCACCTGGGTTTCACTGCTTTACATAAAGTCTGATCAAATTTGTTTCTTTAATTCTAAGACACACAAATTATGTCAAAGTCCATATAATGAAAGAAACATTGAGCAAGTTTGCACATTTTCTGTAAAGTTTCATATAATGATTTTCTTACTGATCATAGTCAAAGAATAAGGGACTAAATTATGTAAATTGGTTTAAAATATTGAAACTTTCTATTTAGCTACAATATTTTATCTAGAATAATGTAATTAAATGTTTTTAACTTTAAAGTCACCCTGATAAGAAATTTCTCTAGATTATAACGTCTTGGTTAATGAGTCAAAATGTCAGACTTTACATCTTTGGAGAGAGGCGGGACCTTAATTAATTCTCTCTAGTTTAAAAAATGTATTTTTTCAAGTTTAAAGGCATTGGACATTGAAGGCTTCATTAACATGCAGATTAGTATAAATAGTGCAAAGTGATTAGGTGATATAAATGGCCTTGAAAGAACACATCAATTCATTTCAAACCCTAATGTGTATATTAATAGAGTTCAGGAAGTCACATTCATTATCCTATGACAATAAAGAAAGTAAATACTCTCTTATTTAAACACGTTCAAGACTTTACCAACTGTTTCCTCAACCTTTATTATCAGCATTTTTGATCAAATAGACTTGTTTATGTATGCACTGTTTGAGAGCACTGTTGCAAAGTTAAAATGCACTGTTGAAATATGAATGGGAAGCTTGAATAATGGCTTATAAAATGAGTCCTACAGATTTTCTCATCTGTTAATGATAGTCTTCAAAATAGAACTAGTTTGAAACAACTTAATCCCAAATCTTGCTAAAAATAATCATTAATCAAATGATATATATAGTACATTAGAAGGAATGATGGTCTAGTGAAAAAGGCACTGAAAGGGTACTAGGAGACCTGGCTTCAGGTTCCTGATCAGTCACAGACTTCCTGAGTGACTTCAAGAAAGCCTCTTAATCCACCCTGTGCCTCCATTTCAACAAAATGAGCATCATACCTCACAGGGGTGTAGTGAGGATAAAATGCATTAATGACTGTGATGCACTCAGATAAGTGATGAAGGAAACATAAGAATATAGAAATAAACAAGGAGTCCTGTGGCAACTTATAGACTATTATATTTGTTTGGGCATAAGCTTTTTTGGGCAAAAACCCACTGTGTGAGAGGTCTCTGATTAACTGAGTTTTTGCCCATGAAAGCTTATGCCCAAATAAATACAATTTTCTTTAAGGTGCCACAGGACTTCTTGTTTTTGCAGCTATAGACTAACATGGCAGATAAGAATCTAAAGTGCAAGACATGGATTGTTAAAAATAAATGCCATGACATCATTTATTGCAGGTTCCCCTGTGTTTCCCAATTCTTCATACAAAGTAGCTGATCTGAAGCTACAATGCGAATATATAACTTTTTCAGTGTAAAATGTTACTTGAGCATGCTCACTTTTGTTTCTGTTCAGACCCTTATTGTGTGGGTAGGATGGATTAATATTGACTTTCCATTTACCCAATATATGAGCTGCTGAACATTTTTTCCCATTTGTGACCTGAATGGAAAGTACTTCTTTTCCAGTGATGGATTTAGCTTTCAAAGCAATTCTGTATGGGCATGGCAGAATGGGTCAGGCACTGAACTATACAAACTGTACTGTTGAAAAGAGACAAAAATCTTAGTTTTGACAGATTTGGAAAATAGTCAAAATGGAAGGGATTAGAAACTATTAAATCAGCGTTAATTTTAAAAAGATATTGTCGTCCAGTAACTGAGGAATTTGAAAAATGCTAAAAATAAATTTGAAAGCTTACTGCGAACAGAGATGTGTTACAAATCCAACCTAAATCATCTTATTGACTCTCAAGGTGCGCTTTTTCCATTGTTCTTTTTACTTATCTCATCTGAAGATTCAAATTCAGTTATTTACGCCAACTGAAGTTTCTACAGTATTGCAGATATGTAATAAAACAATTACCTGGACTAATCAGGAATGTGGTATAATACTGTTCATGGCTGACAGAATGACAATTCAGTCTCAGCTGTTAATGAACAGTTTTAATAGAATGTAGGGTAGAAGAACAGTGATGTATCCTAGGTTCTCCTTTGAAGTTGAGGGTAGTGAGGTTCAGTCCCTGACCTTTTCATAGACTCCATATGACCTTGATCAAGTCATTTAGCCTGTTAATGCTTAAATTCTCCATGTTTTTATTTATATTGTGGTACCCCATAAAGGCATCAATCAGAGAACATACGCCTGTGGTGCTAGACTCTATGCAAAGGGATAAAACAAAGATAGATCCAAAGAAATACAGTAGGTGAATACCTAGAAAAATAAAGCCTGGGTGGATGTGGTAAGTTAACACCAAACACAGGTACATTTGCTGATTTCTGTTGAGGATGGGAACAAAGGAGAGGTGGTGTGGTTGCTAATGCAGGTAGCATGCCCTTCACCAGTAGGTACGGAGTGGGTGCAGAGAAGACCAATATTGCCAAACACACATGTTTAAAAATAAGGAATAATACCCCTAAATCTTCATATTGTCTTTGAAACTATGACATATGGAGTGAATGAATGAATAGTTCTTTTACTTCGATGTCATGTTTTTGAGATTCCAGGATGCACTGAGTCCATGTTTGCAGCTATTTTCCCACACTCAGAAGGCCTTTGTTTCTAGATGAAAACTAAGATTTTCATGTAAACATTTGGCTGCAGGAGCTGAGGCTTTAAATAAAGAATCAAATCTTACCAAACTTATGGTATGATTGCAGTGATATTGGTATTGGTATAAGTATTGGGAGAAAATCACATACATGAGCATTGGGGCCAAGAGGAAAATTCATTCTCCAGAGAATCAGCTCAGGCTACTTCTAGACTGCAGGCTTCATTCAGAAGAAGCTTTTCTGGAAGAGATCTTCCAAAAAAACTTCTTCAGAATGAGAGCAGCCACACAGCAAAAGTGCATCGAAAAAGCACATTGAATGGACACTCTCTCTCATTTAAGCTGTAATTACTATGGACGGAGTGGCCACTAGGACACCTGTGCTTTTTTCTCTTTCCTCTTCTTTTGAAAGAATTCCCTCTTCCCCGTCCACACACGCCTTTTTCCGAAAGAGCTCTTTCAGAAAATGGCTTCTTCTTCATAGAAAGATGTTTACCAATGTCGGGAAAACCCCTCTGTTCTTTTGATTTTTTTTTTAAATAATGTGATTGCAGTGTGGATATAAGTGAAGTTTTTCCGAAAAAACTCTGTAGTGTAGACATAGCTGAAATGTGGAGTAGGAGCTCAGTGAGAGAGAGGAAGGAATGAGGGGGATGATCTCGAAAAAGGGAGGTGCAGATAAAGTGAGTGGGGACAGAGATCCTTTCCAGGTTGTTGAGATTCCCTTAAGACTTTTTACTATTCGACTTCCTAAGGACTCTAGCCTTTGTCTCTCAGGTTCCTTTAAGTGGCATACAACAGTGGTAGCCGATGATTTATTTATTTCCTAATTCCAAAAAATGTGGCTTCCATCCATGTGTGAATTATTCATGTCAGGCCAAGCCTCAGCTACATTTCACAATCTGAGTTAGAAAACAATTATATGCAAAGAGACTTTACAGTGCAACTTAAATTTGGAGTACATTTCATTTTTTCATCGTTAATGTACTGCTTACCTGTCATATGGCAGATGTATGACATAAAATAGTTTTCTGAGAGCATTGTCTTTTTTCTGTCTATACATGAACACAAATTGCACTTCATATTTTAATGTTTTCAGTTTCTTCAGTAATTGTGGATAGCACAATTGTGATCCACAAGATATTCTCCATTTCAGTGAAAAACATTACTGTTGGATTTCTGTCCAGACAACAGAGATGAAGGTTTTGTTGCAGACTATTTTGCTTTCTGTGGCTGGCTCTCTTTTGATAAAAATGGCTGTTATTTGTCACACTGACAGGTACACCTACTGCGAAATGCTGGCGATGAAGTTACCATCACTGTACAGTACCTCAGGGAAGCTCCATCATTTCTAAAGCTCCCATTAGGTAAGAAGAAATTAATGAATATAGGTAATTTTTTTTCTCTTTTTGCAATAGTTCTCATAATGAGCAGACAGAAATAATTATCTTATTTCCAGATGTTTTACTGCAAGATCTGTTCTTTAATGTATGTTATTATTTCACATTCAGTGTATAAGAATTATAATTTGTTACACTCTGTGTTGCAATACCTAACTGGTTTAGGAGCTTAATTTTAATTTTCAAAAGTGATTTAGGCATTTAAGAGTTTAAATTCCTAATGACTTGCTGGGATTTTTCCAAGTGACTAAATCTCTTTTGAAAGTGGGATTTAGGTTTTTAAATCAGTTTGGTGTTGCAATACTGAGAGTAGCAATATCTAAAGTGGTTTGAAAATGTGGGACATAGTATCAATTCATGATTCCTTTGGATAGTGAATTTCAGATAAATCCCAAAACTCAGCTGAAATGTAACCACATGTCATTTCAGTGGATAAATACAAAAAGTTATTCCAATTTAAAGCTGGCTGAACCAATGTAAAACTGTAAACCCTGAACTACAATAACTTCTTTGACTGTCATGTAGAAATACTCCAAGAGACTTAGGCACTTCTGAATATCTTATCCAAAATTCTGTCTTCCTTCCATTCAGCCTGCAGGGCCTGTTCATAAATTCATGATAATTCCTTTGGCTAGGTGTCTGTTTTGTTTTCTTCCTTTCTGTTTTTTTTAATCACATGCCATAAGAGATCTATGAGGGCAATTGGGAAGGTCTCAAGGGTTTTTCCTTGAGATATCTCTACTCTCGTTTTGAACTGGACTGGAATATGATGGTTCTTCTCTTTGGCCCTTGTGTTTTCAGGTGTCTGTCTATGATGTAATGAACAGACCATATTGATAACTAATAGCTTTTCTATACTACAGGTGCTTTGTTCACATAGTTGTGCCAGCAGGCCTCCTAATGGGGAAACATTCTAATCCAACAGAAAGAGTTCTGTGAAGATAGCTAAACCACTCCCCAAAGTACATTAGCTATGCTAACCGAATTCTTCTGTGGCATAGTTGTACTACATGCTTGTGCTACAAGGGTTTTGCTGGGACAAGTATATTGGCTAGAGTGTGTGACTGATAGTTTCTATCTGTAAGCCAACAACTATATGGGCAAAAAATATATAGTAGGTCTCTCATTTAGCCAGTTGTTGTGATTCAGGAAATGTTGAGCTGATGTAAATAGTAAAGGTCTCCCTGACCTGTGAGCTTATGTTGATATGTCAGAACTGGTCACTCTTGTTGTTTCTTCTTGGTAAGACTCGGTTAAGTGGCTGATATGTGGCTGTCACAATTTTATAGGGGGGTATATGTGAATTTGCACTTGTTGCAAATGCAGCATCCAGATAAACTTTGTATCAGATAGGACTGGAAGTTGTGAGGTTGGTGAAAATCTTTCAGTGTTCCAATTTCCTAGTTTATAGAATGTACGCCCAACACAACTGGACCTGTGTAGTTGGAAGGCTCAAAGCCAATGAAACTTCAATCTGAGGTAGTAAAGAGAGAAATTGCAAGTGGGAAACATTTTGATGCATTTGTTAGTTTGACAGCTGTTTGTAAATTAGGTAAGTGAAGTTTAGAATATGTCTTGATGTTGGTATACAGATTGTGCTCTACTTCTCCTAGGAATGAAGAGGGAGAGCTACCAACAGCAGGTAGTGTTGGGATGAACCCACAGGCAAATTACTTAATTTAAAAGGTGGGCTCACTTTGTTGGTTACATAATTTTATTAAAAATGTAGAAATAGTATCCATTAAAACAAGTATTAACTGAAACATATCTGTCTAGAGCAATCTGCACACAAACTTTTTTTTTATTCTGTGAATTCAGGAAATGTGTTTGGTAAATAAGATTTGTATATTTCTAACTCTTTCACACAATTATTTTATAAAATACATCTAAGAATGATTAGTTAAATAATGAACAGCAATCAGCAAACTTCTACTGCGGCAAGGCATTTTAGAGTAATTTTAAATACCAGTTTTTAACAGATTAAAGGCCCAGAGAAGCCACTAAAAACTCATACATATCCAGTAGTGTTCAAAACTTGGTAGGGGATTATTCTGTAACTTTCCGATGGAATACGGCTTAACAATGTCTGACTATATAACAAAAATTTGAGAGGCACGAAGAGAGGTACTCGGGCTGCTTAGAAAAATTAAATAGAGTTGAATCACTTCTTTCTATCTAAAATATGTGCATAAATTGTTATAGAGAAGATGAGCCTTATTGTGCAAGTTCTATGAATGTATTACCATTTTGCTAAACCCAACAAAAGTGGATGGAATAGAAGCATAAGAAAGCATGTGGATATGAATGATTGTCATTCTCTGTTATGTGTTATGAAGTTAGAGACTTGATAGGCCTATTAATGAGAAATGATTTAAGAGGAATTTCAAGTGATTGCTCCAGACAGGATAATGAATTTTGGTGATAATGAATATGGAGCTGTGAGTTTGATTTTTACATACTTTTATCAATATATTCTGATTGCCATAGTAAATTGAATATAAAACATGCATTATGTCAGTCTGAAGATTACATAACTAAGCACGCAAACAAACAAAAAATGCAAAAATTAAATCTAAAAGCAAAACCTAAATCCTGTGCTGTTTGTCATTTGCATTGGAATAGTCTTTAATTATATAATTGTATACTATTTCTAACACAAGATGCACTACTCATAATATGCATTGGCATACATATTTCAGGAAAACTGCTATTACATAATACATTTAAAGACAACCTCCTAATGCATACATGCATGAGGAAGAAGTTAGCTTGTTGCTTGTCATGCCAAAAAGGCAGTCACATATTTGTTTTTGTATGATGTCATATTTTACCAATTCTCACACTGTATCCCTTTCCCAAATGAAATAATGGTGGCTTGTTTAATTTAACAGTTAAGGAATTTTATCCCAACTTCTGATTTTCAGGTTCCCCTGGACCATCCAGTGATCACAGCAGTGGCGCTTCCTCTCCTCTCTTTGACAGTGGTTTACATTTGAATGGAAACACAACCAACACAGTAAGCAAATTGATTATAATCTGTGTTACCATTGTCTCCCACACCTCATTTCAAATGGTGAATCAAAATAAACCATTCTAAATGTGCTGAGAAAACACTGAACTATTGACTAAGGGAAAGAATCTCTGTCATTTTCTTCTAAATTGTTTAGTTGTCTAGGTATTACATTAAAGTCATTCACCTATTTTCTAAAGTGACCACAGGATGAAAAGATACTTTTTTATGTGAACTTTAACTTGCTTTATTGATTTAATATAAATACAGAAGTCAAAATATACTTACTGTGCATTACAAGATTTAATTAGTGAGAGACCAATTTACATGCTAGGAATGAGAAATAAGTAAAGGGAAAGAAAAAAGAAACAGGGAAAGTGGGGGTTAAGAAAACTATTTTAACAATATGCCTAACGAACCAAAATGAATTCTACAGCATGTGGTAAAGAAAGGGGCAGATGTAAAGTGATGTAGTGGTCTGTTGTATCTGCTGTTTAGAGCCTTTCTCAATATGAAGTTAGTGGAAAACACAAGAGAAAGAAAAAATACAAGCAGCCTTTATATCCCCACCCTCCTCCTTTTGTGACTAGTCTTTGCACGTGGGTGCCATCTTTTCCAAAGAGGATGGGAAGGGGAGAAGTAGTGATGCAATCACAACTTTCTTTCACTTCACCCAATAGAGAGAGGCTAGTGTACAAACAAGGAAAAAATATTGCATCCAGTAGAAGGGTGTGATAGGAAGCTTCCTGCCATGCTTCCCTAGCCTCCCCAGAGGCATTGCACATTATACTGTCTCATTGTCCAACTGGAATAATACACAGTTGCAGACAATCTCACTGTGGATCACAATCTTATTCTCACAGGTTTCTTCTCCACCTTGTCAAGGCTCATCACACTTATGGACTTTTGATTCATAGTGTTGATTCCTTAACCTCAGCCAGTGATATCTGTCTCTACTACCTTCTTGTCTGCTGCTCCCAGAAACATCACTGTACTTTCTCCCATGGTATCTTTTCTTGTTGATGCTTATTTCCAAAGTGTTCCATAAGGCTAATACTCAGTTCATCACCAGGATATTCTACCACATGATGTTTTGATTAAAAGAACTAGAGCAATATAAAATGAACATTGAGCACATTAAATGGGTTAAACGTTGTCTAATTGATAGCTCTCAAAATGTAGTTGGGCATGGGGAATTAGCACCACCTAAATGTGTTTCTAGTGGGGTTTGCAGTGTGATGCTCTGACAGAAGGGCTAATGCAATCTTTTTATACATAGAAAAAGAAATCTTAGTAGGGAACAGAGGTTATTTTAATCTTAGTATTTGGCACTGTTTGAATATTGTGTTCAGTTCTGCATTTCAAGAAATGTTGATATATTGGACAGTGTTCACAGAGGAGCCACAAGAATGATCATAGCAAAATATAGACCCACAGAGTTAAAAGGGACTGTGTGGATCACCTAGGGTGTGTCTACATTGCAGGGCTTAACTGGAAATAAGCTATACAAATTGATCTATGTCAATTGCATGTCTTATTTCAAAATAACTTATTTTGAAATAGGGAGCATCTACTCAGCACTTATTTCCAAATACGGCACACTTCCTCCGACTTCCCTTATTCCTCGTCAGTGAGAGTTACAGGAGTCCTCCAGCTTGACAGTATTTTGACACTATTTTGAAATAACTGCCTGCTGTGTTGTAGATGTGGACTAATTTATTTCAGAATAGTGCTAGTTATTTCTAAATAGTGTTGCAATGTAGACGTACCCTTAGGCTAACTGCATGATAAACTCGATTAGAACGCAGTCCTTATAGTGATATAGTTAAAGAGCTCAATCTGTTCATTTTAAGAAAGAGAAGATAAAGGGAAGACTCATTTAGCACCTCTGAATACCTACGCAGGGAACAAATATTTGATTATTGATTCATAAATCTAACAGAAACAGGTGTAACATGATCCAATGTCTGTAAATTGAACTGAAGACAAACTCAGACAGGATATAAAGCATACAATTTTTAGTGGTGGAATGAATTAACCATTGGAATAATTTACTATGCATGGTGGTGGATTTCTGTTCACTAATCATTTTTAAATCAAAAACGGATTTTTTTTACCCTAAAAGATGTGCTCTAGAAGCCATATCTCCCCTCCCTTCTCTAGGTCCAAACAAATGCTATTTGCTATTCAGCCACAACAGAACCTGAATAGCATAACAAAGGTGTCTCTGAAGAGCTGCTTCTTCAGAGCACAGCTGCAACTGGCCCAGGCTCCTCTATCAGTAGGGGAAGAACTTGAGGCTTCTGTGTGTGTGTGACGGGCTGGGAGGGGGGTTGCAGCTCCAGCAACAGGGAGAGAATGAGGGTGGAAGGGAGCTGGGGCTAACCTCCCCCAATAGGGGTCCACCCACCTGTCACCCACAACCTCTTTTAAAAGGCCCCCAGTGTTCTTAGCTGCTGCTAAGGGGCCCCAGGCCCTTTTAAACTGTTTGGGCCCCTGGGTAATTGCCCCCTTTCCCTCCATCATTGGGCCCTGGATGTTCATAGACCAGGTAGTACAGTGAAACACATGATAGACTTTGCACATGTTGTAAGGAGCTTCTCCCATGTATATGATCACCAAGAGAGGAAACATGAAAACGCTTGTTTGAAATAATTATTGCTAGATTTCTGTTATCTAGAAGCTCACATTTCATTTAAGCCATATGCTAATTTTTAGTTATTGTCTAAAATTAATAATAAGAAATTGGATTTATAGGACCTATAAGAAAGAAAATCAGAGTTTATGTTTCTGAAATGGAATACTGAAGATTGCAGACAAAGCTCAAAATCTTGTAGGGAGAGAGAGAAAGAAAAGAGGAGAATACCTAGAAGCAGTTTGGCTTATAAATGTCATTGAACCAGGTCCCTCTGAAGTTTAACAGTCTCACAAGAGGAGCCAAGTATTCACACAAGAAAATATGGAAAAAATGATAAAGCAGAACAAAATGCTTTATGGTATACACCTGGCTCAATAGAAAAGTCACAACCTCTTTTCATAAGGAAAAGTTTGAAAAGGTTCCCCATTACTTCATGAAACGGCAGATGAAAAGGCAAGTTGTCAAATGTTCTGAAAAGAAAGTGGTCTTAGCTTCTGAGTTGGCCCACTGAAAGCATGCAAGCAGAGACATTTTATCAAACTAAACTGTGATCAAAACAAGCAAGCAAAGGGTCATGAAAATGTCAGTTGAAAACCAAAGGGTTTTTCTATTTTTTTTAATAAATGTCATAATGTTGTACAGTTAAAAAAAAAAAAAAAAAAAGACCAGGACTATTGTTTTCCAAGAATTGCTCGCTTCTAAAAGTGGCTCAATTTGCTGTCATACTTTTTGATGATTCTCAAAACCCTTTAATGGAACTCTCGGATAGAGGAATTCAGACTGAGCTCAAGCATGCTTGGTTTTCTGATCATATTGCAGTAGCACGTAGAGGCCCCAAGTAAAATCAGTTCTCTACTATGCTACCCACTATATAAATATACAGATAGTGAAGTCCTGCCCTCAAAAGCATTCAATCTAAAAAGACAAGACATTCTAAAGGGAGGAGAGGTGAGTTATGATGTACCTTTTACAAATCTTACTGTGCTGGCTGCTTGTATGGCTCCCTTCACCACAGGTTTTGTTTGCCATCCAGTCTAGTACATTGCCCTCATGACCATGCTTTCGGGTGTGTTCACATCAGAAATACACATGCTTGTCAATAAACTGTTTACTTTGCAATGGGTCCCATTATGCAAAAATATCCACATACTCACCAGAGCTATGCGAAAGAAAAAGTACCGTTAGCACCCATTTGTGCCGCCTTTACTCCTTTTGCATGATACTTAGATTCTGTGGGCTACTTGGTAATGACTATTGAGTCGTATCCAGGAATAAGGTTGGGATGGTATGTTATGCTAGCAGAGGGAAGTTTCAGTGCACTCCCAACATATACACACACACATACATATGCACACATATGTGTTTCTTTCTCTCTCTCTTTCTCTCTCTCTCACATTCATTCACAAGAACAGTGAATACAAGCCACTAAGCTGAATAGGTTGCCCCATTGCTGGGTAGTTAAACCATCAGGGGGGTATTTCCCAACATAAGGGGCAGGTAAAATAAGGCCTGTGGACCAGATCCTGTCCACCAAGCCACCAGATCTGGCCTGCGGGGCCCTCTGCCAGGCTCCCTGACTACTCAGCCCCACACACTGCTCAGAGCAGATCTCTGAATGCTGTGAGCCAGGGAAGTCAGGAGGAAGATGGGGGGAGGCTTTTTGCACTTCCCTCACCCCCAGCAAAATCTTGCAGTTCCCATTGGCTCAAAACCACCCATGTGAGCACCTCCCAATCATAGCCTGCCTCTGGCACTCTAGCCCTTCCCTGTCCCCAATCCTATTCCCCGTCCTTTACCCCTACCCCACGTAAGTCAAAACCTCCACATCCCTGCTTCTGCACCCATACTTTCTCCCATACTTTGCACATCCTCCTACACCCATCCTCCAGGTCACAACCCTTCCTCTACAACTTGCACCTCAATCCCGTAGCCCTAGTCACAACCCAAATCCCTGCACTCTCTCCTGCATTCTTGCCCCAGGTCACAATCCCCTCCCAGACTCTGCACTCTCTCTTACACACCTCCTTCAGGTCACAACCCCGTCCCAGACTCTGTACCTCCTCCTGCACCCCAGTGCCCTGCCCCAGGTTGCAACCCCTTACTTCACCCAAACTCCATCCCAGATCCCACACCCTCTCCTGCACCCCAGTCTCTTACCTCAAGCTCCCTTCTGCACCCAACCTCCATCCCAGATCCTGAACCTTCCCATTAATAGCATGGAAGATTGTAGCCCTTGGGAACTTACCAAATTCTTGGAGTTCCCCCTCTATGAAAAATTATTGCCCAGTCCTGCAATTATTGCCCACCTCTACATGGTCTAGCTGGTCCACTGGAGAAAGAAATTTGATGCAGACTCATTAATTTATATCACAGCTCTGAAAATAAGGACGCTATGGAGAAATATGGTCGTTGATCCCAGACAAATGGTGGAGGTAGAAGCTTTCAGAAAACTCAGATTCCCTGAATTAGAGAAATCAGACAGGTTTGATTATTACGTGGGAAATAAACTGAGTCCATATTGAAACAACTGCCCCTGGCTGTCCCAGGACCTTTTAAATTGCAGTGTCCCAGGGCAGTTGGCCTCTTTCTCTCTACTCCCATTGATGAGCTTGCATAAGCCTCTTCTTTTGGCTTCCTAAAATAATGTAAGTTTATTTTGTTCTGTTCTTTTGTATTTTAAGAGGGAATCATATCTAATTTAGCTTGTGGCGAGGCATAAGATGAGAGACTAAATATCCAAATATCCAGTACAATGCTTTAAAGTCCTTGTTTTTCTTTAATGCTTTATTCTAGCTGTTACATAAAAATATTTTATTTTAAGAAGGCTGTTGGTCATTTTATCACAGTAGATTCCCAAAGGAAGGATATTCCAAAATTCACTGAGCCCAAAACTCAGTGAATCTGAAGGTAATAAGGGCATGCTATACCCAGGATACTGTAATTAGATTATAGTGGAATAGCAGAAGAATTACATTATTCTACCCCAAGACAGTTAAGGGCAAGAGATCTAATATCTGAAATAGGTGCTCTTTAGTACACTAAAAAGGGAGCAGCATTGCAACCAGCCCTACCACCAAGACAGATACATTAGCGACAGGTGCTTTAGAAATGTGCGAGATAGATAGGAGGGTTAGCTAGGGAATGATTGGGTGGCAAGGAGCCAGACTAGTGAGCAGGATATCTCACTTGTATTCTACAAGAATTTTCTGTTCTACAATAGATCATTCTGGTTTTGAACATTAGAATATTGACTGTCATTTCAAATAGAACAAATAATTTTCTTATTATTGCTATTAAATGCTGAAGTTTGAGTTTATCCTACATAACTGTCTCCTGTAGCTTTACCTTTTTTTTCAGATTTCAGATTTCAGTTGAGTGGCATGGCTATGAAAGTAATGCACCTAGTGATATCTGGTGATATCAGCCACCACTCAACATCTGAAAATCTAGGTTTTCATCATCAGGATTAAAATTTTGTTATGAGCTGGATGAAGCCTTGTTATGGGTTAAGTTAAAACCCTCACAGAAGTTGATAGCTCTGAATTAATCCTTTAAATAACATATGTGAGGACTTGTGTTTACAGTTTAAAAAAACCACATATGTATGAACGTGTCCAGTGTGATCCTGTAAAAAGCTTGGAATAGATCTTTTTGGATCTGGTGTTATCTAAAGAGCTTTAGGGGTTATAAGCTAAGAAAATGCTCCTTTTCTCTTCCATCCTTCTGTGATCAAAAACACATGACTTTGTATATTACTTGAAAACAATATACAACAAGGTGGCATCACAGAAAATACCAGAGTTCATCAATTTCTAATTCCAACTGAAACATTCTCAAAGCCCTGAACTTTGACTAGGTGCTTGGGGAAAAAAGGGACAACACTGTTAAGAGTGTATTTCTTGAAAATGTAGTTTATTTTCAATTCATGCTATTTCATTTAAAAACATGTGAACATAAAGTGTGACAAACACAAAGTATAGCTACCTTGTTTTCTACTGTTATGCTTGTGAAAGTAGTGATCATTATCTCAGTCTTCCACTGGGAATGCTGAAGGGGAAAAGAGACAGGTCACTATAGATGAACATTACCAGACGTATTTCAGATGGCAGCTGCTACTGCAGTAGTCACGGCTTAAGTGCAGTAGGTGTCAAAAGAAAATAAACAGTACAACTGTGTTGGTTCCCTTTTTCTGTTTTAATGAATTATGAGAGAAGAGAATTCTTATCTTCTGTACATTCCTTAGAAAACCAACGCATTCTTTTTAATTCTGTTGTTGTAAGGTTGCATTTCTGAGAAAATCATATATGAGAAATAGAAAAAACGCTTCTAAAATGACTTTTTCTATTCCTCTATTTCTGTTGGTTTGTTCTTTTCACTATATCTTTAAGGTCTTTATCCAATCTGTGTTTAAATAACTAAAGTAATGAACATTTCATTGCTTCATCTGAGATTATTGTATACTCTGGTTATTTTCAATGTTAGGATTTTTTTGGTAGTGAGTAAAATAGCATATTAATTCTAGGCTAGGGTTTTCAAAACTATTACATCTGGTCTTATCCACTGTGAATTAATAAGAGTTTTACTCTGAGTTTAGTTGGAGCAGAGGTAGGCCAATAGTAGGAGTCTGAAAGTCTTGCCCCACAAATATTTTAATATCTGGTTCACGATTGCCACTTTTACTATTTCAACGAACCTTGTTTGTGATCATTCAATGAATTTAGGGCCTGATTGAGCAAGTAAGTAATCCCATCTCTATTCTGCAAAGCAAGTAAGTGCTAATTTATGTTCCACTGAAGTTAAAGTTAAGTATGGTGTTTTGTTGGATCAGAGCCTTAGACAACAACCTTCTAAAAGTGTAAATAATGCTGCAGAGGTAAAAGAAACAGAAAATGTTCCCCAACTGAGGACACTACAGATATTAGTAAGATTAATTCTGCAGTTGGCATCAGTGAAGCAACATGTAAGAGATTTAAGTAGCATTGACTGACTTGGACATTTAATTCCAGCCAAAGAAATATCCATTGAAAACAATGGAAGTTAATGGGATAATGATCAGGATGGGTGGCTTCAATTTTCAAACCCACATTGTATTTCATCTGGGAGAAAAAAACATGAAGTGGGATCAGATAAACCACCAGCTCTCTGGCCAGTAGCGTCCAGTAAGGGAACCAGGTCAGGGTTCCACATCACAGATTCAAAGTTCTGCAATAAAACTTTTCCATTTGTGTATATATATTTCTAGCAACACTAGTTCATAATTACACTTCATGACTAGCTGACTACTTATAAACACCATTCTGAAAAGCATGATCTGTGCTTATTCCATCCATGTATAATCTAACCTTTACCTTGTCTTATATTTAGGCCTGTTTAGTAATACCAGAATGTTCTTAGCTAGACTCCAGCATACTGCTTGTTATGACAATTTAATTTCCATTCAGGTTCCCACTCAAGCTACTCACAAAAGAGGCAAATTACTCGTGTCATGTCAGGCCTACAAAAATACAGATTTATCAAACCTGTGTATACTTACAAACCTCTCGTATAGATCTGAAACTCAAACATTACTTAAACATCACATCCAACATGGAACAATTCTATATTAAACATCATCTGACAGAAAAAAGAGGAACTGATCACTGAGTTAAAAATAAATGGTGTAAATTAGGTAGAAATGATCATGACTTGATTACATTTATAATATGCAAACAGAATAAAGTCTCAACCAGTGTAATATATATTGTTGTTTTCTAAGGGCTAATTTTTGAAAGATGAAAAAATTAGGAGCCAGCATAGTTGGATGCAAGACTTAAATAAAAAAAATGTGAACAATAATTGGGAATTGTTTGATAACACTTAAATGGATTCCCAAAAACACAATCAAGGAAGAAGGCTGTATTAGTTGAAAAGGTGATCTAGTTTAAAAGGGTAGTGAAGGAATCTCTCTATATATATATAATATTTGTTTACAAGTATAACAAATGGAAAAAATGGGAAGTTGATAGTAATGAATGTAAATCAGAAGTTTGGATTGTACAAATTTATAGGAAAGCAAAGGGATGTATGGAGAAATCTGTGCCCACCAGAAATACGAACAATAAAGAGGAGCTGGGTTTTTTTTTTAATAGATTGGGATATTTTAAAAGGGTAAATGAGATTATGTGGGTTTTATAAGCCTATCAGTCTGACAGCAATCCCAAACAAGATAAATAGAGCCACTGATAGAGAACTCAATTAAAAACAAATTAAAGGAGGGTAATAAACTTAATGCCAATCAGTGTGGATTTAAGGAAAATAAATCATGTCGAACTAACTTGATGTCTTTTTTTGAATGAGATCATACATTTGGTTTTTTGAAAGTAAGATTGATGTGATATTCTTAAACTTGTATTGGTCAGTTGATTTGGTATCACATGACATTTTAATTGAAAGAAAGATGTAAAAATAATCTGGCATACATTAAATGGATTAAAAGCTGATGGGTATCAATAAGTAATTGCATATGGGGAATTATAATTGAATGGGTGGGATTCTATGTGGGTTCCACATGGGGCTGATTCTTGACCTTATGCTACTTAACATTCTTATTAATTACATGGAAAATCCCCACAAACTTATCCCAGATAAATATTGAAAGAATGGTAAATAATGAAGAGGACAGGTCACTAATAGAGAACAATCTGGATCACATGGTAAACTGGAAGCAAGGAAACAATATGAATTTTAAGCTGGCTAAAGAAGAAGAAAGACAAAATGATTAAAGGATTAGAAAACAAGCCCTAGAGTGATAGACTCAAGGAGCTCAATCAATTTAACTTAAAAAGAAAGTTAAGGAGTGACAGGCATACGTGGAGGACAAATGTTAAATAATGAGCTCTACAGCCTAGCAGAAACAGATAATATATGATCCAGTGTTTAGAAATTAAAACCAGACAAATTTAGATTGGAAAAAAGCATACATTATTAACAGTGAGAATAATTAACTACTGAAAGAATGTACCAAGTTAGATGGTGAATTCTCCATCACTGACAGTTTTTAAATCAAGGTTGGGTACTTTTCTGAAAACTATAATGTGAGAATATTTGGAGAAAGTTTTATGGCCTAAGTTATACAGGAGGTCACATTAGATGATCATAGTGACTGTTTCTCCCCTTGGAATCTGTGAATGTATGAGTATGATTAGGAATGATGAAATGATAAGGAAAACGCTGATTAATACTAATAAAGGAAAGAACAAATAAAATATCAAATGAACATATTCAGGTTTGAGCATCATATTTTGTTTAGAGATGGCTCCCTCTTGCACACTTCCAAACAGGTCTAGTAACAGGATTTTGAAGATTCAGTACTTAGGATGTACCCAAAGGTGTAGGAAAATTACTCTGGTATTTAGTTCTTCAAGAAATGAGAGTTCTTTTCCAGAGGACCACATAAAGTGTGCAACAGAGGACTCAGCTTCTTTGAATATCACATTATTTTTAGCTGCCTTTGGGCATCCACATGCGAAAATTTTGTCTAGAAGAAAATTGTGAATAATACATTTAATATTTAAATATCATTGTATGTTTTCTCTCTGTTTCACAGAAAAGAGATTGCTTTTGAAAAGTTCTCAGCAAAGCTCACTATTGAATAATTGACAAAAATGCATATCAAGAGATAAGTCATGATATAAGTATATGCATAAAGCTAAGCAATCACTCAAGCACTTTCATAAATAAAGAGGCCCATAAGAAAAGGCATAAATCATTTTTTTTCAATGAAGGCCTTAAAGAATACACATCAGAAGAATTAACTCAGATTGACGTCAATGAGACCAGTCTCTAAATACAGTAGATTTGGATTCTAAATGCTAACCAAATTCAGGAACACACAAACAACACAACTGTGATGGATTGGAGGAGTGCTGGCCAGCCGTTGGTGACTAAAGGGTTAAACTGGGGTAGCTAAGGGTGTTGGCAGGAAGCCAGAAGAACAAATGGGATACAGTACAGAAATTTAAATTGTAAATATCTACCTTGCCTGCTCTCTTTGTAAGGGAGTTGTAAGTTAGCAGCTACAGAAACAAGATGAAATAATCAACCAGAATTACCATGCCTGGGCTGGACCTTGAGGTACAGATCAGTGCGGATTGAGAGCAGAGGGAAAATGTATATTTGCAATCAAGGTTTTTTTTTTCTTTATTTGCTGTATGGTAAAAATTCTCTTTGTGAAATTCATGTGCCTCCCTCCCCTCATTCACTGTACCCTAAGCTGTGCCCAGAGATATCATCTCCCCTCAAGTTCAAGAATTGAAGCGGGAGAGCCCAATGTGTTCTGTTTCCTTAGGCCCAGAATTTGTGTAGGAGGAGGAAGGAGGCTAAGAGAATCAGCCTCAGCATCCCTCCCGGAGAGCTCTGGTAAAATTTGACAAGAGCCTTCCTGCCCACGTGCTGGTGAGGCAGAGCGCCTCTCCCCTATCCCCAAGGCCAGAACAGAAAGTCCAGGCATTCAGGTATTGGAGCTGGAGTGTAATGCCCAGGATCCCTGACTCTCCAGCCCCAAAGCTGGCATCTATACAGGGAAGCAGAATCAGGTAGCTCAGCCTCAGTAGCCTTCCAGGAAACTTTTGTCAGTTTATTGAAGGTAAAACATTTTTTTAAAAAAACTAACATTTTCTTTCTATTTTGTCATGTGGACTACTGGAAATACTTTACATCCCTTCAAATTTTGTTACACACGTCACTGAGCCAAATTTTCTAAAGGATTTTATACATCCTTTAGGGTTTAGAGATTGTTTTGAAATCTGGCCTATAATCTCCATAAAATAGAACTCTTAATGACAAGTTGGTGAGGATTTTATCCTCCTCCTATTAAGTCAATGCCAAAAATCCCATTGACTTTACTGGGAGCATATTGAAACCAGCTTGTCCCATTACAACACATCTCTCTAGTTTTATTAGGCACTGAAATAATTTAAGTTAGAAGATTCAAAGTGGAGAAAATTATTCTCTCTGTAGATTTTGTTCTTTTCATCTAGTTTATTTAACAAGCAAACCTTTATGAATCAAACCAAATAAGCCATGAAAGTCACTGTGTACTTAACATACTAGCGATCCCTGGATAATATGGCATCCACATCTTTAGCAGGACTCCCCACTGTTCTCTCATCCTTGATGTGCAGATGCGTTCAAAGGATTTAATATTACCATTGTTCCCTTTATTTTATTTAAGAATCTTTTTGCTGTGGTCTTATGACCTTCTGAAGTCACACAGTTTTACCATTCATGTCAGATAGCTCCAAACTCAGCAAATATTTTATTGATCAAAAGAAACAGTACCTTGAAGAGAGTCAAAGAGCTCTGTGAGTACGTAAGTGCTACTTGTGATCAACACTGAAAATATGTAGTAATTGAGACATTTAGAAAATCCCAAGCAACAAAGACAATAGTCTACACAATTATTTCTTTTGTGGAAGTCATCTTAGATGAAGGAATTAGCTGGATTTTTCTGTCTTTTTAACTGTTTCCTAAGAATAACAACTCATGAAGTAATTCCAGACAGATCATAAATTACAGTAACATTCAGCCCCAAAATTACAAGGTTACTTAGCACTAAACAGAGCAATGAGGGATTAATTTATTACATATATTTTAAAAAAAGTTGACATCTAGATTTGAAAATAAAAGGTAAGAAGATGAAAATGAAGCATGTGGTTATTGTTGCATTGTCTCTCAATCCCCACTTTTAACATAATTAATTCCAAATAAATCAATAGTAGCTGAAAATAGCCACCATAAAACTAATACAATCAGTTACAAAATGGAATCATATGTTCTGCTGAGGAAGATCCTACAGTTGGAGACTCTGTTTGTTGCTCTTGCATTTTTCATTGTCAGAGAGTTGACATCTCTTCCTTCTGTCCATCTACAAACTCAGGAGCTTCCTGGATGTCTTCCTGAAAGGAGAGCCAATGTTCTCTTTGGTTTTGGCTTGTCTTTTGTTCTTTTGGGGGCCATTACAAGTTTAGTGGTCCAACTGCTATCTTGGCAAATCTGCCTTTCACTTTTAGTTTAGAATTTAACAATCTCTCTCACGTTCAATGAGAAAAACTGGCATTTTGTGATAATAATTTTTTCATTTTAGTAAATTTCATTTTCCTTGGCTCAAGAAAAAATCTTAATTACACTGATGTCTTTTTCTTCTGTTAGAATTGGCGAAGCTAATGAAGTATTGTGTGATTGCTAATCTAACATGAAAAATGTAGATCCTTAGAATCTACTATAGTTTTGATTAAATCACATTCTCTATTCTCTTCTGTGACATCTCTGGTGCATAATAAGGGCTTTATGAGGAATGCCTCATCTGACATATCAAAGAAAATTACCCAAGTGAGCCACTTGTGAGTTGTAGGCTGTTCTCTTAGTAATTCAGTTGAAATCTCATAGGGTATGTCTACACTACAGCACTAATTCGAACTAAGCTAATTCGAGCTAGTGCAACTAAACCTAAAAACTAGTTCGAATTAGTGTTTTGCTAATTCGAACTAGCATGTCCACATTGAGTGGACCCTGAACCGACGTTAAGAATGGCTGGAAGCAGTGCCGGCAGGGCATCAGATTAGGACTTAGAGCGTGAAGCTGCTGTCTCTGGCTAGCCGAGGGCTGTGCTTAAAGGGTCCTGACCCCACCCCGGACAGACAGTTCTCAGGGGTTCCCCGCTCACTTGTCTAACTCGATGAGGGACAGCAAAGCAGTCCTGGCTTGGAGTGCCCTGAATGCCCACACTCGGCACATCACAGCACTCGGCCATCAGCCCGGCTGCACTTGCTGCAGGCTGCCATCTGGGGAGGGGTCAATCGGGGGGCTGCAGGAGAGCTTCCACCCCGAGGAACCCGCAGAGCCACCCCAGTCCTCCCCATTGGGGGCTCGTACCCCATTCCTCCCTCACCTCCTTCCACTTACCCCTCTCTAGCCCCCCTTCCTCATGTACACAATAAAGGACACGTGTGTTCAAAAATAGAAACTCTCTTTATTGAACAAAACTCGGGGAGACTGGGAAAAGGAGGTGGGAGAGGGGAAGAGAGAGGATGTGAGAGGGGAGGGCAACTAAAATGATCAGGGGTTTGAACAGGTCCCATATGAAGAGAGGCTAAAGAGACTGGGACTTTTCTGCTTAGAAAAGAGGAGACTATGGGGGGGATATGATAGAGGTCTATAAAAACACGAGTGGTGTGGAGAGGGTGCATAAAGAAAAGTTCTTCATTAGTTCCCATAATAGAAGGACTAGAGGACACCAAATGAAATGAATGGGTAGCAGGCTTCAAACTAATAACAGAAAGTTCTTCTTCACAAAACAAATAGTCAACCTGTGGAACTCCTTGCTGCAGGAGGCTGTGAAGGCTAGAACTAGAACAGAGTTTAAAGAGAAGTTAGATAAATTCATGGAGGCTGGGTCCATGGAGTGGTATTAGCCAGGGGATAGAAATTGTGTCCCTGGCCTCTGTTTTGGAAGGCTGGAGATGGATGGCACGAGACAAATGTCTTGGTCATTGTCTTTGGTCCAACCCCTCCGGGGTAGCTGGTGTTGGCCACTGTCGGCAGACAGGCTACTGGGCTAGATGAACCTTTGGTCTGACCCAGTATGGCTGTTCTAAGCTCAGGGCTCAGGGTTGGGGGTCTCACTGGACCACCTTGATTTTCATGCAGACCTGCTCCTGGGTGGCCAGGCTGGCAGCTATCCTGCCCTAGCCGGCCACTTTCCTGTGCCTAGTGCGAAGGTTGTGGATGAGGTCCACGATGTCCACACTAGACCAGGAGGGTGCCCGCCTCTTGCGACCCCGGGCAGGCTCCTGGGAGCTGCCAGCCTGGTCCCGGGAAGAGGGGTGGGCTGGGTGGCAGCGGGTGCCTGGCTCGTGCCGTGCCAGGTGCAGGGTCTGCTGGCTGGGTGTTGGCAGGCTTGCACCTGGCACGGGCACCGTAGCCAGCCTGTGCCCCTTTAAGGGCTCCGGGGCTGGGAGGGGGGCAGAAGAGTTTCCCTGGTGGTGCCCAGAGTGGCCACCAAGGAAAGCTGGGGAGGGGTAGCCTCCCATTAGTTTGAATTAAGTGGCTACACAGCCCTTAATTCGAACTACTTAATTCGAACTAGGCGTTAGCCCTCGTAGAACAAGGTTTACCTAGTTCAAATTAAGCGCTCCGCTAGTTCAAATCAGGTTTGAACTAGCGGTTTGCCTGTGTAGCGCCTATCCAAGTTAATTCGAACAAACGTCTGTTAGTTCGAATTAACTTTGTAGTATAGACATACCCATAGTGAGCAAGTTAAGTTATTTGTTGTCACAACATCGATGTGTAAACCAGAATAGGAGTCCACAAAGAACATACTGTAAGCAGTGCTACTTAATTTAAATAGAGCTGTTCCAATTTTGTAGCTAGTTGACTGGGAATTTCAGGTACTTTAAGTAACATTTTATTTTTTCCCATTCTGTTTTTAGTGTTTATTTCACATTTTACATTAGGTAGTATTAAGACTCTTCCACAAAAGGCTATCTTTTTACTTTACTCTTACATTCTTCAATATCCAGATGGCTACAGTGAATTACAGTCAGCATTTCCAATCTTGAACTATGCAATATTGAATTGGGATGGAATGTGGTAGAAGATTTATGAGTAAAACACTGACATTCAAGTTAACATAATTTATTCTCAATTACAAGTGGGCTTTAATTTTTAATTAAAACATGAAAGGACTTAACATCACACAAATAATAAAATAAAAATACCATTATAGCACTGACGTGTCTGTTTTGTTTATACATACATTCTTGATTTCTCTCCTTAACTCTCTTTCTTAAAAAATTATATTACTATATATTACTAGTTCGTAAAGAACACACAGACCCAGATGCATTTTCATACTTTCTGCACTGTATGATCTGATAGACTGTTCTTACGGACTCTCATTTATTCTCTACAGGCTCCATCATCACCTTCCTCACCCATAGCTAATGAACCAAAATATGAGAAGCGCTGGCTAGACACTCTATCAGTTCCTCTGTCAATGGCTCGAATCTCAAGGTACAAAGCTGGAACAGATAAATTAAGGTATGTATTTGAAAAGGGGAGTACTGGGTTAAATAACTGTGCCTAATTTTACTGTGAAGCTGTTGCTGGGGAAGAATTCTTTGACTTAAGAGATGAAAAATTGTAGCTCATATTATTATATGAAAATATGCTGTATATTTTCTCCTGAGATTTATAACATGCATAGCAGGACTGTTGAACACAAAGAAAAGGTTAAAATAGGACAATAAAAGTAAACAGTAATGCTGTTGATATGGTTCAGCACCATATTGTTAGGTTTCCATATCCCTTTTTCATCTAACAGCCTGTCCTCCAGTTCCATATCTGGTTATGGGCCCTTTTGATGTTAGTCGTTCAGGAGAAAAGAGTGTTTGTTTTTTTCCATTGGGAATGTTAGGGATGATTGTGGGTGTGAGATTTAATGTGAAGAATAGGTTTTTAGACAATTCAGAAAAAAAGGAGGCTGAGAGAAGAAAGAAAAATATGGGAGTTTGCTAAAAAGAGGAAAATGAAAATTATTAAGGAAAACTGAGGTTTCTTTAAGGGTTCTTAAAGAAAAAGGCAAATAATATATATTTAAGAAAGAGAAGAAAAATAAAGGTTATTAAAGAAAATATGGGAAGAAAAGGGGGCAATTGCTGTGGGTCCCAGTAATTCAAAGGGGTCCAGGGCTCCCGGTCATTGCAGTGGTGGCTTTCAGCCTTAGGTCCTTTAAATTGTGGGCAGCTGCAAGGGGAGCTTGGTGGGTAGGTGGGCCAATGAGGTATACTCTGGGTGGTGTTGAGTGTTGGCTGTCCCTAGCCCCATCCCTTCTGCCTGAGGCCCGCCCCTTCCAGGAATGCAGAGGTGCTCCCCCTCACCTGGCCCAGGGACCCAGCACACTGTTGGCTCCCCTGTATGCATTTTTCATGGGATTATAGAATGACAGGATTAGAAGGGAACTGAAGAGGTCTTCCAGTTCACTCCCCTGCACGCAAGGTAGGACTAAGTATTATCTAGACCAGGGGTGGGGAATAGTTTTCAATAGGTGGGGGGGTCACTCTACCATTTTGGTAAGTGCTGAAGGGCTGCATTTCTGTAGAGGGAACACAGGGCCTGGGACAGTAGATGGGGTGTAGAAGGGAGCTTGGGATGGAAGAGTGGGGCGTGGGGTCTGAGAGGGAGTTTAGGGGGAAGGAGAAAGTTGTGATATGGGGCAGAGGTTTGGGGGCCAGGAGGGGTTATGGATGCAGAGAGGACTCTGGACTGGGGGAGGTGGGGAAAAAGGGTGCAGAGACTCATAGACTTTAAGGTCAGAAAGGACCATTACGATCATCTAGTCTGACCCCCTGCACAATGCAGGCCACAGAATCTCACCCACCCTCTCCTAGAATAATCCTCTCACCTATATCTCAGATATTGAAGTCCTCAAATGGTTTAAGGACCCCAATATGTAGAGAATCCTCCAGCAGTGATCCGTGCCCCATGCTACAGAGGAAGGCGAAAAACTCCAGGGCCTCTGCCAATCTACCTTAGAGGAAAATTCCTTCCAGACCCCAAATATGATGATCAGCTGAAGCCTGAGTATGTGGGCAAGACTCACCAGCCAGACACCCAGAAAAAAGTTCTCTATAGTAACTCCTATCATCCCTCCATTGGCCTATTTACCACTGATAGTGAAAGGTCAATTAGTTGCTAAGATCATGTTATCCCATCAAACCATCCCCTTCATAAACCAATCTGGCTTAATCTTGAAACCAGAGGATTTGAGTGGTGACGTGGGGTAGGGAAATGGGGTGCAGGGAAATGGAATGCAGGGTCCAGGAGGGTTATGGGTGCAGGAGAGGATTCTGGACTGGGGAGGGTGCAGGAAGGAGTGGTGATTGGAGGCTATGAGGAGAGACAATGCAGAGGGTTTGGGTGGTGGTTTGGGACAGATATCTGGAGAGGTGAGGGAGCCAGAGTACCAAAGGCAGGCTATGGCTGGGAAGGGCATACCTAGCTCTCCGCAAACCCAAAACAAACTTCCTGCCTGTGTGCTGGCGGGGGAGCTACTCCATGTGGCTCTGCTGCAGGGAGGAGGGGAGAGTGAGGAGGCTTCATTGTCTGCCCCTTCCTTCAGCAACATTTCTCAACTTCTACTCGCCAGAAACTGGCCAGTGGGAGCTTGGGGATTTTGATAAGAGGCAGGGACAGCATGGGAAGCTTTCTTCTCCCTGCCCAGCTTGCAGAACAATTAGCAACTGGCTGCTTAATGTGGCTGCAGCTGCTCTGTAGTAAGGGTGCCAGAAGGCCACTGTGAGCTCCATCCAGCCTGCTAGATGCCTCTTGCCCCCCCTGTTCTAGACAATCTCTAACAGGTGTTTGTCTCCCTTGCTTTTAAAAATTTCCAATGACAAGGTTCTACAAGCTCCCTACACAATATATTTCAGTTCTTAACCATGCTGACAGTTAGGAAGTTTTCTCTAATGTCTGATCTAAACCTCCTTTGCTGCAGTTTAAATCTAGTCCTAATTTAGGAGTTTAACCAGACTTATTGTTTGGATGGATTAAAACAAGCCAACAAAAGAAAACCCAGATAATCTATCAGTGTTTTTAAAGTGTTGCCTAAGGAAAAAAATTAAGAAATCTTTAACTTTATCAACTTAAAAGAGAAAAACAGCTTATGTAAACCAGTGGATAACAAGACTGTTTCTCAATCACTTTTTAAATGCTGTCAGTTAACAGTTGCCTAAAGAAAATTGTTGAAAAGAAGGCTTTAGATTTGTACAAATCATTAAAAAAAATCTGATGTAAAAGGAGGCAAGGGGTTGTTTTTCCCCACCACACCCAATTTTTTTTCCTGAAAACCTTCTTTAGTTTCCAAATTTTCTAGAAACCTATTCTTCCCATTTCAAATCACATCACACAATCACCCTAACATTTCCCATGAGGAAAAATAAAAACATAAAAACTTATTTTCTTCCAAGAATGTCCAACTGCACCAAATATGAACATATAATTGGATACAATACTAGAATGCAGGACAAATATGCAAAAAATACCTATTAAAAATATATATACTTGAAAGGGTTCATTGCTATTACCACTAACATACCTCCTAATAAAGGAATCACATTGTATCTGGGCAATTCATTCACTATAGTCAATTAACTAGTTCAGAGGTTAAAATCAGTGCTATTTGAATTAATTTAAGATATTGCTATTCACTCAATGTTTCCTATGCGCTCTCTTTTCATAAAATAATATATTATACTTGCCACCGCTTGCTCCCGCGCCGGGGCCCAGCTGAGCACTCCCAGCTGAGCATGCCTCCGAGGGAGGGGAAAAGGGGCGGGGCTGGCTGGAAATTAACAAAATACCGGACATTGCACATGTCCGGTATTTTCTGAATTTTTCTATCGGACAGACGGTGCAAATACCGGACTTTCCGGTAGAAAACCGGACACCTGGCAACTCTAGACCCAGGAGGAGCACCGCTCAGCTGGGCCCCAGGCAGCAAGCGGCTGTTTGAGATCCACGCTCCCCATGCATGGGGAGCGCAGACCCCAAAGAGCCACTTGCCGCCACTTGCTCCCCCGCCACGGCCCAGCTGAGTGGCGCTGGCACTGAGCTGCTCAGCTGAGTCCCGGTGGGACAGGAAGGGGGGCTGGGCACTGATGTGCATGGCCAGGGGGTGGGGCTATGTCCGTCACCGTCCCCCCTTCCTCCTCCTGCCGTGGTGCTGACTGGTGCGCCCCTCAGCCGGCCACCGTGGGAGAAGGGAAGGGTGGAGGCGGTGACATAGACAGCCCCACCCCTGGCCATGTATGTCACTGCCCCACCTCTCCTCCCCCGCGGTCGCCCAGCTGAGTGCGCAACACTCAGCCGAACCACCATGGAGGGAGGGGAAGGGGGCGGGGCGGTGACGTCCATGGCCAGGAGGTGGGGCCGTCTATGTCACCGCCTCCCTTCCCCTCCCGCTGTGGCACTCAGCTGAGTGCTGCGTCCCTCAGCCGTCCACCATGGGAGAGGGGAAGGAGGGGCGGTGATGTAGACATCCCCGCCCCCTGGCCATGTATGTCACCTCCCCACCTCCTCCCTCATGGCAGCCCGGCGAAGCAGGCAGCACTCAGCCAAGTGCCACGGTGGGAGGGAAGGGGAAGGGGGGCGAGGAGAGACGGAGGGGAGAGAGAGGCAGGAGGAGAAGAGAAAGGGACAGTGAGAGGCAGGAGGGGGAGAAAAGAAAGAAAAAGACAGAGAGAGAGTCAGGGGGTGGAGAAGAGCTGAGAGAGACCGGGGTAGGCAGTAGGAGAGAGAGAGAGAGAGACACGGAGCGAGAGCGCTCAGGAGAGAAGACCTGAAAATCCCATCTTATGACAGGCTAATTGGCTAGTTGATAAATAGTTTCTTGCCAGATGAAATGCTGTTAAATTAAATTTTCTTTATCCATCTTGAGATCTGTTTCTTTATCTGGTGACAGTGGGTGCCATTAGGACAGGATCTCCTTCTTAACAGTCTGGTGCGACACTATTTTAATGCAATTTAGATGGAATATGAGTATGTAACTCTCCGCTTTACAGCTAATGGCTGCTGTTCTTCATTCTGGCTGCAGAGGAAGGCTTTAGGCATTCTAATATGGCTACGATGACCATCCATCCCAAATTTCCCGGGACAGTCTCAATTTTTAATCATATAATCAAAGAACACTAGATCTGGAAGGGACCTCGAGAGGTCATCGAGTCCAGTCCCCTGACCTTAAAGCAGGACCAAGCACCATCTAGACCATCGCTGATAGATGTCTGTCTAACCTGCTCTTAAATATCTCCAAGGATATTTTAATGTCTTGTTCCCATGCCCCGTGCAGCACTGAAATTTCCCGGAAAGTCCCCAGGCTCCAAATGCAGCCAGAAGCGGCTGCACAACTGATTCTCCTTCCCCTCCCCTCCTCTAGCTGGGAGAATATAGGAGTCCAAGGCTCTCCCTGCATCTGGGGAATCCAGCTAATAGCAGCATCAGGAGGTGTTGCCTGTTGGGAGCACGTGAAAGCAAGTAAGCGGCTGGAGATTGGGAAGGGTGCAGACAAGCAGCATGTAGCTTAGCTGGGCCAGGAGGTGGACAGGCAGCCATGGCAGAGTTGGGCTGGGCCAGGCCAGGGGAAGGGGCCAAAAAGCAGCCCATGGATGAGCTTGGCCAGGGGGATCGAAAAGCAGCATGTGGCTCAGCTAGGTTGTGGGGGCTCAAGGAACTGACACACCACTCAGCTGGGCTTTGGGGGAAAGGAGGTGCCAGGAAGCCCAGTATGGCAGGTGGTAGCAGGAGGACTGAAATGACCTCCCCAGATAGAGAAAAATTCCTCATTGGGACCAATCCGGTCCAGAGGGTGCCGGACCAGGGAGGTCCAATTTGGCTTCTGCACTCTCTCTCTTGGCCAGACACTCTACCCCCAGTCCGCTCCTGCACACTCCTTCTTGGCCAGACTACCTTCCTCCTGGCTAGGCACCCTACCTCTAGCCCACTCCTGCATCCACCATTGTTCCTGCACCCTCCCTTGCTCTTGCTCACTCCCCCTGGCCAGACACCCTACTCCCAGCCTGCTTCAGCATCCTACTTCCCACCCCAGACCTTGCAATCTCTCCCTCATCTGCCCCCCCAGCTCTCTCCCAGATTCTGCACCCCACACCTATCCCACTCACTGGCAGCCCTTTCACACACACTGAACCCCTCATTTTTGTCCCCACCCCAGAACTTAAGGGGGCTCCATAAAATCTACCAGAAAAGTAAATCTGACCTATGGGAAGACCTGAACCTTAGTTCTCCCTGACCCTTCCCCTTGAGTTTAGGGAGGAGTTCTTTTGCTTCTCTCTTGTGTGGTCTCCAATTGATTTTTCTGAGGATCGATGGTCCCTGACCCAAAAAAGTTTCCCCATTCCTGCCATAAATAAAGAAAACATTGAAACCTTTTGATTTGGACATAAATTAATAAATTAATATTTTATTTTATTTAAAATCAAGTTTGAGAAATTAAAATGTTTAATCTGTTTAAAAATTTAAATGAAACTGTTCTCCCTAGCTGCAGCACTAGAAAAATGGCTCAGGTGTAATTATATAATTAATGGTGGTCAGTGAAAGGTTTACATTGAGTGAGGTGGTCCACAGGCCAAAAAAGGTTAAGAATCACTGAAATAGAGGTACACCTGGCCTCTCCCCCTGAGAGACCACCCCAGGCTCCCTGTTGCTCCAGAAGAACCCACAGAGAAAATGGATCTGTTACCACAGTGATGAAATCACTGTGTCACTCTGGTGTGGATGATGGACAAACTTTTTGTGATTTTTCCTCATCCAGGTAGTTGATGATTTAAACAATGTGTTAAAAACACTTTGTGCATCCACAGAGAGGCAGGATGTATTGTCTCTCTCTAGAAAGAATTGTCATGACTTGTGTGTCTGGGTGAACAAACCCTTTATGAGCTCTGTGAAGAGGTGAGATGTTTTGACTTCTAGTTTCAAGAGATTTGTTCTTCTGTCTTTGGACTGCACGTTGCTTAAACCTGAATGGAGTTTGCTGTGACAATACATTTCTGAGTTATTCTGATACACAAAGGGAAATCTGTGCTAAAGACTCCACATCCAGTGAGAGAAAGAGCTGCTGTCAGAAGAAGTAAATTCAAAGTCTCTCCAATTTTCTTCAAAGATCACCTACATGAAGCGGTAGGGCTTTGACTAATTGGCCCCTTATATTTTTGAATGGTGACTAAATGTTAACTGGATCTTCTTGGGTAATACCAACAGATTGCTTTGTGCCCAATCCTAGCTTAAAATTTTAATTGAATCAGGTGCTTTGTAAGCGGGTTGGGATTTGGCAATTATTATTAGGTATTATTTAGCATTGCCATCATGGTATTGACATACACATTTCTCAGTAGTTTTACATATAAAATAGCCCAACCCCATTGGTCTCCATGGGAATTTTTTTCTTGAAAGCCGTGGTGGGATGGGTTAGTGACATGGTCTTCTCCACCTTGTAGTTGTAATGGTTAGTTCAGTATTGTCATTCTGGCTTGTGGAAACGGAGGACACTTGATAGTTTTGCAGTAACTTCAAAATGCATTTGCAGTATATCTCATTAAGGAGGTAAATTCCCATTAATCAGTTAACCGGTTAATGTTAGGTCACACTAGGGCCGACGCCAGCTTCCAGCTCCCTCTGGAGCAATCTCTGTCCACAGGAAGTTGGACTCCCCATATAGAGAGGCTGCTCTGGACACTGGTGCAGTCCCTGCCTGCAGACTCCGCCCCAGTTCCCAACAGACAGGGGCTGCTTAGACACAAACAACCTCTGCTTAGACATGAAGAACCCCAGTTCCCACAGCAGATGGGGGCCTGCTTCAGCCCCCCGCTGATTACCAGTTAATTGGAGCAAGTAAGCATCATCCATTAAGAGGACTAAGGAAGTTGTCCCATGAAATTGTGGAATTGTTCTTGATGATTCCCAGGCCCTGAGTCAAATGGAGCTGCATCAACACTGCAAAATAATAGGACTTGGACCCAGGATCTCATCTTGAATCAAGGTTGGACTCCTAGTGCTGCAGTGTCATGGGAAACTAGATCTGGAGCCTGGGTTATTGCAGTATGGTTACATGGGGGCTATAGTGCCCAAACCCATCCCTATTGGAAGGAGGACGAGTTCTTAGAGGGGGGGTCACATGACACCCATCCAGTCATGTGTCCATCTTGAACCAGGAAGTACTATCCCACGGGTGGGATTTCCTGTGGCAGATGGGTAGCATCTAAGAAGTCAGGGGCGTGGCTAGTGGTCTCAGGGACATGGCTAAGGTGTTCCTATTTTTGGATCAGAGAATATGGTCACTTTAAATTTGGCCATAGAAAAACCATATTGTTACAATTGTGTGATGGACAGTAATTAATCTTTCACACTCACATAGTTAAATCACTAACTTATTTATCCACCTCCTGTCCTTGTCAGCCTCTGAACCTCTCTGGCCAGGTCTTCTGTTGCAGCATCCTAGGCCAAGTTACAACTACTATTTTAATTCAATGTAATTTATGTTGTACAGGAATGTGAAAAAGCTCTTCAAGTTTCATGCTGTCCACTCTAGTACTATGTCAGCAGGAGACACTTTCCTGATGACATAACTTCTACTTCTTGCTGAGGTTGAATATTTATGCTAATTTATCTAGGCAGCCAATACTTTGTAAGTCACAAACCCAATTTGCATGCTGTTGTCGATTCTGACATTACTAATCCTCGAGAGGCTGAGCAGAAATATAAGCATCAATGAGCTTGGTCTGTCAAAAATAGCTTGATGTATTAAAACTAGAAGATTAAAATCTAAAGAGGTTTGGGAATAGCTATAGCAAACCAGTACTCACTAGCTCCCTTTTCTCCATAGCATCAAACTGTATATTGCTTCTTTTCATATTCAAGTTCCTTCAGAACCTATCCTCCACCTTACTTCTCTCTCATGGGCTATCAAGGGATGTCAGTCATCCACTTACTCTTTCAAATGAGCATCTTTTATGCTTTCTCCTGTGCTGCCTCTCATGCATGGGAGGAGCTGCTCACAACAAAAGCAAAATAATCTCATTATTCACCTTTAAAACCTTCCTGGAAATTCTCCTTTGCAGAGAAGCTAAACAAATGTTGACAATGTTTAATCTGCTCTGCTGTGCTGAGACCACTGCCTAGCATTTCATCTCAGTGTCTCCATGCTCTCTCTCTGGGGAAGAGGTCTTCTTTTTCTTCAGTTTTTACAGTGCCTACAACAATGCAGTCCTGGCCCATGTCTAAGGGTGCCTCTACATAGCACTTTAAACTCGAAATTGTGTATCTTATTTTGTTTTAATTTCAAAATAGTCTACACAGAGCCAAATTTCAAAATAACGTGCTATTTCAAGACATCTCTACACCCTCATGGAACGAGAATTATCGGGATGCCAAAATAGCACAATAGTGTTACTTTTCAAAATAACGGGTGGCTTGTTAAGATGTGGGGTAGCTATTTCGGGATACCTCTGGTATCCCAGAATAGCCATGCAGTGTAGACATACCATAAGGCTCCTCAGTGCCATGATAATACAAATAAGTAATAATAATAAAGCTTACAACAGTCCGGAGGAAGAATAGCAGAGAGGTCATCTTGGGTTTTCCCATTAATTACTAACTTCCTTAGAATCATAGAATCATAGAATACTAGGACTGGAAGGGACCTCGAGAGGTCGAGTCTAGCCCCCTGCCCCAGGACCAAATACTGTCTAGACCATCCCTTATAGACATTTGTCTAACCTACTCTTAAATATCTCTAGAGATGAAGATTGCACAACCTCCCTGGGCAATTTATTCCAGTGTTTGACTACCCTGACAGTTAGGAACTTTTTCCTAATGTCCAACCTAAACCTCCCTTGCTGCAGTTTAAGCCCATTGCTCTTGTTCTATCCCCAGAGGCCAAGATGAACAAGTTTTCTCCCTCCTCCTTATGACACCCTTTTAGATACCTGAAAACTGCTATCATGTTCCTCCTCAATCTTCTCTTTTCTAAACTAAACAAACCCAATTCTTTCAGCCTTCCTTCATAGGTCATGTTCTTTAGACCTTTATTCATTCTTGTTGCTCTTCTCTGGACCCTCTCCATTTCTCCACATCCTTCTTGAAATGCGGTGCCCAGAACTGTACACAATACTCCACCTGAGGCCTAACCAGCGCAGAATAGAGCGGAAGAATGACTTCTCGTGCCTTGCTCACAAAACAAGATAGTTGTGATCAAGATAGTTGTTCAAGTGATATTCCCCAGACACCAGATTGCTTGCAAATCCATGATCCTTAAAAGCCCTGCGACTTTTTTTTCCTGATCTTATCTCTTATTATGTGATGTCAAAAAACAAGGTTTACAGGAGCGGTCAACAAAGGCTTCCCTTATCGACCGATCCATGTCTTTACTGCCTCACTGTGCCGACGATCAGCTGAGCTGGCACAGTGCGGCGGCCGTTTTTATTTTAATGAAGCCGGGGATATTTAAATCCCTGCTTCATTGACTATGTCGGGTAGCCTATTTTACATGCCTCTGTTGGGAGAGGCATGTAGTCTAGACATATCCTGTGTGTCCTTGAACAAATCACTCATGACATCTGTAGTCATTCATTAATGTTGGTTACACATGAAGTTATTGTGGTGGTGGCTTTTGAAGAAAAGACTGCAAGGAAATGAATAATTCTGTATTCAGGCTTGGAAGGTATGTAGTATATAAGGGATCATATAAGGCCACATATGGAAAGATGAGGATGACAAGAATTATTGAATAGTTGCCTCCTTCCTTGATTATCATCATCCTGTGCATTGAATAAAGCATAGGTCCTGATACATGTGATCATGTATTAAAAACTATCTTAAAGCAAAGAGAGTCAAAATCAGGTTGCCTGGGAATTACTCAGCTTTCAAGAGGTTGACTCTACAGCCTAAATTATGTTCCCTTAACACCCTGTATGCAATTTTATAATGTGCACTAATTTTATTAAGCATTTTATTAAACCATGTGCATGTGAATATACACACATGCCACTGTAATACAAGAAATTTTACTCATTTGTTGCTTGTAGAGGAAAGACAGTCCAAGGTTAGTGTCCTATAATTTTTTAAAAATATTTGCCAATTAATGCATGCCAAAAGCCAAATATTATAATATGAATAAATATTTTTATAAGTGTGTGAGGAAAAATAATTGGCCAGAATTTTCAAAATATTTCCCTCAAGGAGCTTATAAGATCTTCAGTATTTAATAGGCTGCTTAAAAGATTATTCTTCATTTAATTGTGCCTGCTGGTTTTGTGCTGTTTTGAAAACCTTGTATTACATTCTTTACATCTTCTCTCAAGGATGAGAAAAAAATGTGCTTCATGCAGCACCAAACACATTATCTTCTCTGAACAAGTAAAAAACAAGTAGGAGGCAATATAAGAAGTCACATCTTATATTTGTTACAAATCTTTCAGATATTCTGTTTCTTGCTTGTGAATTTGCTTTGTTATACAAACTGTCATAAACAGGGCAGAAGTCAATCCAGTTATTCTTAGTGTCTGACTGTAATAGCAGCTTTAAATGACCTTGCTGATCTTATTTTTTTAACTACGATTGTTGAGACTAGGGTGTATTTTAAGCCTTTTCTCTGTCTTTCTGTAAATAATCTTTCCTCGAGAATTTCAGACAGGTATTTGAACAAAACTGAGATTGTCTGTCATAAGGTTATAAACTTTATGAAACTTTATGAAACTTCATCTTTGTTGTTCCCTTTATAATGTCTTACAAAGAATATCTTGTCAGTGTGTTGACACTGATTATAACACTGAGCTGACCTTTATTGACTTCTGTTTGTCTAAGGTACATTTTTACTCTAGTACAGTTATTTACCATGAGAGATGCACTGTTGCCTCGTGGATAGTGCACTGGACTAAGACTCAGAAGATACAGATTCTATTCCTGGTTGTGGCATGGCTTCCTTGAACAAATCACTTCCCCTCCCTGTGCCTCAGTTTGCCTGTCTTTAATAATGATAACAAGAATAATGATACTTGCCTCCTATGTAAAATACATTCAGAGTTACACACAAAAAGTACTGTAGGAGAGTTAGGTATTATTCTGTTTATTCTGTCTGCTAAAATAGATTCAAGTACAATTTAATGGGATTGGATTAGAAGTCTCATCTTGTTCTTTTCCAACTGGTAAACAGCCTACAATTCACCTTGCATAGTTTTCACAGGAAAGCCCATCTTTTCATTGCTAATTTGTGTCACTTCCTGTTTGGTTGTTGTTAACTCTTTTTTTCCTCACTATAATTAAAGTGTAGTACTACTCAATACTCAGAAAAGTCATAATATAAAATGGTGTCATCTGCTTCATCAACACTCTTCTCTATATTTGTCTTTACTCAGATTGAGTTGTTTTAATAAACTAGTCACTTTTCAGTCTATTTTGATTTTGTCAGCATTGTACAGTCTAATACAGATAAAAAATTAAGAGGATTCTCTCCCTTACTGTACATTATCACATCTGATGTAAATTAGCTGCAGAGGTCAAGGTTCCAAAATGTGTTCATAGTAAGCACGGTAGTGCCCCCCCACCCCATGTTTTATGAAATGGATTTATGGTCACATATATACATAACTCAAAAATGCTTTGGGCAAATTCTCAGGTAACCTGTGTCATAATCCGCTGAATCTGTTTATCTTATTTTAGTATATGTATCCTTCTTGCGTGTGAAGTTAGACATAGGAGTATGAAATGCTTTATGATTTTAAATGTGTAAATGGAAAGCTATCAAGGATTAATTTTGCTGCTGGGAGGCCTCAATGTCTGGATAATCATATGAAAATAGCCTTTTGTCCTTAAATCTTAGCAGTGGTTGATAGGGATTGGTCAGGTGACTTCCTATGCAAAAAGGGAATCTTTAAAAACTATAGAGCTTCTTGCACGAATAATATGCAAATGAGGCTAAGCATGAAATATCGCCGAGCCTCATTTGCACACCTAATGAGCCACCATTTTTTTCAGAAGAGGCCCCTTTTGCAAAAAGGAGCATCTACACTGCCCCTCCTTGCACAAGAAAAACCCTCTTGCGCAATGCCGTTCTTTCTGTCAAGTAGTAGGTGTAACGGCATTGCGCAAGAGGGTTTTTCTTGCACTAGGAGGGGCAGTGTAGATGCTCCTTTTTGCAAAAGGGGCCTCTTCTGAAAAAAATGGTGGCTCATTAGGTATGCAAATGAGGCTCGGCGATATTCCATGCTTAGCCTCATTTGCATATTACTCTCGCAAGAAGCCGCGAATGTGGACATAGCCTAGGAAAGTAGGAATGTTTTGTCTTTGGCTGGCACAGTCAGGGGAATGAACCAAAGGCCCCAGGGAAAAGGAGACTTCCCTGGTTTGAAGGCTTAGCTGGAAAATAAATAGTTTTAGGGTGAGTTTGTAATAAGTTTGCACCAAGGATTTAGTGTTAGAATTAGCTAAGTGTTTTCTGTTACTTTTAATTTGTAATCTACTTTGCTTTGCCTGTTCTCACTTATAACCACTTAAATCCTATTGCTTATACTTAATAAAATCACTTTTACTTACTATCAAGCCCAGTGTAAATAACTGTTACTTGGGGGAGCAAACAGTGTGCACATTCCCCCTTACATTGCTAAAGGGACTTACCTTTTAATTCTTATTGGAGTTCTGATCCGATTTGGGGAGTGGTATCCCAGGAAGGTGGGCCCTAAATTAAATTTTCCTTAGACCTGAAAAGATTCAATGTTTATACTGCTTCTCGGAGAGGGGGGCAATGATCTCAGCTCAGTGCCTTGACTGGGAAAGAGTAGGGAGCTGGTCCAGCAGGACTGAGCACTGAGAAACCCCAGACAGCAGGAAGGCGAATGTCAGTGGCTTTGTCAACACCCCCCAGGGATCTTCTGTGACCATACTCCATCACAAGCACTATCTAAAAATTATTCAGATTAAAAATGAGCAATATACTAGGGGACTTTGTCCTCTCCCAGTCAATTCAGGGCGTTGCAGCTATCTATTTAAATGAATCCTAACAAAAGATACTGCATTGGTGGGTTTTTGCTTTTAAGGGTAATACTTCTTCACACGGCAAGTGGAATCTCTTTCCTTGGCACTTTTTTGGGTAAAGGGGTGGCTTTTTGTTCCTTCCCATCCTCTAACCCTTCCCCCTAGTGTTGGGAAATGAAACACTCATTTTCAGTTACAAACTTTTTGGTCATGACATCTATATGCTAGGACAGGTATAACTCATAGTGATTGGGATTGCATGATTTGAATTGGCTGCCTGTTGATTTCTGGATATTGTTCACGCTATTTTTTTAACCTATAAAATGTGGAAGATTTTGGCATGCACATACACCAGGGACCTGGTAGGTGTGAATTTGTTGATCTGCAAATGATTTCTTTAGCCTTGAGAAGGAGAACATAATGGTGAATTTTTAAATAAATTCTTCAGTTGATGTACAGAAAGGATAAATTACAGAACAGAATTTGTTGATTTTGTAAGAGTTGTGCTATGTACAATTTTGTGAGAAGTGTTTGGAGCAGGAGTGGGAAACCTAAGGCTTGCAGGCCAAATGCAGCTCCCTGTTTGCCTGGATCTGGCCACCAACGCTCGGAACTTCCCCCTAGCACTGAGGAGCCTACACTGGCATTCCAGACACACACACACACCCCGCTCTTTCTCTGTGCGACTCCTGGCTGCTTTTTCTGTGGGCCAGCAGCCCCTCATCCTAGAAAGGTTTAGAGAGTAAGAATTGTGCCTTTTAGATATGCATATATAATATGTAAATATTCTAGCATAGTTTAACAGGTTTTTCTGACTCTCATAAGGAGGGTATATGGATTTGCATAGCCCCATTCAAACAGCAAGACATCCTGGTACTTATTGTCCTCAGAGATCCTGTGACTACAGGCTACAAAATAAGATTTGCTGAGAAGAGGAAGCAGGATATATAAGGTAGGTCCTATATCCAGTAAGAAAGAGCCAGAGTTGGGCTGCTCCTGCACTCATTTCTACAGAGCAATGATGGGCAAACTAGGTTAATGAGTAGGCCACATAAGTGGCCCTTCTTCATTTCAGTGAGTCACAAGATTTTTCATAACCAAGATGGTCTCTCAGGATAGGGTAGTTTTGCTAATTGCCCTTGTGCACTTAGAAATTCCAGGGTGGACTAACTGAATCCTAGTAACACTTTGATTGGAAGCAAAGCAGGCTCATAGTTTTCATGGTCAATGTTGTGTGCAATCAACACACACCTCACTTCATGTGCCCTTACTTTACATTCGTGTTACTTTAGTAATACCAGCCGGAAAAAAACCTACATGGACAGAAACCAGTGGAATCTAACAACCCGTGTGTGGGCAATGGTAAATAAAATGTCTCACAGGTCACACATAAAACCCTGATGGGTTGCATGTCATGCATGGGTTTCAAGTTGCCCACCACTGCTATAGAGAGAAAGAGATGGATTTCCTAATATAAAATGTCCTATAAACTCAGAAGGAAACCAAAATACATTGGTGAGGAGAAACTGAGGCAGACACTGTGTCACAATAGGATACACAGCTCCATGTTGAACTACTGATTTTTTGAAGGTTAGGGAGCACTTTGTTTCCTGTTCCTGACAAAGGAAGTGAAGCTGAATATATTAGATGGCAAAGCGGTACTGGCAAGTTGCTTTATATGTGAAACCCATCAGGATCTAACACTGGGGGATTTCCCTTCTGCCTTGTGCTACAAGTGCAAGTCCCAGCAGTAAGAACCATTTGAATGATACCTGTAGGAAACTCCATTAAACAATGTGAGGCCAAAACAACCAGGGGCTCTTTATTGCCTGTTGCTTCACCAGTAGAATATTTAACTAAAGTCCAGTTAACTAAGTTCCACCACAAGATGCACAGTTAACTAGGCCCTAAAGAAAATGGATTGAAAATATTCCTGTTTATTTTCTGAAAGTGTACAGAAAAATCCTATTAGTGTTTCAAATGCAAATTAGCCAGTTGTTTTGACAATGCGATAATACGAAAACACTCTGTCTGTGTCTACACTGGCATGAATTTCCGGAAATGCTTAAAATGGAATACTATTCCGTTTTCAGTTTTTCCGGAAAAGGAGTATCTACATTGGCAGGCTGCTTTTCCGGAAAAGCCCGTTTTCCGGGAAAGCTTCTGTGGCCAATGTAGACGCGCTTTTCCGGAAAAGAGCCCCGATCGCCATTTTCGCGATCGGGGCTTTTTTCCGGAAAAGACTACTGGGCTGTCTACACTGGCCCTTTTCAGGAACAGTGTTCCGGAATAAGGACTTATGCCCCAGCGGGAGCAGAATAGTTTTTCCGGAATAGCAGCTGATTTTGTACAGTAGAACATCGTTGCTTTTCCGGAAATTCAAGGGCCAGTGTAGACAGCTCGCAGCTTATTCCGGAAAAGCGGCTGATTTTCCAGAATAAGTGGCCCAGTGTAGACACAGCCTCTGGTATTCATGAGGTAGAAAATACTGCATCCACTGGGAGTGTTTTCTTAGCTGTATGGCTAATACCGTTTCATGGAATCATAGAACATTAGATCTGGAAGAGACCTCGAGAGATCATCAGATCCAATCCTCTGCCCTCATGGCAGGACCAAGTACAGTCTATATGATCCTTGATAGAGGTCTGTCTAACCTTCTCTTAAATATACCTAGTGAGGGAGATTCCAGAATCTTCCTAAGCAATTTATTCCAGTGTTTAACTACCCTGACAGTTAGGAAGTTTTTCCTAATGTCCAACCCAAGCCTCCCTTGCTGTAGTTTAAGCCGCCCGTTTCTTATTCTGTCATCAGAGGCCAAGGAGAACAATTTTCCCTCTTCCTCCCTGTGACACCCTTTTAGATACCTGAAAACCACTATCATTTTCCCTGTCAGTCTTCTCTTTTCTAAACCAAACAAGCCCAATTGCTTCAGCTTTGCCTCATAGTTCATGTTTTCTAGACCTTTAATCGTTTCTGTTGCTCTTCTCTGGACCTTCTCCAATTTCTCCACATCTTTCTTGAAATCTGGTGCCCAGAACTGGACACAATACTCCATTTGAGGCCTGATCAGTACAGAGTAGAGCAGAAGAATGACTTCTCGTGTGTTGCTCACAATACTCCCAATTCCTGATCTTTCACAAATTGTATAGATTTCTTAGAATAATACAGCAAGAAAAAAAAAAGGCCACCTTTACACCAAGTGACTTAGCTGGTGGCATTTTTTCCTTAACTTTTGATTGACAGAATACAGCAGTGACAATAATTCAAAAATTATACATGTTGACATATCTGTATTATTTTAACTGGGCCTCGTTCATGCAGAAATTTATTATGCAGTACTCTAAACATAACACAATCCTAGTGAATCTCTTTTAAATTAAACTAGTTTAAATATTAAAATATTAAAAGCCAGCTACTGCTAATCAACACATTGAGTTAAATGTTGAGAGAAGTCATTTGAGCACACAGTCATTTGAGTATTACTGAAAGAAATGGAATAGATAAAGGAAAGCGTAGGATGATTAACAAGGAGAATGTTCCAGTAGATGTACTAGAACTAGAGCTGATTGGATAATAATAAAAAATGGTATTTGCAAATATATTTGTGAATAAAAGGGATGATCTTGCTCCAAGAAGAACAGTAGCATGCTTTATTCCTTATTCATAAATGTCTAAATTACTATCATTTGCTTGTTATATTATTACCTGTGGGTCCCTGTCAGGGACCAAAGTCTCTTTTGTGTTATGCAAACATGAAGTAAAGACATATAGGCCTGGATACACAAAATAAGTTTGTTCCTAAGTCCATGTTTTAGGCACTTAAGCACCAATTTTGGGACCACTGTAATGCACAAAATTCCTGTCAAAGAGTTATAGGCACCTAATCTAACTTGGCCTCTAAGCTTACTATATAAAAGTTCCCTCGGCATCCAGACAGCTTTCTCCCACCTAAGTCCCAGAGTGTGAATTGGAGAGAGAGAGGCCTTTGGCTGCGTAACTCACATACAGGTCTTGATCATCCAGCAGGTGTGCTCAGGTGCCTATTACCAGACTGGGTCCCATTCCAACTCTGGCAAGAGGAAGTTGTGACTGTGCCCACCATATAACTTTAAGCCCATTGGCTCACAGTAGTCTCCCAAGAGGTGAGAGACCCCATCTTCAAATTATTTTTCCTCCTCTGGAAGGTATGGTGTATGGGGAAAAATTGGGATCTCCAACATCCCAGGCACTGAGCTAAAAATTATAAGGTGAGCACCACAATCTCCTCCCCCTGGCTTCTTTAAAAACAAAAACCAAGCAAACCAGACACCCATAACTCCAGGGGAGGGTTTAAAGCTAAGAATAACAAACAGAAATAGGCATCACCTTGCAGCTCAGATTTGGGCATCTAACCTCATGAGAGAGGCTGTGCTTACGACACACCCCTATTGTCAGCATCTTTCATCTCCAAGCCTACATGGGATTTCCCACCTAGTGTGCTGGCTTATATGAATCACAATCATAGAATCACTGAAAAATCAATGAATATTAGAACTGGAAAGGACCTCGAGAGGTCATCAAGTCCAGTCCGGTGACAATTAGGAAGTTTTTCCTAATGTCTAACCTAAACCTTCTATGCTGCAATTTAAGCCCATTGCTTCTTGTCCTATCATCACAGGTTAAGGAGAATAATTTTTCTCCCTACTCCTTGTAACATTCTTTTAGGTTCGTAAAAGCTGTTATCATGTCCCTACTTAGTCTTCTCTTTTCCAAACTAAACAAGCCCAATTGCTTCAGCCTTCCCTCATAGTTCATTCTTTTCTAGACCTTTAATAATTTGTATTGCTCTTCTTTGGACCTTCTCCAATTTGTCCACATCTTTCTTGAAGCGTGATGCCCAGAACTGGACACAATACTCTAATTGAGAATTTACTTCTAATCAGCACAGAGTAGAGTGGAATAATCATTTTTCCTATGTCACTGGGACCTTAGGAAGATAAATAGCACAACAAAGTTACTATGGTGCCTGGCAACATGAGTAGGAGTTTTTTGATGCATCCATAGAAAGTCTCTCCAATGTGAGGTTGTACCACAGTCTCAAGAGAGATCTCTGAAATAAATTGCCATGAATAGAAAGGGAAGCTGCACCAGCAACATGAGGAGAGATTCAGCTATATGCACTTCCAGTAACAAAGAGTTTTTGTTATATGTAACTATTCTAGAGGCTTTACGTGTCTCTGCTAACCCTACAATAAAGAGGTTGTGAGGGCACAGCACATTACAGTTTGAGAATGGTTCAGGTACTACAGTTGCATGTAAGTAACGAAGATAGATAGAATTATACACCATGAATAGCAACTAATGAATAGATGAAATGAATAAGCCAGGGGCTGAAAATTGCTTGTCCGTGCAGTGAATGTAACAATGAATATGTTGTAAACAAGGTTCCCTCACAAACAGGTGACAGAATTAAATTTGCAGTTAAATATTTTCAACAATGATTTAAAGAGTCAGTATCTAGACCTGCATGTTCCTACGGCCATCATCATCGGGTGTGCACAAAGGACAGCATTATCTTGGCAGGATCATGTTTAAGAGTCAATTGTCAATAGAACTTCTTCCAGCCACCAGCTTCAGGGAATGCATCAGGATCAGTGGCATCTGTCAGGAGAGGACTGAAAAGGATTCTGGGTCTTAGCAGACAAGCTTGCTCCCCAGTCCTTAAAATATAGAGTGAATCTGGAAGAAGCTGATTATTTTAGATTTTAGGATACAACTCCCTTCTATTTCCCTTTAGGATACAACTCCCTTCTATTTCCCCCAACAAAAAAAGAAAACTATGAATCACATTCTTGGCAGCGTGTTCCTTCATTAGTATGTTGTTTTCCGAAGTTTATTATGGAAAAGAAAATCTCTCTGCTTTATATTATGTCAAAATAACTTTGTTTTAGTACAATAATAATAAACCATGTAGACAATCTGTGTCTACATTGTCATAATGTCTACTATAAAAAGTTTAGATTTTTTCAAGTAGGTCTGTGGAGAGGGATGCAGTACATTTGTCCTGTATTGTCAGAACAGAGGTTTGCTTTTCCCAGACACACATGTTTAAGACCCATCAGTAGAAACGGGAGTTATGCATGTACATTACATGGAGAATTGAAAGTCTTTAACAAGTAATCATCTGCCTATAGTTTAACTATAAACTACATGAGGCTTACTGTGGCAGTGATGCAGATTAATGCAGTTCATTTTTCACATGTTGTAGAGTGTTCTGCTGCCAAAATGCCAGCAGGTCATGAGATGAAACTGTACCTAAACTACCACCAAATTGACAGGGCAGTCTGGTAATTATCTAAATCTCTATTTTACTAGTCATTTTATGGGTCATGGAATATCTAGAGACACATGATTTATACCTTGAGATTGAAGGCATTGACCTATCAAGTCAGCCATAAAGCCATCATTAAGATAAATGCAGTGTGCCTACAAAGACTTAAATGGAATAGAGTAGGATGGTTTATTATTGAAATTTTTTACTTCTCACGCATTCCTATTGTGCCTAAGAAACCATTTGGGAATAGCATATGATTCCAGTCATCCTAATGATTCAGAATAAACTATAAATAAATAAAATGATTTTATAAAAATAATGATTATTTAACTGCACTGATATCTATTTTGCTATTTGATTCAGTAAGGTGAATGAAAAAAATCTGATATTTTGTATATAGCTTTTAATTTGCTTCCAGCTATCATTTTAGACTTGCCAAACAGGTTTTGATAGTTTTTTGTTTTGATTGATGGTCTGATTTTGGAAACTTTTCTGCACATGCTTAAGTTTAAGTAACTGAACATTTCTACTGAGTTCAATGGGACTACCCACATGCTTAAGTGGGTAAAGTTAAATGTTTGGAGGGTTGGGCCCCTAATTTGTATAACTGATAGTTATAGTTAGATATATTGTGTAATTATTACAGAACACAGAGAAAAACATACATACATCTTTATTCACATGCCAACCACAAAGCTCATTTCTATTAGACATAGCTGCATCCTACAGGATGCAATAGCAATGTGATATACTAAATATGCCATCTTTTAGTCCTTGCATTTTCAGGTAGCCCCTATTCTCCTGGGGTAAGTCTACACTACAGTGTTATTTCAAAATATCTCATTTTGAAATACTTATTTTGAAATACCGTATCTAGACACAAAATGTATCTTGAAATAGTGTTTTGCTATTTCAAAATAGCGCATCCACACTGATAGGATGCTGAATTGCCGGAACCGGTTCTGGCAGGGCATCAGGTCAGGAGCTACTTTGTGTGGCTGCTGCCTGAGGCTATCTGAGACCTGTGCTTAAAGGGACACCCCGGACAGCTGGTTCTAAGGTTTCCTTTCTTGCTTGCCTACCTCACTGAGGGACAGCAAAGCATTTTTTCTCTGTGTGTTTTGGTTGCCCTCACTGAGGTCATCATAGCACGCAGCGGCATGGAGGCAGAGCTGCCCCAGAGCACTCTGGTGCTTCTCCTGGACGTGTTGCTGCGAGCCTGGCAGCACATCCTGCAGGCAGTAATTGTGTCCCTGGTGTGCCCCACTGGGGGCTTGTGCCTTGTTCCTCCCTCACATTTTTCCACTTACAATAAAAGACACATGTTAATTACAACAAAGCCTCTTTATTGAACAAAACTGAGGTGGAGGGGGAATGAAACTGAGGTGAGACTGTGGAAAGAAGGTGGGAGGGGGAGGAGGGAGGTGGCAGGGGGAGGCTAGGGGAGGAAGGGGGAGGAGAAGCTCAGGGTTTGGGGTCTCGCCGGCCCAACTGTCTCCCTGCACCTCGGCATCCCTGGGAGGATGGGGAGGAGGAGTGGAAGGAGGAGACGTAGCTGGGGAGCAGCAGGGGCTGGAGTAGCAGGAGGCAGCAAGCTCTGCCCCAGGGTCCATGACCATCTGGGGAGCACAGATTGTCCTGCCCCCCAGGATGAGGTCCATGGCATCAAAATAGAGGCAGGGGTCTGGGTATGCCCCTGGTTGGGAGCTGCCTTCTGTGTCCCTGGCATACACCTGCTGCAGCTCCTTTATTTTCATGTGATCCTGGTTTCACAGATGGCCTTTAGTGGCCAGGCTGGCAGCCATCCGCCTGTAGATGGTTGCGTTCCTCTGTTTAGTGTGGAGATCATGGACGTTGGAGGCATCCCTCCAAACCTGAATTAGGTCCCTGATCTCTGCAGTGGATCAGGCAGGCACTCACTCGCCTGGGGAGGACAGGGTCATGGGTTTAGGTTCTGCCTACCCTGGGTCGGGTCGGGACTGCCAAAACCGGTAGGCCGAGGGGCAGGAGGGATAAGGGGTGCCCTGATGGTAAGGTGGTGGTGGGGTGGGTTCCTGTATGGCCTAGGGTATAGGGTGCTCACCTGAGAAGGACAGGGTCATGGGTTGCAGTCCTGCCTCCCCCTAGTTGGGTTGGCTCCTGGGACCTCACAGACTGCTCCTGGGGAGTGGTGGAGGCTGCCTGGCACTGGCTGCCTGGCTCATGCTGGGGCCACTGGGTTGCAGCAACTGCTGGCTCTGGGCTGGCAGGCTTGGAGCTGGCACAGTCACTGTGGCCAGAGTCTCCCACTTTAAGGGCTCTGTGGAGGCAGGGAGGGAGCAAAGTTTTCTTGGTTGTGCCCAGACTGGCCACCAGGGCACCCTGGGAAGGGCTGGAGGCCTCCTATTTCAAAATAAGCATCTACACAGCACTTATTTCAAAATAGCAATTTCAAAATTGGCACTGTTCCTCATGGAATGAGGTTTACCAATTTCAAAATAAGCCCTCTGCTATTTTGATTTAATTTTGAAATAGCGGTTTGGCTGTGTAGACACTGGTAAAGCTATTTCAAAATAACGGCTATTATTTCGAAATAACTTTGCTGTGTAGACAAACCCATAGGGACCTGCACTGGAACAAAGTATTACTCTGATATTTTTTTCTAGGTCATGGTTCTCATTATTTACACTTTATTAACCCTAGACAGTAAACACCTACTTTAAATGGATTTAGTAGAACAAATTCATCCTGAAAGGACTCATGATTAATGTCATACTTTCATCAGAAATACACTATCCAAAGTGTATTGGACACACATGCATGCAGTATCCTCTTCTGCAAGCATTTACACTTTTTAGATGCCTTTTGCTCTTTTATATCCCTGACAAACCAAAAATTCTCTCCTGGATTACTCACTTAAAAATTATATTTTTCTTATTTATCAGATGATTGATGAGTGGATTAAAGAAAACTTCGGATATTTGACATACAGAGCTACCTTTTCCTTTTTATCCAGTAAGAAAAATATTACTAGTGATATACCCCATTATAAAAGAAGGCACACAGAACAGTAACATCATTGCTTCTAATACAAAGGAAGATGTTTTAACCATACCTTCTGCATGATGGCAATCTGAAATAGAACAAAGAGGAAGCACCTACAAAATGAGTGCACTCAACTGATGAGTTAATCTTTAACTATTCAGAAACAACATTAATGAAGAAAAGGAAACCCATAGGCTACATTTTTGTAGATTTTCCCTTGACTTTTATTTCCATTGAGTTACTGGTAGTATATGGAACTTTTCTGGAAAAGCCATTTTCAATTATCTCACACAAGCTTGAAGAACTCACAACAAGTTCTCTTTTTTGGGTACTGTGTCCAATTCATTGACAGGTGAAGATTTAGTATGTATTCTAGGCTATAATACTATGGCTGTATATTACACCAAACAAACAAACAAAAGAATTACCCTATGAAATATCTACCCAAGCCAATCTATTACTGAGTGAACTTTGACTTTTTACTTGTTCAGAGTACTGAAATGTGGTATATAGGAAGTGATCTGCATCTTTAAGTGGTTTTAAACTATTAGCTAGTGGTGTTATATAATTGAAAAAAATCATTTTAAAATAAAAACTATTTTATTTACATTAATGTGACACATGATGTTTCTATAAAATAATATTTGGGTTCTGATATAGTCATGGCATATCCAGAATTAGCCATCACAAAGAAGCATCTTTGGTCATTACCAAGAATTATGAAGTGATGCAAAATTCAGATAACCAAAAATCAGCAAATTTTAAACATTTATGGAGAGAAGTAAAACAAATGCCTTACTAGAAAGGTCTCTAGGAACTCCCATTCTAGTTCTGTCATAATCCATACAGATAGAAAAAAAATCAGTCTAAAGCTACATACACTAATAGAACCAACCTCCTAGATGATGTTATAAGCAAAAGAAGAATGAACATCCGATCAAAAATAAAAAATCAAAACACAGCAAAGAAAACTGGCTTGAAAACTGAAGGAGGTCCCAGATTGATCTACGTCTGTTTGTCTATTTGCAATTGTGTAGTAGGAAACTTTAAATAGAGGAGAAAGCTAGTGTTAGACATGCATTCAGGTTTTGCGGAAAAACTTGCCAGCTGTCTACACTGGCCACTTGAATTTCCGCAAGAACACTGACTTCCTACTGTCTGAAATCAGTGCTTCTTGCGGAAATAATATGCTGCTCCCATTCAGGCAAAAGTCCTTTTGTGCAAAGTTTTTGCACAAAAGGGCCAGTGTAGACAGCTCAGATTTGTTTTGCGCAAAAAAAGCCCCGACTGCGAAAATGGCGATCGGGGCTTTTTTGCACAAAAGCACGTCTAGATTGGCACGGACGCTTTTCCGCAAAAAGTGCTTTTGCGAAAAAGCGTCTGTGCCAATCTAGACACTCTTTTCCACAAATGCTTTTAACGGAAAACCTTTCCGTTAAAAGCATTTGCGGAAAATCATGCCAGTCTAGACGTAGCCCTAGAGTAAATCAAAAGGACATAACTATTTCAAAAGCACCAGACATCAGCTTCAAAATATTGTGATGCCTTCTACTGAGATACCTGGCCATCAGAAGAGTGGGAATTCAGACCTTTCCCTGAAAGCTGGTTTCCTAGTGACAACTAAGTCTCACTACAAGTGAGCCTCTCTCAGAATATCTTTATGGTTGTTGGCCCTTGAAATCTAGGGAACACAAGTAGCTGAAGTGTCCACTTCGTATCTCATTAATACAACCTTATTTGAGAAAAATTAATTAGGGATATAAATATTCGTACCTCCGATTATGTTCTCCCTGGCCTTCTCTTTCTTTATCTCCTGTCTAATAATAATATTCCGTTCTTTTATAGAGTTTTATTCAGTAGTTCTCAAATTCCTGTACAAATGGAGATAAGTATCATTATGTCCATTTTAAAAATGTGAAAACTGAGCTATAGTATGGTGATGTTACCTGCCCAGCAAATGAGTGTTAGAATAGACAATACTATTCTGGTCTCCTAAATCCCTGTCTAGTGTTCTATTCATTAGGCCACACTTCCTCTAACTAATTTTATCAAAAGAATTGTACTGTACTTATTAAATAATTTTAAAGCCGAAAGCACATTTCCCTCCCTCCTTTTCACTTTGATTTCTTCTCTGGCTCTTCCTTCCCTAACCATGTTATATATTCTTTACTGTTCAAGTTACTTTGTGTCTGACAAGAGTATTAGTTGTCAAGATGGAAGCTCTAATCATTCCCAACTTAGCAAAAGCATTAGCTTTTAACATTGAAGAAATGCAAAATATCTGGCAGCAATCACTTATTAATTTCACAGAGAGAGTAGATAGCCTTTGGGAACAGCTTGAGGGTAGAGAACAGCTAGTGGCTACAGCACAGGGCTCAAACATTACTGTACAGAAATGCTTGCATTCATTAGAAAATAAAGTTATGATCTTGGAGAAAATAATAAAGATAATGAAAACAGTAATGGACACAATAAGATAAGGATAATTGGACTGTCCAAGGGAATGGAAAGCCAAGATCTTGTGGTTTTTTTTTCTGGCTCTAAATACTTGATATGCAGGAAAAAGGGAACAGATTCAAAATAAAAACAAGACTTGGGTAGTTTGCAAAGGATGGCATGGCATTGTTGAACACTGTAACACAGAGAGCTGCAGCAATTAAAATGAAAAATATTAAATACTAGAGACAAATGTTTCCATCTTCCAAGATTTTTCCCCACATCTGCAGCACTTCTAAAGTTTCCTCATACAACTTATGTGAAGCAGAAATATGGTCTTTCACATTCAGTTTAACTTACCCTAATGCACAGACATAAAAGATTAGACTCTCTTATCCTGATCCTGCTGACAGAACTAAAGAAGAAATGCTAGGATGCTACAGTGTTTGACATGTTAGAGATGTGTGGATATTTGACCTCTCTGAGCCAATGATGTTACTGTGAACTGAAATCTTTAGTGATATTATGTAGTACGAGCCTTTCAAATTCTGAAGATCTTCACCTCTTCTATTGGGCAGCATAAATTACAGGTCTCTCAATTATATCATTTCCATGTGATTTATATGGTGATTGTTCCTTTCTGGTCAAGAATAATTGGTCATGTCAAAGTAAGTAAAATTCCATAAGTTGTCTCATCTATTGAAATGAAGATTTCCATGTTCCATTTTATCTTTAGTTTGAGTCAAATGAGTTTTGTGAGTTGTTGTAGTGATTTAAAGTGAGAGTACAAAGTCCTTATATGTCTAGTTAATGTCACAAGGTCTGAGTGTAAAACAGTGGTGCACAGTCTATCAACCAAATAGCTAATTTGTTCTTGAACATAATCTTATAGGTAGAAAAGATTTGGAGATATTTAGTCTAGTCTACATTTTCAGTGGTGATTAGTGATTTGGGTTGCCTTAATTTTTGGGTGTCCATATTGACATCATCTGAAGGAATTAAAAGAGTTTGGAGTTTCATATACATTCTATGAGCTTGAAAGAATGATTGCTTGGGTTTTTTAAAAACCTTAAGCACTTCAAGAAATAGAAGTATTTTCTCTGTGACTCGTAGAAAGTTTTTAGGGTATCAAACATCTCAATTGCAAGAGGCTGTCCATTTGTTTACTTAGATCTAATTGATGCATCCATAATTAAATATTTTAAGTTTAGTTATTTACATATAATCAAACAGTAAATGATTAATCAAAATATATAAACATTGATAAAGATAAACCATTTGCTGTGTCTGTTTCCTGATACTACAAGTTATTATGCCCCTTTTCTGTTGTTTTCTCTCTATAAATATGAAAAATTAAACTTATAAAAATTCTAAAGATCAATTGAAGATTGAGAACTGTAGGATTGTTTATGAAAACTTTGTTATGTGTATTTCTTTGTGCTGCAGATCTAATGCATTTGAAGTGCTGGCACTCGATGGAGTTAGTACTGGAATACTTCAGTTTTATACAGCGCAGGAAAGTGCTGACTGGCTGAGAGCATTAGCAACTAACATCAGTGATTTGACACTTCAAAATGTATGTTACTTTCTGCATAATTTCCTGCATTTGCTATATTTAGCTTATTTTTAATTTTCTAAGCATAGTATAATAATTCATATATAAGTTATAAAGGGGAAGAAAAGAAATGGTAGTAACTTAAACATTAACTTGAAGACACCAAGACAACGTAAACATATTATTTAATAAAGTTTATAGCCTCAAGATGAATTTATTGCTTTCAAAAAAATTGTGTGGGTCCCAGTCACAACTGACTTTCTCTTGATTTCATTGGGTTTGGAGTGAGGACTAAACATATTCTTTTAAAATTCTTGCAGTTAAAATATGCTTGAAATCTGGTTTCAGAAGTTTGCATTATTTGTTTTGGATGTATGTGAAGGGAAAATTTGTAAAGCAGTGTAGTTTAGGACTGGTTTATATAGTTTTTCTACTGCTATGATTAATTTAGAATTACAGTCCCCTAGTCTGGTCACAGTTGTACCACTATGTAGGTGTTTGTATTGGAATTAAGAGATTGCTGTAAAGTTAAAAGTAATGTTTGTAATGATGGGGCTTGTGGCTTCAATCCTATGGAACACACATACCAGAGATCAGGGTTTCTGCCCTGCAACAGGGTGTTGTGGCTTTTCCCCCATAGGAAGAATCTGAAGCTCTGAGCTCTGCCAGAGGGCAGAAGGCCAACTTTTCCCTCCCCCCCACAAGTCTGTTAGGCAGAGAAGGGGGAGTATTGTGGGTTCTAGAAGCTGTGCTTTAACTGACAAAAAAAAATCAACATATGGTTTCAGAGCTGCGGTTTGGCCATCTGACTACATAGTATAATAATTTAGATCTCTACCAATTTTCTGTTACTGATCACCAGGGTAACAGTAGTACATCTAATGTGCATCTACATTTCCATTCCTCTTTGAGAAAGGCAGCGGTCAAATTTCCTTAACATAGTGTTTCAGACCTACAGTCTGAGGAACAGCTCAACAAGCCTGAAAAGTAAGCATTGCTATGTTTGGAAGTCTTCACTGATTGTAAGTACATACAGGGGAGTGATAGAAAGTTCAACCAAATAAGGTCAGTTTAGATGCCAGACTGATGCCACAAGCCAATACTCATATTGGCAATTCCAGCACAGGTCTTTCATCACAATCTGGAACTTTTGCTAGTGGCAAAGCAGTGGCCTACATCATGGACAGATTTTCAGCAGTCTGACTGTCATGGAAGATGGGGAAGTAATCTTTGGGTGAAGAGGAAGTTGGCTCTTGTCTAGCCAAAGGAGGGCACCATGGAATGACAGTGTACCTGGAGAGAAATGCTACCTACCTATAACATGTATCGGCATTGTTCTGAAGTAACTCTGCAGACAGTTCTGAGAGGAAAGATGGATAGGAGGGGCATGAGAGAGGAACTAGAGTCAAGGTGGGGAAGAACAGGATATGGAGGAGGAGAATAACATGCATTGAACTCTTTCAGCTCTCCTAATTACAGGTTAAACCTCCCTGGTCCAGCACCCTCTCAGAGTAGGGTTGCCAGGTGTCCGGTATTGTACCGGACAGTCCAGTATTTGCGTGCTCTGTCCGGTAAAAAAAAATCAGAAATTATCAGACATGTGCAATGTCCGGTGTTTTCTGATTTTTCTGGCTGCACACCGGACGGAAGCCTGGTGGTGGGGGGAGCGGATGGGAGTCGCAGCTGGGAGGCGGGGCCGCGATTGCTGCCCAGAGCCCTCAGTCGGTTGAGTGTGAGGAGGAGGGGAAGCTTCCTCCTCGCTTGTGCATTGCTGGGAGCCTGCATGGGACAGGCAGCAAGTGCCCAGGTCAGTCCCACTCCCCGCCGGCCAATTTGCTCACCCCCCCCTTCCCAGCCAGCTGGTTCTCCCCCACTTCTCCTCCTGATCTTCCCCAGCCACTCCCTGCACCCTCCCCAGCTCTGCTTTCTGTCAGCCCGTTCCTCTTCCTGATCTCCCCTGGCCAGCACTGCTGCACCTCTCCCCGACCCTGCCAGCTCTGCTTCCTGCCCCCCCTTCCTCCCGGCCCCCCCTTCTTCCTGGCCAGCACCACTGCACTCCCCTCCCCCACCAGCTGTGCTTCCCGCTGGTCCATTCCTCTTCCTGATCTCCCCGGCCAGCGCTGCTGCACCCCCCCCCCCCCCCCGCGCCAGCTGTGCTTCCCACCCCCTTTTCCTCCCGGCCACCCTCGTGGCCTCCAATCCTCCCCAGCTGTGCTTCCCGCCCCCCCTTACACCCATCCAGCCCCACCCCTCCCAGCCTGTTCTCCCTCCCTCGATATCCTGCGGCCAGCCCCGTTTTGCCCGACCCCCCCCCACGACCAGACCTGCTCCCAATCTCCTCCGGCCAGCCCTGTTCCCCCCGTTTGCTGTTTCCAGGCCCCCCCCCTTCCTGGCCAGCACTACTCCCATCCTGGCCGGTCCTTATCCCCCCCGCCATACGCCCATGAAGCGTGTCCCGTTTTTTTTTAATGACTACCTGGTAACACCCCCTCTCCCTTTTTTTTCCTCCACCAACATTTTTTCCCGCTGTTTTTTTTGTTTTGTTTCTTTTTTGCGGCGGGGCGGGGGGTGTTCAGTATTTTTCTTTCAGCCATCTGGTAACCCTATCTCAGAGTGTATCATTAAAGGATCTCCTGTATGCTGAGTTGAGTCCACCACCTTGTATGCCAGATGCTGCTGCTGCTATATCCTCTAAGCCACTCCAGAACCCACCCTGCCTTCAGCAGGTCCCTAATCCTGCTTTCCTAATATGGGAGCCAGCTCCATCCCTGGGGCAGCCTGTGTTGGCTGCCCAGCTGCCCCAGGTTGGGAGGGGGAGAGGGGAAGGGACTCGAGCCACCAACCTGCAGCTGGAGAGTTTTTGGGAGGGAATTCTATAGAATAGCTCACAGTTAACCAGAAAATTGTAGGACTGGAAGGGACCTTAAGAGGTCATTTTGTCCGTCCCCTGCATTCCCTCCATAGCATACAGTTAGTCATCTATTAAATCAACTGCAATTTGTGTTAACTCTTAATTGCTATTAAACCAAACACAGCATAGAACATCATGATTATGGTGACATCAACTCACCAGTGCTGCATTTCCTGGAGCCACCCCTGTAACTGGTGTATTACCCTTAGTTACCTGTTTTTTGTTCTACTTGTCTTCATGCCCCATGTCCCTTCCAGCCCAGGGTGCCCTTTTCTCATAGTATTGTCCCATAGCTGTGCATATGGACTTCCAGGCAACTGCAATCCCTATACGCACCTTGCCTTAGTGACTCACTTCTGGTAGTTATCTAGCCCCTGCCTTAGGGCAAATTGCAGTCTGAAATGGCCACTCATCATTGGCAAGGAGGTATGGACCTGCTGCCTTCTCCTGCCCTGGATGCCTCCCTGCAGCTCTAATATTCCACCAGCCCCTGTATCAGTCCTGTAGCCTGGGAGCAGGGTTGTGTCAGTCAGAGCTCCCCAGCACTGCTGTGTGTCTGTAGCTTCCCAGATAGTCAGGTCCCTCCTGTTGCACAGCTGGAGCCTGGGTGAGCTCTTCTGAGCATTGAAGCCTTTTATAGGGCCCAGTCTGGCCCTGGTTTGCTGACTGCTCCTAGCCCTAATTGGCCAGGGCTGTATAGGCCTCTTCTTGCTTATCTGTAACCCCTCTCCCTGCTGGAGTGGGCTACAGCATACCTGATGACTCCTATAGTTAAGGATGTCTGTGTTTTTACTATAGAGGTCCATTTTCAAATACAGTACAAGCTGTGATATCCGGCACGCATGGGGATTAGAGCGTTCCAGTTATCTACAAATTCCATTTATCTGAGGGTCCCACCAATCTAGGAAAAAACAATTGACAATAATAGTAAAACTCAAGTTTTTAATATTGGTAGTTTTGTAGTGTAAGGCAGTTGGTCTCACATTTCTATTTTGAGTTAAGATGATTAGTACTTCTTAAATAAAAAATTGTTAAGCCAATCATGGTAAACCAAGCCAGGCCTGTGTGACAGTATTGTGGCCTGGCAATTTATATGTGTGTGCATATAAAGTAAGGTAAAACTCCCACTGAACAGATAACATTTCATGTTTCCAGTATTTATGCGCAAGTGTGCCTAGCAAAGGAAAGTGAAATTTCAGTTATAATAGGCAGAGAATTATGGAATATGATCCATGAAAAGGCATAGGAGCCGAGGAATCTTTCTTTCATGTTCACACTAATTAGGATGAATGTGGATTAAGACATGTCCTTGAAAAAATTCCTGACAACTTCTATAATCCATAAAAATTGCACACAACATGGATTTCACCTTATGTACTACAAAGCATTCTGCTTCTGTCTAGCAAATTGTAGAACATGAGAATAGAGAATAAGAAGCTTCCCCACCTATTCTCCCCCCCAAAAAAAATTCTCCCCCCAAAAGTTGAAGGATTGCAAAAAAAGGAGGATTATAGAAGGATTATAAAAAAGGAAACATTGAGCTCATTTATTTCATTTTATTAAAGTGGACACATTTAGTCAAACTACTCATTATAGTTATATTCAACAGCTATTATTTTACTATATTTCAACTCTAGTGCCCCTCAAATAAAACTGTGTACAGCCATATAGCATATGATGGGATTTCTTTGCTTCCTCGCCTTCTTTTTTATAAACATATGCTTTTTCATAACAGAAAAAAGTACATTAAAAATAGAGGTTGCAAAAGGAAACACTCAGAAGTCAGGAAATCACAAAGTCAAGGTTGCACACACAATCCTGAGCTTTCTCCATTTGAATATACTAGAATAGTATAAGTAATTATATTATCACTTATTTTTCTCCAGGTTCCCTGTTTCACTGCATTCTTTGAGCAGTGAACAAATCTAGGGTTCATAGAATCATTCCTTATTATTTGTACTAATTGCAAGGTAGGCCATAAATACTACATATTACTGATCCATGGCCAGGAGCACATTCCAATTGCTATGTCATTAAATTACAAAAATATCTTTCTTCCTTCTCAGTCTGTCAGAGAATTAGTGTGATTAGTTTATAGGAGTCTTATAGCGATGGCAGTGAACTGAGGTCCAGGAGACTGGATTCTGTTACTAAAACTTCTACAGTCTTCGGCTACGTCTACACTGGCCCCTTTTCCGGAAGGGGCATGTAAATTTCACTAGTCGTCATAGGGAAATCCGCGGGGGATTTAAATATCCCCCGCGGCATTTAAATAAAAATGTCCGCCGCTTTTTTCCGGCTTTTAAAAAAGCCGGAAAAGAGCGTCTAGACTGGCCCCGATCCTCCGGAAAAGGGCACTTTTTCCGGAGGATCGGGGCCAGTCTAGACGCTCTTTTCCGGCTTTTTTAAAAGCCGGAAAAAAGCGGCGGACATTTTTATTTAAATGCCGCGGGGGATATTTAAATCCCCCGCGGATTTCCCTATGACGACTAGTGAAATTTACATGCCCCTTCCGGAAAAGGGGCCAGTGTAGACGTAGCCGAAGACTGTAGAAGTTTTAGTAACAGAATCCAGTCTCCTGGACCTCAGTTCACTGCCATCGCTATAAGACTCCTTATAAAGTGCCCTTTTCCGGAGGCTCTTATTCCTACTTCAAAGTAAGAATAAGAGCCTCCGGAAAAGGGCACTTTTTCCGGAGGATCGGGGCCAGTCTAGACGCTCTTTTCCGGCTTTTTTAAAAGCCGGAAAAAAGCGGCGGACATTTTTATTTAAATGCCGCGGGGGATATTTAAATCCCCCGCGGATTTCCCTACGACGACTAGTGAAATTTACATGCCCCTTCCGGAAAAGGGGCCAGTGTAGACGTAGCCTTCATGTACAATTTTGGATTAGACACTTAAAGTCTCTGTATATTTAAGTTCTGTTTCTGCAGCACAGTAGTCATAATATTTCACTCTTAAGCTATTAAGAGTGTCTGAGAAACATAGAAAAGTGTGAAACAACAAAAATCCATATTTGGTGCAGTCCATTAAATGTTGTACAGAAGGAGAGATGTGATGCTTTACATTAAACAATGAACTAAAGAGAAATAGCGAACAACTGCATTCATCTCTCTGCCCTATTCAGATTGTTCACTCAGGCAAACCATTGAAGTGCATTTTTTACTTCAAAGTGCTTAAACACTTGATTGAATTACGGTTCAAGTGTGAAGATAATATGTAATTAAAAGAATGTATTGTAATGCAGTCACATGAAATGGCAGCACTAAATTTGTATAGGTAACAATTTTATTGGTTACTGACTTTTGAGGGCTTCATTTTACAGTCTTAATTTTCTTTTAATGTATTTTTGAAGGAAAACCTATATAAATGTGTATTGAGTAAGCCATTGATAATGAAATATGTCAGATCATAGCATCAGTAAATTCATCACTCTGACAATTGTTTGATCTCTGGTTTTCTGTAGATGAAAATGGCAAATAAATGCTGCTCTCTGTCAGATCAGGTAAGATTGTTTTATCCATAAATATTTACCATTAAATCTCTAAACTCTCTAAAAATTGCTGGAAAAAAAATCTGCCTCCCTGCACTTGCTTTAGGATGCAAAAAGTTTATACCTATAGGCAGATATGTCCGATTGCACATTCTAAATATATGTTTTCTTTAGGCAAAACAGATTTTAGAGTTTTAAATGTCTGACAACATAAAAGAAGCTCATTAATACTAGTTACACTAGTAACTGAAAAATCTATTGCAGATGAATCAACTTTGTACATTTGAAAGTAAGAACAAATATAATAGTAAAAAATAAGGATTCTACATCACAAATGAACTATGTTAACAGATTTTGAAAAATATAATTTTCCTACAAAATTGTCATATTTAGCAAAAGAATTACATTCTCTTTTATAAAAAACAGTGAAATTTTAGTTATATAATGAGGAATCAGAAGTGGGTTCTAGCCAATGAAAGTTTATGTCCAGATAAATTTGTTAGTCATTAATGTGCCACAAGACTCCTCATAGTTTTTGTTGAAATAAACTAACTTGACTAACTCCTCTGAATTTGGTAACATGACCCATCATTGCAGCAAGCTGCTATTAAATCCTGGCTGGGAAATGGGAAGAGACCACTTATTGTCTTTATGGGTTTTCCGATTGGTGATGTGAGAATTAGCATGAAAGTGATGGTCATAAATTGAACTGTACTAAAATGAAAGGCTACTTCAAGACATGCCCAACAAGGAAAATTAGAGAACACCCCTATTGATCACCTACAGCCCCAGCTTAAACGCTTCTAGTGCATCATTGACAATCTACAACCTATTCTGGAAGACGATCCCTCACTCTCACAGACCAAGGGAGACAGGCCAATCCTCGCCTACAGACAGCCCCCCCCAAACATGAAGCAAATACTTACCAATAGCCACACACCTCCCCACAGAGGCACTTACCCAGGAACCTACCCTGCAACAAACCCCATTGCCAACTCTGTCCCCACATCTATACAAACGAAACCAACATAGGATCTGACCACATAAGCCGCAACATCAGGGGCTCATACAACTGCACATCCGCTAATGTGATATTTGCCAGCAATGCCCCTCTGCCATGTATAATTGGCCAAATAGGACAGTCTCTGTGCCACCAGGATAAATGGACACAAATCAGATATCAGGAATGGCAACACACATGAACCCGTAGGGAAACATATTAACCTCCCTGGACATTCAATAATGGATTTAACAGAAGCTATTCTCCTACAAAAGAATCTTATCACTTCATTACAGAGGGAGACATCTGAACTCGAGTTCTTTTATAAGTTCAACATTATCAAATCAAGCTTCAGTAAAGATCTTACCTGTTAATGCACTGCAAAGGCAATTTCCTCACATTTTATATTCATTTTTCCAAATCACATGCTATGAATGGAACACATCCAGCCTGACTTAATTATCTTCATTAGCACTGGTCTTATAATTGATAAGTGACTTCTTTCACTGTTATATATATCCTGAATTCTGTAATTTGCACTCCAAATCATCTGATGAAGTACATTTTACCCACAAAAGCTCCCCCTCTGCAGACATCAATGAGATCTAGGATTTCCACACATGACAAGGAAGGGTCTCTCTTTTTCTGCCCTTGGGCAGGGGCTTCAGAGCTGGCTGCTGGCTTGCTAGCAGCCTTGGGGAGATCTGGGGTCAGCCATTGTTGCACAAACTGCTTCTGCAGTGTGGCACAGGGCTGGAAGGGCCTGTGTTGTGCCTCCAGAAGTTTCCCGTGTGGCTTCAGCTTTAAATGCTGCAGGGGAAGGGAAACAATAGAGTTTTGAGGGATGTGGACAGAGAATCCACCAGGGCATCAGTGAGAAGCCCCGGAGACCAATTATTTTGAAATGACCACAACTGCGCCATCCACACACACCCTATTTTTAAAAAGCTATGTTGAAATAAGCATTTTTCCTTGTGAAATGAGGGTTTGTTATTCCAGAATAAGAAGCCTGTTATTTCAAAATAATTTTGAAATAATGGGCTTGCTGTTTGGATGCTCACCTTCTTATTTTGAAATAACACTGTAGTGTAAACGTGTCCTAAGGTGCCACAGGATGTTAGTTGTTTTTATAGGTTTCTTATGTAATTAGAAAACTCACACATTAGTTCATCATTTACTTAGTTTGTTTGTAAAATCTTGTAGTGTGGTTTATAAAAACGTTTAGGTGGTTTTCCAAATGTCTAACCCACTAGCAATTTTTGTATGTAGGAAACCACTTTGCTTAGAGGATGACCAATGTTATACAGAATTAAATGACCAGAGAACTATTAAAGAATGTTAAGTGCAATAGTGAATGATCCCAAAAGTTACATCTAGAACAAAATGAATGAAGGTTCCATTGAAACTTTAATTTCTCATGTTGTTCTTCCTCATCAAAGAGCTTAAGAAGAAGAAAATAATTAAAAATAGCAAAAAAAACCCCCAAAACATGTAAATTAGATGGCAGCTTCAAGATTACCTCTTGATTACTGATATTTTAGAAAATACTGACAGGGAGGAATACATATATTAAAACTCTTTTTTGAAGTATTGCTATTTATTTAAAGTAATAACCAATAAGGAAGTTTCACTGAAGGAGCATTTGCAGGATTTGCTGCAAATACTCTAGTTCAAGATATTAAGAGGATAAGGACAATGGGGCAGAGTTCAGGATGAAATTTTTTCTTAGCTCTTGACTTTTGATTTACGGCCGTCATTTCCATGCTAAACATAAAACCTGAGTTTTGCTAGTGGCTGATTTCTTAATGTTAAAGATGCATTAGTATGAATGTAATGCACATAACTTTGTTTTTCCACAGAACCATTTGTCTCTGCAATAATTGATAGAGCAATGATGTTTCCATTCAAGATGCAAACAAATTATAAGAAACTCAATCAGAATATTAATTTCAGGAACAGCAAAAGCAAAGCTATCCCTATAAATGATTTTGCTGGAGAAGGTTGTGTCTAAAAAGGGAAAATAAAAGAAATATGAAATAGAATTTGTCAAGATACAGTGAATAAAAGGAAAAATAATATGAACTTTGAAATGTCCTGTGAAATTCTGCCCTAAAGAAATGTTTAACCAAATATAAAACTCTTGTGCATGTTTCACCAAGGAATATGGTTATTTGGAATTTATAAAAGAAACTTTTTATTAATAAATGAAAATGATGGGAAGAATAGAATTTGATATTCTTAATATTAATGGAGCCTTTTAGTGCTAAAACTACATGATGTGTGGTTACTTAATGCATCTGACTGTAAAGGGGAATTAAATTTATAGAGCAGCTGACAAAAAATATTTGAGAAACTGAAGGAGATTTAAAAATCTACCTTGATATGAATTTGGAGAAGGATACATGTGTATTTTAATGCTTGGAAATACAAAAATAAGACTGAAGCTTTCGGGGGAGGGAGGGTGTTATTTGTATGCTTTGAACATGGGAATTCCTGCACAGTTAGGCAGAGCCTGAGTTTCATGTATATTTCATTCTGGAAATTGCACTTTTCATCGTAAACTTGAATTCCCCTCCCCCCAGCTTAATTTATTCTATTATCATCTGAGGAGGTTTTCCTGCCAGTGTAGGTTCTCCACCTCCCAACAAGTGATATTTCTGTTGATGGAAGAAGCCTTCTTGTTGACATAGATCTGCCTACACCGGAGGTTAGGTCAGTTGTACTTCACATCTTCATTGTGACCTTCACTTTGCATTGGAACCTTAAATAAGACATTGCATCTGTATTGAAAACCAGCCTTATTTTAATGAAATCAGTTTATTCTAAACACTATGTTCATGCTAAGATGGGAAACAGCTAAGACAGGGCTGTGATGTTGTGATGTTTTTGGGCTTGGGCTTCTAGCGGGCCATCTAAGGGTATATCTACATTGCATTCCTCTTTCGAGAGAGGAATGCAAATGCAGGAAAGCAAAATTGCAAATGAAGCACAAATTTGAATTTCCCATGCTTCATTTGCATAATTGCATCCGGTCGCTCTTTCGAAATACCCTCTTTCGAGAAAAAAAAATGCCATGTAAACACGGTTATTTTGAAAGAAACTCCTTCTTTACCATTAAATCTCGTTTTTTAAGGAGAAAGGGTTATTTCGAAAGAAGGGGTATTTCTTGAAATAACCACATCTAAACAGCATTTTTTATCTCAAAATAGGGTATTTTGAAAAAGCGGCCAGCCGCGATTATACAAATGAAGTGTGGGAAATTCAAATCCACGCTTCATTTGCAATTATGGTCGGCTGCATTTGCATTCCTCTCTCGAAAGAGGAAAGCAATGTAGACATACCCTCAGAGGACTTTGTAGAAGCTCATGGTTTTATGGACAGTCAGTTGAAATGGGTAACAGAATAAAGTAGATCTTTTTACTAGCATCTTAGGTACTAATGAGTTGCTGAACACCATGCAGCGCCAGATGTAACTGTATGTTATATGAACGTTGATTTTCAAAATGATAGTGTTAAATATTGGAGGGAAGGAATGATGTACCTTTAAGTGATGAGCTTCCCAGACAGAGAATCTAAGTAGGGCGATTCAGAAGCTCCTGATGTTATGCTGTACAGCCAGATAGAATCCATTGCAGAATAGGAGCACTGAGTGATCACTGAATGACACCATGGCTAACAATAAGAAAGCCATCAAGGACTATTGACTCTGATAATTTATCAATTAAGGTTGCTACCTGGCTACTTTTTAATGCTAGTGACTTGCTGGTCACTGATGATAACGTGCTTTTTTTTAAAAAAAAAAACCCTGGCACCAATGATCTCTCTGTAAACTGAGTTCATGAATGCTGGCATCTGTACAGGGATTTTGCAATTACTGGCATGCTCATGCCACATGACTGAGGGGGGAGAATAAACAACACCACATCCAGGTCTGCTCTGCATGCCAGGCTCTCAACCTGCCTGCCAACTCCTGTTGGTGCCAAAGACTGGGAAGCAGGATGAATCTGATGTTTGCTAGCAGAAAGGGATAAGAGGAAGGGAGGACAGGGACTCCAAGAGGAGAAAATAGGGATTCTCCCTCCAGAGGTAAGGCTTCTGTGAGGGAGTCATGGAAAGATAAGCAAGAAAGAGGCTCTGAACTGCCCTTAGCCTTCTCTCATCCCACATGCACCACTGCTTGCATGAACTGCTTTTAATGTGTCTCAGAGGAGGCAGCCCTACTCTCAGCTACAGACAGCCCACTAAAGCAAAGAACAGTTCATACAGAATCTTGGCTCAGGAAGTTTTCATAGACAAATTGGCTAGAGATTATTTTTAAGGGGAAGTGCTCTCTGTGAATGGTGGCCAGCCTCTGCCACATACAAAAAAGACTAATCTAAGGAGACATGGCCTAAGGATAGGGCCAATCCTGGGCCTAACAGTTTACACATGTGGAGTTGCATTCAAGGTTTTTTGGTTTCTCACACATCTATTACTCTCTAGTAATAGTGAGTGAAGTGTCTGTGGTGAAGAAATTCCTTAGCTAAGTCTGTTTCTGCTTTTCTGCCACGTTGTCACTTAAAAGTTTTGGTAGAAGGCAGAGCTCCCACAGCTCAGCAAACACTGGGAGAATGTGCGTACACAAGTAAGGCTTCATGAGGGATGAGCACTAATTCCAGGATATAAAGCAGCTGAACTGTGGGATCTCACTGATCAAGAAGTGTGTCAGACTTGAAGTCTGCCCCTGGGAACATGCTTGAGAGCTAGGAACTGTAACCAGAAATTTTTCACGTTATACCCCTGGGCTTCCTGCTGTCCCTCTCCTAGTTGGCTCCCCTATATATGCCTCTCACTGCAGCTCCCCCTATCTGTAGCAGGTCTTGAGGCTGTTTCTAAGTGAACTCTGTCAGCAGAGCAGAGGGGACACGGGCTGCTGGAGCCAAAGTGAGACCAGGCTGGCCGCAAGGAAGAAACTCTGGTGCAGGAACTGTCCCCAAGCCAGTGGCAAGAAGGAGCAATGCTGGCCACCTCACTGCCTACTCAGTCGCAGCACTGCTCGGGTTTGATCCCACAGTCCTCTCTAACCAGTTATGGCAAATGGACTTGCAATCCAACCCAAGTGGGCAATGGGATGGCCAATGCTCTTTCTCTTTGCTGCTGTCATTGGGAAGGCACAGCACTCATGGCTTTGTGCTCTTTTCGCTGCTGTTCACAATGTGTAATGTGCATATGTCTATGGGCACCAATGCCACTCACTACCCAGACACAGGGGACTCAGATTCATGTGGGATTAACTGTGAGGGCCAAAAGAATTAAGGGTGGTCTTTCACTGTCTGACATTAAAACAATAATATTTTGGTCCATTTATTTTCCCACTGAGGCTGTGGTTTACTCAGTTTCTTGGCAAACAACAAAAGTGTCCAGTCAAATAGTGAATATTTATTGCTCAAACTCAAGAAAACACAAAAAATTAAAATAAGCACGTGTACTGAAACTGAAATACCAGGAGCGAGAGAGGGGTTTTTAAATTAAACTCCAGGGTCGACACAAGAACAAAAGGATCTGAAGTGGACATCAGTAAGTTTGCGCTTAAAATTAGACAAAGATTTCTAACCATCAGAGATGTGATATTCTGGAAAAGTTTTCCAGGGGAAGCAGTATGGGCAAAAAACCTAACTTGCTTCAAAACTAAGCTTAAAAAGTTTATTGAAGGAGTCTTAGGATGAAACTGCCTACAATGGACTGTGACTGCCAATATCAAAGATCCCCAATGGGTGGTGATGGGACGCTCAGAAGAACTCTGAGTTACTATAAAGAATTCTTCCCTAGGCATCTGCCTGTTTTCCCTACACGCTGTGGTCTAATTGCTCACCATATTTGAAATCAGGAAGGAATTTTTCCCAGACTGGCAAAAACCTTGTTTAGTTTTGTTTTTTGCCTTCCTCTGCAGCATGGGTCACTTGCAGATTTAAACTAATGTAAATGGTAGTTTCTTTGTAAAGTGATGTATTTAAAATAAGATTTAAAGGCTTCCATGACTTAGTCAGAGATTATAGGTGCATTACAGGAGAGACTGGCTGAGATTCTGTAGCCCGTTCTGTGCAGGAAGTCAGACAAGATGATTATGATGGTCTTTTTTGATCTTAATGTCTATGAAACAGAGCGATTTGCAAAATAAATAACATTAAAATCTATTAAGATCTTTCTCCTTTTGGAGGCAAAATACCAATCTCTTATTTTCATTAACAATTGTCCTTTGATTAAAGGAAAGGATTGATTTTACTCTCAGTCTTGATGTATGATGTCCTGTTTTTAACAGATAGACAAGACAAAAGATGGAGGAGAAACTTACAGATTTTTGTTTATATTTAATGGCTGCTCAGTTAGAAAATGACGCATTGTTTGGCATATTGACCATGACACCTGTTGCTTTGTTCTAGTTCACATTCCAGTTGGAGACATCATTTGGTAGGGTCTTTTCTCCTTACATAGGACAAAGATGTGACCCTCTCATCTTATTGTGCTAATGCAGTGTAGTTGATTTTCAAAATTCAGTGAAAAGTCAAGAGATTAAGAGATAAGAGGAAAGAAGAGGAACAGAAGGTAATGCAAAAGAAAAGGAAGAACAAGATCTTATATGCATTTTTGATGCTGGCAATTAGGTATTCCACTGACGGGACTTCCAGTCATGATGTCATGAGGATTTCCATGGTTAATTCCCCAAGAAGGCAAAAAAAAAAAAAAGTCTTAAGTTATTGTGACGTTGTGAATTTTTACATTTAAGCTTACAATTAGGCTATATTTTTGGTCCTAGCCATCACAACAAAACTGTCTGGTGGTTTCCGAAGAGGGATAATTGAGTGAAGTTGTAACATATACTGTACATAGTTTTGTTGGACATATAGGATATTTAAAACTGTGATTGTCCAAACATTATCGCCTTCTGATTCAGCTGGATATAATTTATCATACTGTTACGGAAGCTGGAATGCACTTGAGTGAATTATCAGGAGGCAGTAAGATTTGTTACTCAATTTCCAAAGAGACACACATCATTGGATCACTGCATATTTGTTATGAAACATTAAATTAGATAGTTTTCTGTACACAGAATCATCTGTAGGGAATTATATAGGCTGATGGGAATTACTGTCCTGCCATATCACTTGCAAGTGTAAAATTGTACAGTTTCCACATTAATAGAGCAGTATTGATCAAGTGTTAATCCAGTATTTATCATTTTAGTTTGTGCTGTAAAGCACATTTAAGGCATTTTCCCTAATAGCTATATTTTGCAGTTTGATTGTATTTTCCAGTTTTTGAAGTAAATTGGTGTAATATAAATGGTGCCCAATTGTAACCAATCAGGGTATGATTCACCCCACTGCATCTACATGTGTCACACGTCATGATGCTTATACCTTTCTCTCATTTTTCATGAGTCTGCTTGCCCAATCCATCCAATGGCTTGTCTAGGTAGCAATCTGTAGGGATACAGAGATCTAGAACCTGGAGTTGTGGGAATTAGGGTGACCAGTGACATCACATCACAACTGTGTATCCAGATGAAGTAGCACTCAACAATTACTGGTGGGTTAGACACTGTAGTAAGTGTTGCCCAAACTGGCCAGAGTGCCAGAACCCTGCAGCAGTATGATTGGTCTACATCAACTATTTTAAACAGGAAGTTCCCCCAAAGAGCTGTCTGAGCAGCAATATAGACTATGTCTTTTTCTGCTACATACCTCATCTTTTGCCTTCTGTCTGTGAAGTTAGGCAAAAGATATGGTGATACACACATATCACATTCATACTGTAATTGAAGGTAGCCAGTAGATGTGGTGAAGATTATGTCTGACTCACAGGTGGCTTAAGCTGGCCAGGTGTCAGCTTCCTGGAGATTGACCACAAGGCTTACAGCTATCCCTAAAGTCTCTTAGATCCACAGGAGGGCTACCGCCTCTGATTCAATCCCAGGTTTCACATACTGTTACATCCCTTCCAGGAGGAGATGATCTTCCTGGCCGCTTGTCAGTTAATTATATAATTTCCAGGGTCTTTGCCTTAAAAGGTCACATATGCTAAACTGCCTTTGGTTGGGTATTTCTCATTCACACCTTACATTTCCTCCACAGGTTACATACATATTCATAAGCATACATTAAGCAATGTGATTTCTAGGTGAAATCCAGCCTCATGGCCTTAACTAACAAGAAACCGGCCATACATTGTATTGTTTGACATACTAAAGAGGGAGGGAGAGGAGGAGTGCTTGCATGAGATGAGTGATGCCCGTTACATGGAGTCGCATAAAAGTTAATTCTTTTCCACAGTATGCATGTGTGGTCTTTTATAAAATCGAAATGAAGAGTGAATTTTGCTTTCTACTTCTATGTCTCTCTTTATCAAGTTGGGGATGAGGAAATTTCCATTTTCTCTACTGTGGAGGAGTAGGCAATCTGTGCCTTTGGTTAGTCAGAAGGAGAACAGTTTTTTAGGTTTCTTTATGCTGTTTAATATTGGTAAGGAGATACATCATTCTAAGAAAAATAACATAACCAATTTTGTCGTGCCTACTCAGTTTGAATAGTGTCTCACTTCACAAGTTATCATACTGATTTCAAATAAGAAAGTTATCACTCTACCTGAGTAAGGATAGCAGAATCTGATGTCAAGTAACATGCAAGACACAGTTAGAATAAGAGATCAACAATCACAGACAATTAAATAGATTATTACCATACTCTGCTGAGATACTAACCACAAGCTGGGGGGAGAGAGAGAGCATTAATGATCAGGATAAAGAGAGCAAAAACAAACCTAAGTTATATAGATAATATGAAAGAACATTAAGACTCAATCTGAAAAATTAATTCTGAGTTCTGGTGGAAAGTACACCACAGCATGACTTGCATGAGAATTAAATATCAAACACACAATGGCTGGGACTGTAAGGTATTAGCAAGGGAATATATTAGAAGAAAATATAGAGGAGAAAATATAGAGGAGAAAAATAAGAGATAAAAGGTTGAGACAGTCTTTGTCAAAACAAAGGATATTTATAATTTATTTCAAAAACATTTTCTATGGATTCAACTGAACAAAAAGAGGTTAAAGAGGAGATACATACTTAGACTCTGAGAATCAGAATCTTGATTTGCTGGTATGCAACTTACATGTTCTCCAGAATATGATAGACGGGCTTAATCATGAAAACTGGGGAAAAGGATTTCCCATTATTGAAAGCAGAAGGAAATGTTCACTAAACAGTAAGAGAAGGAAATAAGTCTTCAAAGGAAACTTTTAACAGCATTAAAATGCAACAGTATTTATTGGACTTGTGTGTTGTTCATACTGGCCCTGATTTGGTGTCATACTCTGACCGCTTTTCACTGTTTCTCTAGTATTAAGCAGCCCAACACTAATCAGATTCATTCCACGTAAGTTTTCCCATGCATAGGGTGAATTTGGGTTTATAGAAGCTAATATAGCTAATCCTATACTACCACTTCCATTAGTACACAGGGTATTGCTGGGAATCCCTTGCATCCTGGTAATGACCAATGGTCATGAGGCTGGTAGCAGCAAGTACACAGTTGTTTCTCAAACGTGCCATGAAGTAAAGCCACACCAAGATAAGCAAAGTGTTGTATTTGACTACTCCATAGTTGCTGATGAAAATCTGGCCCTGAATATGCTAATATTATTGATATAATGATACATTTATTTAATTTTACAGAAATATTATGATATTATGGAGAGTGATCAAGTTACGTGATATTATCCTGCTTGACTGTCATATGCGCTTATGTGATATTATCCTGCTTGACTGTTCCACAAAATCCTACCTTCCTACCTTGATGGTGTGGGGGTGAACAGCACAGTATTGTAGAGTGTATCATCTGGCAGGTAGCTATTGCAAGTCACAACACAAGAACTCTATCATCTGATTTGTACATCAATATTTATATTGAAATCAGAAAATCAGTAAAAGTGGATGTTATTGGGATATTTGAAACAAGAACAAAAGATCTCATTACACTGTGAAAAAGTGAAGGGTAAGTATTCCTAGGAAGATCATTCAACAATAGAGCAAGGACTAGAGGTGTTGGATTAATTGTCAGGAAAGAAAGCATTCCAAGGATAATCTGCTGCGACAGCATATCATGCAGTTCTCATGCTTCAGAAGGCAAATGATGAAAATTATTCAGGTGTATGTTCCCACGCAGCAAGCAGCAGATGAAGAAATGGAACATTTTTACAAAGTGGCGGAGGAGGCAATGTAGAAAAGATCCACCTACACAATCACCCAAGGAGATTTCAATACAGTAAAGGAAAGTGAGAAGGAAAAGTATATGGGAAAATTTGCAAAAGGTGTTAGAAATGACTTCAAAGCATGACTGGTTGCATTCAAAGAGACAAAGCATCTTTACATAATGAATATGATATTTCAAAAAGAACATCAGAAGTGGACAGGAAAAAGCCTGGATGAAGTCACATCAAATCAATTAGATTATATACTGATGGATACCAAAGAAGTCTTCAATAATATAGCAACAATAGGAGAACAAATCATTTACACAGGTTCAGAGTATCATATGTTGCACTTAAAACCATATGTTGCCAATGACTTCAAAGATGGAGTCAAGAGAAGCAGAATCTGAAGCAAAATGGCATTTCAACAAATATGGCATTTACACTGGGAGTGAAATGGATCTTGAGTAGGAGGTCAATAAGGACATCGATTAAGAGTATGAAGAATTTACCTCATGTTTAATCTCAGCAGCTAAGAAGGCAAAGGCATCAAAAACTATGGGATGTGTAAGGAAATTGTGAATCTGATGAGGAGGGCATGCATATGAAATTAAAAGGGAAAAGGAGTGAAGAAAACAAAACACCGTGTAAAGAAATTCACATGAAGATCAAAGAAGACTGTGAAAACTCTAATAAGAAGAAACAGAGAGGCAGCCAAAAAAATTGAAATTTGAAGACAGCAGAAAGAGATGTTAGGCTGAAATAGGTTATCTCAGCAGCACTGAAAGATGAAACCATTGAAAGGATATCGGAAAGGATCAAGATGAATGAATATGTATAAAATTTTACAATAATCTCTATTTCTCACATGTCAATGTCCAGCATATCCATCAAGCCAGCAGGCTACAGAAGAAGTTCCCAAAATCCTGTGGGAAGAAATCACTGTGCAGTTTGTAACATTAAGAAAGGGAAGTGCCTGGAAGTGAATGATAGTTGATGGAATAGTTTAAAGCAGGTGAAGATTCTCTCTTCGAAGTACAATGTTTCACAGTTTACATCAATAGCAAGCATGTTACAGAGGCATGGAAGAAATAAAAAACAATACTATTGATAAAAAAGCAAAACAAAATAATCGAACAACTGTCAACCACTCACTCTCTTCTCACAAGTGTACAAGGTCATACTCAAGTGTACCCGTGACATATTCAATTGGATTTAAGACAGTCTTGAAATGAACGAATGTTTCTGCTCAGGATATTGACAATTGATATGTATGTGATTAGTAATCACTGTCTACTATAATCCAATTAAACAGTTTGTCTAAGTTATCATGACTGTTTTCAGAGGTGCATTATATGCTGCATGAAGTAGTATTTCCTTTTGTGATCTCTTACTTAGTTTAATCTAATGTTCCCTTATTTCATACTATGAATGCTAAAAGGAAAGATTTGATTAACTCTGTAATTTTGATTTTTTTCAACTGAAGTCACGTTTTTTCAAACTAAATACTCGTAGGGTATGTCTACACTAGCCCCCTAATTCGAGCTAGGGAGGCTAATGAGGGCGACCGAAATTGCAAATGAAGCACAGGATTTAAATATCCTGCACTTCATTATCATGTTCCCGGGTGGTCGCCATTTTTGGAAATTGACTAGCCCAGAATAACTGCCCGTGTCCACACATGGCAGTGAAATGGGAGTTCAAAGTAAAGCCCTAACTTGAATTAGCTGTTATTCCTCCTGGAATGAGGTATAACAGCTAATTCGAATTAAGGGATTTACTTTGAACTCCCGTTTCATTGCCGCTTGTAGACGTGGGCAGGTATTCCGGGCTAGTCAATTCCCATCTTAGACTGGAGAAGCCTTTGTTTTGGATCATTCTGTAACAGAAAACTGTTTATCCAGTGACTAGTATATCTACTATATTGTATCCACTGACCTGGGTCAGTCTATAAATATGGGCTACCTGAAGAGTGTGTGTGTGTACATGCTTCATTTAACTCATTGCTATAGGCTGGGGCTGAGGATGAGGGTTTTGTTTACAGGCTGTCCTGGGGACAGAGGACTACCTCAAGTCATGCTCTCTGCAGCAGCTTGAGGGCTAGGTGAGAAGCACCTGTCCATGGCTGTTGCAGTTCCAGTGGGCATAGCTGGGAGAGGGATGCATGTCACCTGCCTGGAGCCTGTCCAGGTTCATCTGTTCCCTGTGCTCCCCAGCCAGAGTGATGAATGCAGCAAACTGTGAACTTTCCCCTCATTCTCAATGAAGGAGAACAGCCAAGTTATAATAAGAGGAAGCGGTATACAGAAATTGGTGGTTCTGGCTCTTTCCGTTTAGGAGGAGTTCTTGAACAAATGGATGGACAGGTAGACAGACAGATGGACAACCTTTCTCAAATATATATTAAATATATGTGCCTTATCTCATAGTGTAGATGTGCCCTGATGGTATTTTGATCACAGGTCCCAGTTTGAGAACTTTAAAGTCACTGGAAGTATCCTAATTTACATAAGGCTATAACTTACCTTCCAGGTTTACCACATGATATTTTTAATTCTTTTATGTGAAATGACATAAGTCAGCAAAGCAATATTTTCACTTGTAGTTTGAACCACATAAAATTACTTTTTTTCCCAGGAACTGTTGACACAGTGAAGTTAAATAATTGCTGCGGGGTTTATTTTATTTTATTTTATTTTATTTTATTTTATTTTAATGACAATTGAAAGACACTCCATCATTTTCTGGCATGTCCAGGGAACCGTTATCTAGCACAGGAACCTAAACATTTCTTTTTCTTCAATGTCAAGTACACTTTCAGAATTACAGTCGCCTTTTGATCTTGCAATATTCTTGTATTTGGATTTACACTTGGTGATTTTTCTTTTCTTGGAGCTGCAGCTCTGCAGTAGTTGGTTTGTACATACATTGCCATACAGATAAATCTTAGATGTCATAACTAGTCAAGGGACCTAACAGCTTCAACCGGCCCCTAGACAAAGGGAGACAGCTCCGTGCTCCCAGAAGGTATGTGGCCTCTGGTGGGAGGAGCAAAACCAGGAGCTGTGCTCCTTAGTGCTCCCAGGACTGCAATGCACCGCCATGCTCTCACTGCTCCCAGGACCGCAGTGCATCCACCCCACCTTCAGCACTATCTAGAGCACACACTGCCATGCCCTTTGCCTCCATAGGCAGCCCTAAGAGATGCCCAGAGCATGCTGCTCAGTGTTCCAATGTCAATTTAAAGGACCCAGGGCTGTGGGTACCACTTCATTAGCAGTGACAGTAGCCAGGAGCCCCAGATGCTTTTGGAATGCTAGGCCCTGGGGCAAGAGTTCCCTTTGCCTCCCTCCCCCCCCCCCCACCTCTTTAGTGGGCCTGTTACTAATAATTCTTTATCATTTTAAGCTGTTAATTTTGTGGACCATTTCAAACAAGTAAACTGGGCACTGTGGAATATTTGCTGCAATCCCGTGTATTTTAAATGTATTTGAGGAATTGTGATGAGTTTATTTTTCTATAAACTTTGACAGAGTAGAGTCATTAATCCACCTTGTGATAACACATCTGTTTGCTTCCATTATAAATTAAATGGATGATGTTTGAGTTCAGAAATAATTCAGCTAACAAAAGGACCACATTTTCAAATGGCCTCAGCCTGCCCTTTATGGCCTCTTCTAGCAAAATGTCACCACATGCCTGAACATAAGAAAATTAATAGTCCCTGTGATGTACAAGTTCGGTTGAAATTCTCAGTGCATATTTTCATAATTTTGATTGAATTCAAATGAGTTTTTCCCTGCTTTTTGAGCAAAAATGTATCCAAATTGCTCTTTGTTGTGTGTGCCAACATTTTGAGTGAAAATCAGTTGCGGAAGTGAAATTGTAAGATTGTATGACATAATTTAGTTATCTACTGATCAGCACTGTAAATCAGGCATGGTGATTAGATGTCCAAATTCTTATACTGTACATGACAAACATAACTTTATTCTCTGATGCTGTAAAGACTTGTGCAAGCAGAATTTCATCATTTAAATACTATAAACAGATTGTTTATTAGAAGGAATTAGAAAACCAGTTCAAGTTAAATTAAAACTGCCCTGAAAATGTACTGGAAATTTAAACTGAACTAGATGAAATCTTTTTTTGGGAAATTCAAAGTCCAGTTAACTACTGTTTCAGTATATTTTTTTCTTTTCATAGTACCTATGCATTTCTCTGTGCTGCATATGGAATTGAAATCAGAATGACCATCATACCATGAGACTTCAACCCAAAGTTTGCAGATACTTGAGAGTTCTGGGTATGTCATGTAGAAGGATGTATTCAAACGAAACATTTTGACATTGATCATTGCAGTAATATGGAATAACAATACAAGCACTAATTCGGCAAAAATACATAAGGACCTCTTCAGCAAAGTACAGTGAATGTTAAGCCTGTGCTTAAAAATAAAATATATGATTGCATGTTTTACTAAATAGGAAAGGGATTTCTTAAGTGCTAGATTTGGAGCCATAATACTTTACAGTTCTATGACATCTTGCATTCAAATATTTTAAAACACTTTACAAATAGTAAAGATACAAGTCCTCACAACAACTCTCTGTGCTCCATTTTATAGACTGGAAACTGTGCCACATGTGATATCTGCATTGCAAACAAAACAAAAAACAAAATAAAAAAAAAGCATGTGTCTACCCTTGGATGGACACATTTTAAATAACTATCTTGGTATAAAATCTTACTGGAGATAAGGCACAGGTGCATTTTAACTTTAATGCAACCTGTCAAGGCCAAAACTATGTCTTCACTTGGATTTACTTTGACTAGCTGCATTGAAGTATAAAGTAATGTCTTGTCTCTGCTGAAAGTTTATATCCAGATGACTTCATCAATGTAAACATGCGTCTATTTTTTTGCACCAAAGATATAACCATAAAGAGGGTAAGTGTCTTATCCAAGTTTTCATACATGTACTATGTGGAGAACCAGAAAGAGAATATCAGTCTTCTAACTTCTTTGTCTGAACCTTAAACAAAAATAACCTCTTTATCTTGATCAACTGTTTCATAGGAGAAGAACATGTATAGAACCTTACCAAATTCACAGCCATGAAAAATGCATCATGCACCATGAAATCTGGACACACACGTACACACACACACATACCTACATCATGAAATCTGGTCTTTTGTGTGCTATACTGTACAGACATCACAGGGAAGACCAGCATTTCTCAAAGGTCTGTCACAAAAGGGGAGTTGCAAGGATCTAACTGAGCAATTTTAGGGGGGTCAGTCATTGCTACCCTTACTTCTGTGCTCTCTTCAGACCTGGGCAGCCAGAGAGTGGCAACTAGGAGTGCCAGCAGCCTTGCTGGGCCCTGAACAAGGTGAGGATGCTCCGTATTCCTGGAAGGGGCAGGGCCTCAGGAGGAAGGGGCAGGTCTGGGTGCAGTTAGATTTTAGGGCTGCCTGGAGTGTACCACATCATTGATTTATTTTGAGTTTTGGTCCCATCTAGAGATTGGTTTTCTGGGTGCTGAGCTCTTATAGGTGAGACCTCCTGTAACTGAACTGGTTCAAAGTCTGTGTTTCTCCACAGGGAGGTGGTGACCCCAAATCTGTGCCTTCTCTGGGGGAGACCTGAGGATCTGGCCCCAGCAGGACAGGGTGGTGTGGAGCCCTACAGGCCAGGAAGGTGCATATCAGTGGCATGATCAGCACACCAGAGGAGAATCTTAAGGGGGCTTCTGTAATTCAGCCCATCACATCCCAACTCCTTTTTGAGTCAATTACAATAGTGTGAAATTTCAGATTGAAACAGCTGAAATCATGACATTTACTGTTTTTAAAATCCTATCACTGTGAAATTGATCCAAATGAACTGTGACTGTAGTAGGGACCTATAGATGTAGCTATAATTTTTTTGGCTCTGCCACATTTGATTTGACATATGACCTGAGCAATTTATAGTGTCTGTGTCCCATTTTTCCTCCCAATTATTGTAAAGAGCTTCCTCCCCAAAGTCATTGAGATCCTTAGCTTTGGAAGGGTCATTAGCACTGTGAATTATTATCATGATAGCATTCTGTATATGACTCTGCAATAGGATCCAATTTATTGTCCACCAATGACTGGGAATACCAATGTGAGTTAACAAGGTTTGAAAATTAGCAAGTAAACAAATAAATATGATTGTAAAATATCAAGGAACTTGCATCATCAAGTGTTCTTCATTCCTTTAATTTGGCTATGACCTTTGTTACTAGAAGATTTACCTGTCATTGCTTGGATCCTTCAGGGCTGTGGCTGGGGAAATGGAGTGTGTGTGTGTGTGTGTGTGTGTGTGTGTGTGTGTGTGTGTGTGTGTGTGTGTGTGTGTGTGTGTGCGCGTGCAGGAATCAGGGTTGGGAGTGAGGAGGAGCTCAAAGCAGGGGATGGGATTGCAGGCATCGGAGCGGGGGGCTATGCAGGAGTCAGGACAAGATTGGGAAGTGTTTGTGTGGGGGTGGGGGGTCCCAAGGCAGGAAATGAAGGTGGACAGCAGCTGTTTCCAGGACCAGCTTGGGGAGGCAGGGATCCACACTGCTCTGCTGCTTCAAGCCAGGATGGTGGGGGCTGCACTGCCCAGCCAGCGGTTGCTCTCAGGACAGCAGAGGCACACTTGCTTGCTTCCTCCCTGAGGTCATTGTGAAGTATAGCTATCCTTGCAATCACAGCCCTCACTCTCCATTTGATGAGAAGCAATCGTATTCCATGAACATCCCATTGTCCTGAAACAGCCAACCATTGTCTTGCTGTAGGTTTTGGTATACCAAATTTGGTGGTCCTGTCTCTAATCATTTAGGAGGAGTTCTTAAACAAACAGACTTCTAGACAGATGGATGGTCAGACAACAGACATAGAAACACTTTCAAATAACTAGATAACAATATGCTAGCGTAAGCAATTTGTGCTATAATTTGTAGGTGGGTATGAAAGTAGTGTGATATATTTTGTTAAAGTAATGAAGTGTCTGAACTTTCAGTTGCTGATGAGTGCTGAAGCAATATTTTGCTGAGAATTATTGAGTTTACACAATAGAAAAGTGAGAATTGTAAGGTCTGCTGTACTTACTGCACTGTTTCTCACTGCATTAACATTTTAATGAAGTTACAGTTCAGTAAAAGAGTGTAGAGAAGCAATAGCACTATGTTGATATGGAATAATTTTTAAATAAATTGACTGATAATGGACATAATTATGGATTCAATAACAAAGCTAGACAACAAAGTATGAATCATGCTAGCATAAAAATGTGACTATATAGCAACATGTTTCTGTGTTCAGTCTGCTCTGACTGCATTGTTTCAGTTCCATGATTTGATCACATTCAAAGTTTGTAATATAAATAAATCATTTCTTCTCTTCAATTCTCACCTGGGGCTGAATCCTGAAGTTCCTACATGAGTTAATGCATCCCTTACTCAGGCTAAATTCTTACTTGCTTCCAGTAAGGTTTCATGTTGTGTGAGGGCTGAAGGCAAGACTTCAAAAGTGCCCTGGCTCTTGTGCTCGTCAGTTACTTTCATACTTTGGAAATTCCATGCTGAGTACAAAAAAATCAATAAGGCATCTACTTTGGCCATTGACATTTTGAAGATTTGCAGAGCATTATATTTAGGGCCAGACAAGATATTTCAAGCCATGTTAAAGACCCTATATTCAGGTTGGTGTTGTGAATTTAAGCTTACTAGCTAGTGTACTATTACTACACTGAAATATGGTTCTTGAGGGTATATCTTGCTCAGAAAGAGAAAATGAAATCTTACTTTTTCCCAAATGTCGAGATTACTTAAAATGCATAAAACAACATTTAAAATAACTGTAAAATAATAACAAATGTATTTGCAACTACTTTTAAAGGAAATAAAAAAATGTGAGATGAACAATAAAAATGCTTGAAATTTGACTTTACCAGCACAGAAATGCATACATTGAATCAAATGAGAATTGCAAGTAACTGTAAACTCCTGAAAGCACCAAATGTGATGTGATTCTTTTAGTGACTGGGCAAATTGTAATATGTAGTGAACCACTTATTTTGTAATGGGCCACAAATACTGTAGGAATGGGAGGTGAGGGGAGGGGCAGTTGAGGACCTAGGCAAAACAAGAAATTACAGAAACCCACAGAATGTGTTAAATAAGTGACATTTCTGAATCCACACTAAATGGTAATGAATGGGAAAAGATTAGGATAGTTTTTTTATCACAATACAATTTCCTCTTCCTAATATTTGAGTCCAGTCCCATCCTCTTTCCCTCATAGCTTGGGCAGACCCCTAACATGCCAGATATCAATGTGATACTGCTGCACAGAGCAGACTGGATTCAGAGAGCCGGTGCAGTATGGAGTATAATTTAGGGACCAAAGCTAAGAAAGATACAGGGAAGGATGGTACAGCCAGTTTCCTGCCTTCCATTAACTGACTGGTGTTCTTGGGAGTAGGAAAACCCCTATGTAATTGGTGTATTATGCTGCTATTAGTGGCAAGGAGTCCTGTGGCACCTTATAGACTAACTGAAGTGTAGGAACATAAGCTTTCATGGGCAAAGACCCCCTTCGTCAGATCCACTTTTGTGCATCTGACGAAGTGGGTCTTTGCCCATGAAAGCTTATGCTCCTACACTTCAGTTAGTCTATAAGGTGCCACAGGACTCCTCGCCGCTTTTGCAGATTCAGACTAACACGGCTACCCCTCTGATACTATGCTGCTATTGAAGCTTGAGTTTTAATTTTTCAAAGGTTTTACTCTGCAGGTTATTCATATGGGCTGGGTAAATGAAAGACTTGAGGGAACTGATTCATCTCAGCTCTACAAATACAAGTTCCTGGCACTGAAAGGATCATCCTTCTACATTTTCAGTACTCCACCGGTAAGAGACAAATTTATTATTTACAAAGTTTTAATTATTGGTACAATCCATTTGCAAGCAGTGGAAATGAATTCTTTCCTATAAAATACAGCTGTAGGCTGAGGTTTCCAAATGAGCCTAAGGGACTGAGGCATCCAAATCCTATTGAATTGCAATATAGTTCAGGCATACTTAAGGTACTTATGATAACCTCAGCCATAAAATTCTGGGGAAACCGGATTATTAATGGAACACAGAGATTTTGTTTTTAAGGCACTGGTTCACATTCCCCTCAAGTTAGCTATGACCAAAATTTGCCATCTTGCATCAAGTGAGCTGGTATTTACTCTAGCTCCTTTAGGACAGATGTCCACTTCATGGTTATAACTAACTGGTGCTGATCTTTACCAAAAGGCCATAGGGTTGAAAATTTATAGGGAGTGAACTATCCCTACACATCTTAGAGGGGTAGCCATGTTAGTCTGTAACTCTAAAAACAACAGGTAGTTCTGTGGCACCTTAGGGCATGTCTACACATCAGGGCAAAAGTCAAATTAAGCTACACAACTTCAGCTACGTCAATTGCATAGCTGAAGTCAAAATAACTTAATTCCGCTTTTGGAGCTGTCTACACAGCAGGAAGTTGAAGGAAGAAAACTCTCCTTTCAACTTCCCTTATTCCTTGTGAAATGAAGGTTATAGGAGTCGAAGAAAGAAGTCCTCCAGCTCGCCATTATTTCAAAATAATGGCTTGCAATGTAGATGAGCACTATGTTATTTCAGAATAACACCAGTTATTCTGAAATAATGCTGCTGTGTAGACATAGCCTTAGAGACTAACAAAATATATAAATAGTATCATGAGTTTCATGGGCAAAACCCACTTCTCTAGGGCTGTGTCTAGAGTGCATCCCTTTTCCGTAAAAGGGATGCAAATTAGACATATTGCAATTGCAAATGAAGCGGGGATTTAAATCCCCCCCGCTTTATTAGCATAAAAATGGCTGCCGTTTTTTTTCGGCTTGGAGGTTAAAATGAGGGATTAGGAATCTTTTGGAAAAGGCTTTATTTTCCAAAAGATCCACGTCTAGACAGGTGCTTTTTTCCGGCAAAGCTCCGAGCTGGAAAAAAGCGGCAGCCATTTTTATGCTAATGAAGTGTGGGGAGGGGGGTTAAATCCCCGCTTCATTTGCAATTGCGATATGTCTAATTTGCATCCCTTTTATGGAAAAGGTATGCAGTCTAGACACAGCCCAGATGAAATGAGCCTGGGTGGAGAAAAAAAAGGACTCTCAGAATAAGAAGGGAAAGGGAGAAAAAAAAAGTACTGCAAATTGTAGTCCCAGTGCTAATGAGGTTTTGCACTTGGATAGGAAGATGATGTCTGTTTGGGTCAGTGAGAATTTCCTTATGCAGTTGAAGGATTTCCACTCCATATGGCTGAATGCAGTGCCTTGCATGTTTAAAAGTCTCAGAGGATGTTAGTTTTCAACATGGGACATTTTCTAAAGCTTATAGCATACTGGTGGGTAATGTAGGATAAATTGTAGTCCTACTGTAAAAGTTGTACTTGGAGGAACTCAGTCTCCACAGTTGATTAACCCTGCACCTTTCAAAATTACTACAATTTTACTGAGAAAAAATGGATAAAAATAAGCTAAAGAGTTCTAAAAGTCTCAGAACAATTTTTCATATTATATCATCACCTTCCTATTCTTTTTTCTTCCACCTTATTTGATAGAGAGCTGGTGCTCTCAGAAAATAATAATAATAATAATAATAAAAAGAAACATTAAAACACAACTGCAAATAAACTGCCTGCTTATGTCTCCACTGAAGTCAATAGTATAACTTTCAAGGCTTTCAGTTAAAAAAAACTCTTTTAATGGTATACAGTAAAGTGAGAGATAGAAAGTATGATTTATGAACTGTAAACAGTAGCAATCAATAACATGGTCCCTCTTGCACTATACTACATTTACAGGCCAAATGGTTCTAATTACAGTAGTTCCACTGGGATCAAGTACCAATCTTTTGCTTAATTTGGAGTTAACAAAATTAGATGTGAAGAACTCAATTTAAAATGAAATACTGATCTCTCAAATGCAAGAAACTAAAAAAAAAAAAGCCACTCAGTTCAGCGACTAATATTTAAAACAATTAACCCTTTTTTATCTGTCACTGGTTATAAGACTATGAAGTAGAAAGAAAACATTAAGCCAATAAATAATACAACACACAGTGATAGTCTTTTGTGAATCTTAATTAAAGCCTATTGTTCAAGGGGAATATGTGATGTAGTTAAAACTATTCATCTTAGAGATACAAATTGAAGCTAAACTAGTTAATTCATCAAAATTTAGATCTTTGCTGATATCATACAAATGAGAATACATATATTGTAATGTTTTCCCCACATTATCTTAACATGTATCTACTTCACTAGCATGATACTGGAGAAAGTATAGTAGTATTGCTCATTGTGAAAAAAGTAAACAAGATAACTACTCTGGTGCCTTTTATTAATGTCATGTTCGTGCCCATTGATCAGATATTTAGTAATGAGTATGCGTAATAGCAATGAGAAATAAATGACTAAGCAACAAATTCTAAAGCTTAATAAAGAATTTGTGTTACAGGCAGTCCGCGGGTTACGTCAGTCCGACTTAAGTCGGACCCCTAGTTACGAATTGGGGGGAGGGCGCAGCTAGTGCGGGGTACCTCCCCCACTGTCGCTGCCTCCGGCGGCGCGGGGGGTGCTTCCCCCCCAGCAGACCAGGGAGACGCGAAGCGGCTTTTCTCGCCGCGGAGGACGCAGGCGGTGGGACCGCGGCGTGTCTCGGCGGTGCCGCCGCCCATGTCCTCCGTGATGAGAAAAGCCGCTCTGTGTCTCCCTGGTCTGCGTCTCCCGGGTGCAACCCGCCCCCCCCCCCCCCCAGCAGACCAGGCTTTTCTCAACGATGCCTGGGGTAGAGCAGCTGGGGGGCTGCTGGGTTGGTCCCACAGCGCCAAGGTGTGGCGCTACTGGACCAACGCAGCAGCACCCCAGCTGCTCTGCCCCAGGCATCCCCAAGTCAGCCTCTGCTGAAATTGACCAGCGGCTGACTACAGGAAGCCCGAGGCAGAGCTGCTCTGCCCCGGGCTTCCTGGAATCAGCCACTGATCAGTTTCAGTAGCAGCTGACTTGGGGATGCCTGGGGCAGAGCAGCTGGGGTGCTGCCGGGTTGGTCCCCGCAGTGCCGAGGTACGGCGCTGTGGGGACCTACCCGGCAGCGCCCCAGCTGCTCTGTCCCAGGCGTCCAGATTCAGCCGCTGTTGAAACTGATCAGCGGCTGATTCCAGGAAGCCCGGGGCAGAGCAGCTCTGCCTCGGGCTTCCTGGAGTCAGCCGCTGGTCAGTTTCAGCAGCGGCTGACTTGGGAACACCTGGGGAAGAGCAGCTGGGGTGCTGCTGGGTTGGTCCCGCCGCGCCAACAGTCAGCGCTACCAGACCAACCCAGCAGCACGCCAGCTGCTCTGCCCCAGGCGTGTCCGATTCAGCCGCTGCTGGTCAGTTTCAACAGCGGCTGAATCTGGATGCCAGTTCTGACTTACATACAAATTCAACTTAAGAACAAACCTACGGTCCCTATCTTGTACTGCCTGTATTTATTTGTGTCACAAATGCCATGCTATATGAAATTGTGGCACTACCATCCACCAACAGGGCTAATTTCAGACTGTTTATTTCTTTAGTTTAAATATCCATGACTTTTTAAACTTTGTATGAGTAATTATCATTAGTAATAATTATTATTAATAATTAATAAGTAATTGGAAATTGGCAGGACCTCCAAAGACTTTCCTAATTGTCAGGGTTGTTAAAAATGGGAAAAAATTGCCTAGGGAGGTTGTGGAATCTCCATCACTGCTTGGTCCTGCTGTGAGGGCAGGAGACTACTTGATAACCTCTCAAAGTCCCTTTCAGTTCTAGCATTCTATGATTCTAAAACTAGAAGGTTTCAGAATTTCAACCTGGATCCAGATCCAAATTTCACAGCTGGACTCCACATGTATAATGGCCCAAAATATGTGTAACTATGTGACACTTCAATTTTAGATCCCCACTTTGAACCTTAGCCTCAACTTTAATAACATTCATTTTAAACTTCTCTAATGAGATTGACTGTTACTATTTGTGAGAGGGTGAGGTCATAGAAGACCCCTCGTGGGTGCTTCCTGGAGTGCTGACACGGCCACTGTCACTTGTCTTTCTGCTCTCTGTGGATCCTCACCACCCGGTCCGGCTGGGCCAGCTCCCTGGTCTACCCCAGCTAAGACCCCGAGCTGAGATCCCTGCCCTCACCGAGAAGCAGTACAGACACAGAACCTTTTTAGGTCCAAGGCAAGTGCAATTTTGGGCCCAGCTTCCCCAAATGGGATAAAACCCCAAAGGAATTATTCCCTTCAGCAATGAAATGGGGAATGTGCACACTGGTTGCCCTTCAAGGTAAAAAATATTTACACTGGGTTTGATAGAAAATAAAAGTGATTTTATTAAGTACAAGTAGTAGGATTTAAGTGGTAATATTTGAGAACTGGAAGAGCAAAGTAGATTACAAATCAAAAGAAACAAACGTGCTTAGCTAATTCTATGCTCAAACTTCAGTACAAACTTTTCAAACTCACCCTAAAAACCTCTTTTCCAGCTGCCCCTCCAAACCAGGTCTGTTGCCCACCCTGGGGTCTTTGGCTCCTTCCTTCAGGTGCAGCCCCACCAAAAGACCAAGGCCCCTACTTTTCTATACTTTTTTAAGTAATTGAGGCCACTCCCTACCAACCACTGCTCAGACTTAAGAACAAAAGAGATTGCTTAACAGTTGCTCATCAAGACATCAAGGATAACACTCTCTATGCCTCTCATTCACACATTTAAAACCCACAAAGTATTCCCCATTCCATATGTCTAATCTTACACACAAAATGATACATACATCAAAATAAGATAAACAGAACCAGTGGATCATGATTGATGGGTTATGTGAAATAATTTGCTCAAAGCAACTTTGAGTTATGGATATTCATGTCCATAAGTCCATTTCATAAAGCATGGGGGAGGTCTGTCACACTTTTATTCCTATAATTTATTCCCTGTATAAAGTAAAAATCCTGGGTGTAACATTAAGATGATTACATCAACAGTGTACCACAAACAAATGTATTAGTCTGATTGATTTGCTTGAATTTTATGAGGAAAATTATTCTGTTCTATTTTAATCATGTTGCCATCCTGCTGTTTCATATCATAAGAAGATCTGCCAGGGAATCATAATAAAATAATATTACAGTGTTTATTTTGATTTAAGTGTATAAATTAGATGGACTATCAGATCAAATAGTTATCTTCAGACTTAAGAATCCTGTTCACAGCGTTACAGTCCATTTTTAGCAGGAGTGTCCACTACAGTGTTTACTCTTATTCTAGTCCTTCGGGTGAATTGAGATTATTCACAATTGAATTTGGACATACTTGGAATCTTTTCCTGAAAATAGTCCATATACATGCCAGTCACAGGCAAAGCTCAAAGGAAATTCTTCCTAAAGATTCAAATCTAGTGGTGTTCAGCAATGAAAGGAGGCTCACTATAAGTTACGATCTGTAGATAAAATTTCTTCAAATGTCAAATTATCACCTTGCGAGTATAGGTTGAAGGGATTTTTATTTATGAAAATTATGAAAGTTGAATTATAGGTATTAGTTAAGCATTTTCAGTGTCTATCTTTATAAATTAAAATGTTAAAGCTAAGGCCTTGTCTCAATTTCAGGAACTGTGTCCATACTTGAAGAAAAATATAAGTGGAAAGGGAAAACTCTATTCCTTGATTAGTGTGGTATCTGCACAGCAAAACCTTTTAAATGACTGAAAGCATTGTTCCGTCTACTTGTACTTGATTTATTATTCATATAGGAATGCTGTAGTGTGGCCATGGTAATGTCATTGTGTGTCTTATCAGATAATGTCCCTATAAGATCAACATAATATTTTTAAATGTACAAGTTTAGACCTAAAACTCAGTATCTAGAATAAGCATCCTTGCTTAAACAGTAATACCAGCGATCAAGTTATATGAAATAGACTATGAAGAATCATAGAATCAAAGAATACTAGGACTGGAAGGGACCTTGAGAGGTCATCCAGTCCAGTCCCCTGCCCTCATGGCAGGACCAAATACTGGCTAGACCATCCCTGATAGACATTTATCTAACCTACTCTTAAATATCTCCAGAGATGGAGATTCCACAACCTTGCTGGGCAATTTATTCCAGTGTTTGACCACCCTGACAGTTAGGAACTTTTTCCTAATGTCCAACCTAAACCTCCTTTGCTGCAGTTTAAGCCCATTGCTTCTTGTTCTATCCCCACAGGCCAAGATGAACAAGTTTTCTCCCTCCTCCTTATGACACCCTTTTAGATACCTGAAAACGGCTGTCATGTCCCTCCTCAATCTTCTCTTTTCCAAACTAAACAAGCCCAATTCTTTCAGTCTTCCCTCATGGGTCATGTTCTCCAGTCCTTTAATCATTCTTGTTGCTCTTCCCTGGACCTCCTCCAATTTCTCCACATCTTTCTTGAAATGTGGAACCCAAAACTGGACACAATACTCCAACTGAGGCCTAATCAGCACAGAGTAGAGCGGAAGAATGACTTCTCGTGTCTTGCTCACAACACACCTGTTAATGCATCCCAGAATCATGTTTGCTTTCTTTGCAACAGCATCACACTGCTGACTCATAATCAGCTTGTGGTCCACTATAACCCCTAGATCTCTTTCTGCCATACTCCTTCCTAGACAGTCGCTTCCCATTCTGTATGTATGAACTGATTGTTCCTTCCTAAGTGGAGCACTTTGCATTTGTCTTTATTAAAATTCATCCTATTTACCTCAGACCATTTCTCCAATTTGTCCAGGTCATTTTGAATTATGACCCTATCCTCCAGATTAGTCACAACCCCTCCCAAGAACAGAACTAGGGGGTTCTAATTCCTAGTGTATAAACAAAGTGACCATCATAGATTTATCAATATGGACATGCTATCCTTTTTCCCTAATACTGCAATTAATAGTATTGGCTTTCTCTTATGCTGGAAAAATCTCAAGAATTTGCACTTGTTTGATCCTCAGAGCCACATTTTCCAAAAGTTCCTTGAGTTTGGTCATGCATGCTTTTCAAGCACCATCACCTACTACTGCTAGGTTTTCCCTTCCCCCTCTCCTTGCATAGGCATGTAATGAAATTTACCCATACAAAGTCAAACACTTGCCCATGGAACAATCAATTACTTATATGTATTTACAAAGAGCATACTTAACAATTTGTAAAACCAAGGTTCCCTGTGCACAAATGGAGGCTGTGTTGAAACTCTTTGAATTCTTAGAAGAAGATAATTTGACTGATTTTGTTTTGGAAATGATTTTAGAGGAGCTAAAAATATCTAAATAATATTTAACTCTTTAGTTATTTTATATTTATCTTTACATTTATCAAATACTAAAATACCTTTAAGCCTTCATATTAATTTCACCTTCAAGATTCTCTTTTGCGATGCACAATACAATGTGAATGGTCATAAAATGCAGCAAGTACAATACATCTGGAACCTGTGTAAACCATTTACTGTGATTGAGAAGCTTAAGATCACAGAGCAAGTAAAAGACAAAGTTAAACATTCTTAAAGTAAACAAACGTGTGCTGTTAGGCTATGATGTTTAAAGAATATTATAGGTCTGAAAGGAAAAAAGAAAATGGCATGTTAATTTAATCTGCATTATGATAATGCAACCAGAAAAATTAAACAGGGTTTACATCATCTGCAAATATTACAGTTTCACCCATGCAACCTACAGGGTGAAATCCTGGCACAATTGAAGTCAGTGGCAAAATACTTTAATGCAATTGGGTTTTCACCCTCTATGTTTAATGATAAGAAGGAGTTTACCTGTGTGAAGAGTACTGCTGAGGTCCAGGAATATCAAAGTGCCAGCGTTATAACAAATAATTTTAAAAATCTGAAAATTACTTTATGTCTTTCATTCAGTGGGGTAGATTCAAGAAAGGGCTGACATTTCAGCTCACCAGTGGCCTTTATCTAGGGTAACAGTGGGAACTTAATGATGGGCGGTATTGTGTTCTGCCTGAAAGCTGACATGAAAGGTGTTCATTGATTTACAAAAGGGAGTTCAAAATGTCATCAGTGTATTCATAGAGAGTTAAGTAAGGTAAAGTAATCAGCATATAAATTTACATTATTAATACTGTGAGCCAAATTGTCCCCTATTATTTCCACTAATGCAAGTCCATTGAAAACAAAAGTGTTGTGTAGGAGACAGTATTAACATGTTGGTGGGTTGTATGTTCAGGTGGTAGAGAGCTGGTTTTGAATTGAGCGTGACTTAACTAGTGATTTTCTTGCTTTTTATTATTTACATTGTGAGGAAATTATTTTGAGCTACCTTAACTCTCTAAGGGTACGTCTACACTACAACGTTAATTCGAACTAACTTAGTTCGAATTAGTTATTTCGAACTAAGCTAATTCAAACTAAGGGATCCAGGCTAAAAAACTAGTTTGAATTAGCGTTTTGCTAATTTGAACTAGCATGTCCACATTAAGTGGACCCTGAACCGGGCTTAAGGATGGCCAGAAGCAGTGCCGGCAGAGCATCAGTGGAGGACTTAGAGCGTGGAGATGCTGTCTCAGGCTAGACAAGGCTGCGCTTAAAGGGACCCGACCCCCACCCCGGACAGACAGTTCTCAGGGGTGCCCCGCTTGCAAAGCAGTCCTTGCTTGGAGTGCCCGGACTACCCACACTGGGCACATCACACCACTCGGCCATCAGCCCGTCTGCACTTGCCGCAGGCTGCCATCTGGGGAAAGGGGGCAATTGGGGGGCTGCAGGAGAGCTTCCACCCCCAGAAGCCTGCAGAGCCAGCCCAGTCCTCCCCATCAGGGGCTCGTGCCCCATTCCTCCCTTACCTCCTTCCACTTACCCTTCCCTAGCCCCTCTTCTTGATGTACAAAATAAAGATAACGTGTGGTCAAAACTAGAAACTCTCTTTATTTAAAAAAACTCGGGGAAACTGGGAAAAGGAGGTGGGAGAGGGGAAGAGAGAGGCTGGGAGAGGGGAGGGGGAAAACTGGGAGGAGGGAGCTGAAAGGGGGAAGAAGGGAAAGGAGGGGGTGGGGAAACTCAATGATCAGGGGTAGGGGGTATCGCCGGGCCAACCGCCTCCCAGCACAGCAAGGGAGGGGGCCTCGGCGTCCCAGGGGGGATGGGGTGGAGGGTGCGGAGGTTGAGGTGGGGGGTGTGGACATTAAGGAAGAGGTTGTGGGGGTTGAGGAGGAAGAGGTGGGGGGGCAGGAGTGGGAGGAGGGACAGCAGTTGGGGGAGCAGCAGGCGCAGGACCAGCACGGGGCACCATGCTCTGCAGCAGGAGCTGCAGGTTGGTGCTCAGCCCTCGGACCTCAGCCAGCAGCTCGTGGCGGAACTGCAGGTCTTCCCGCATCCAGACCTGCAGTGTGCGGTGCACGGCTCGCAGGGCCCCCAGGTGCTGGTCCCGGTACTCCTGCTCAGTGCTGGTGGTCCGGAGCAGGCCGCGGTTGCGGGAGCATGTCCCGGGCGGGGTGGTGCGCCCTGCATGAGCAACTGGTGCAGCTGTAGAGAAAGAAGAGAAGTGGTCAGTTCTCCCTGGGGACGCAAAGGATGATGCCCAGCCCCCTCCCTCACCCCGCAACGTGAGGGTGACCATGTCCTGCACCGTCACAGCCGCTGTGCTTGTACAGAGGCCATGGTCAGGATGTCTGGCTCTCCCCGGGACTGGGAGCTGCCCCAATGCCGGACCCATGTCCCTGTGCCATGTATAGTGTGGCTGGGGCAGCGGAGGGGAGGGGGAGATGTCCCCTGCCTCTGTGTAGAGGGGACATGGGAAGGGAAAGCATCCTGCTGGGTCCTGCCCCGGGGTCGGGAGTATGTCACGTCTCTTTGCACAAGCATGTGCCTATTGGGCAATGGCCCCTGGGTGTCACGCAGCTGGAGCCACCTGCCCAAGGGTGGCATGGCACGTGCTCGCATGTGCACAGGTGTCTGCGTGATCCATGGAAGGCATGGCCCACGCACGCGGTCTCTGGTCTGCCTCCCACCTCCCCCCCCGAACTACTTAATTCAAACTACTTACCCGGTACGGTCTCCCTGGACGACCCTGCTGGAACAGCTGGCAGTGGCCCCTCCGGTGCGCCCAGGTCAGGGCCCTCCGGTCCCGACTCGCTGTCCCCCGGGCTGGCACGGACCGCCCCTCCCCCCAAGAGTTGGTGGAGGGCGGGGAAGTAGGGGCAGGTGTCATCCCCTGCAGCGGCGCCGCCCCTGGTGGCCCTGGCGTACCCCTGCCGCAGCTGCTTCAGTTTAATTCATACCTGCTCTTCGGTGCGCCTGTGTCCCTTTCGGGCCATGGCAGTCGCTATGCGGCCGTAGACGGCCGCGTTCCTCCTCCTAGTGCGGAGATCTTGGAGATTGGGGCCTGCCCCCAAATCTCAATGAGGTCCATGACCTCCGCACTAGTCCAGGGGGCCGCGCGCCATCTACGGGCCCTGGCTGGCCCCTGGGTGCTCGGGGACTGGGCAGGGGACGGCTCGCTGCCACTGGCTGCCTGGCTCATGGTGGGGCCACTCGGTCAGGGGTAGACACTGCTGGCAGGGCTGTCTGTCTCCAGTGCTGTCTGGCCAGAGTCTACCCCTTTAAGGGCCCAGGGCTGGGGGAGAGGAGAAGAGTTTTCCTGGTTGTGCCCAGAGAGGCCACCAGGGGGAACCTGGGAAGGGCTAGCCTCCCACTAGTTCAAATTAAGGGTCTACACAGCCCTTAATTCGAACTAGTAAGTTCGAACTAGGCTTAATCCTTGTGGAATGAGGTTTACCTAGTTCGAACTAAGCGCTCCGTTACTTCGATTTAAATTCGAACTAACGGAGCGCTAGTGTAACGCCTATGAAAGTTAGTTCGAACTAACGTCTGTTAGTTCGAACTAACTTTGTAGTGTAGACATACCCTAAGAAAGGTTCTTATGTTATTTCCTGTTATTTTTTTAATGTGGCAGGATAGAAAAGGTGTATAAATCTGGACATTGAGTGATCAAGGCTGGAGAAAGGGACTAGCTGGGTAGAAGGGTTGCAGAGCAGCCACATAAACCCATCTTCTCTATGTAAAACTTTGCATTCCCAGTACAAACAACTTTAACTAACACTTCAGTTTCCTGTTTGCCACTGAAAACTTTTCATGAAGAGCTAAGAGAGCTTGGCAGACTAAAGGACATCAGTATTCAGTGAAGAAGCTAGAGCATCAGTTACATTTCTCTGTCATCAGTACTGTAAAAGGTTTAAGTTGAGCATGTGTGACCATTTCTTCCTCCTCTCCCCAGTTTCTCCAGCATTACTATGTGGTTAGTGTCTCCCAGGACCTTCAACCAAAAATGTCCACAACCTATTTTAAGTCTTGGTCAGGCACTTTCTGTGTCTCATCTACTGTCCCATTATCATGACCTGTGGTGGAACAGGTTCCCACCCCAGTCAAGCAGTGGGGGTTAAAGATCTCCCCTGGGCAGTTAACCCATCTCGGTGCATGTATAAGGCCTGTTGTATTTGAAGAGAGACAGATCCTAAAAAAAAAAAAAGATCTAAGTCCCACAGGGTTTGCGCTCATACATACTGGTGCTGGGGGTGCTGCTGCACCTCTTGACTTAAAGTGGCTTTCTATCATATACAGGATTGCAGTTCAATGACTCTCAGTATCCCCACTATAAACATTGTTCCAGAATCCCTGTTGCACTTAGGGGGAAACACCTGGAGAATAGAGTTCCCAACATCACAGAGCAGGAGTTGTTTACCTAGAAATCTCTGTCACCTGGGTATTCTGGATAGGACACAGGATCTTTGCTTTGCTTTGATATTCATTATAACTCTCAGTCTGGGCCTTTCAGATGCACAAAAGGATAGGAATTCCTATCCCTGTTGAGAGAAACTATTCAATTTTTGTCATCTTAAAAACACACACGTGAGCATGGACTGGCTTGTGGGCTGCAGGGTTATTCTGTTTGCTTTTTCCTTTGTTTTGGAGTGTAGAGAATTATTTTCCTCCTGCAAACTTTAGGACTTCTATAAGAGACCAGGTGCTATGCTGAGAACTTCCAAAGATCTAGAAAACAAACTCTGTGAACAGGTCCATTCTTATAACTCATCTGGTGTAGCATGAGCTAAATCACATACTTCTCAGAGCTGTAGGCCAGTCATTTTGACAAAGAATGTGTCATCTTGTCAGTTCAGCCTTAGGTGACTTGTCCTGCCTTGTTCAACTTGTTCTTCATTAAAGTTACTGCCACAAAGTGAGATGCTGCTAAGTTCAGAGTAATCATTTTGGTTTATCTTTTTCGGAATGCACTCCAATTTGTTAATATTTTTCTTGGTAGATTTCCAGAATCCGATCCAAAGGTCTTTCCACAGACTTCAAAGGGGGGTTGGATTTGCATTAGGTTTGGGCTGTAATACAATATTTTAAATTCAGTTCCCCCTAGTGTTGCATTAAAAACTTTTTGTTTTATGATATGCTTCTTCATAACTATTTATCTTAAGAATCAAAGCAAAAGATGTGGGGAAATGCAACTTGCCAGTGGGGAGGTCACTAAAGACATAATTAGATCTCCTACTTATTATTTTCCTCTTACCAGTGATAAGAACTAAGGATTTTCCTAGATCTAATTTTTCATAGTTGCTCTTTATTCAACCCCAAACTCCATCAAGGATAATGGGATTTCCTTATATATAAGGATAGAGGAAGGACGTTGCAGTATTTGATTCACCATGCCCCCCTCCTGACCACCAGAAGTCTTTTTTCTTCATCCTCCCTCCCTGCGATGCTGCAACCAAGGGCTGGGAGTGAGGGAAAGGATTTACATATCCTATGTGTTGTCAGGCAAGATGGTGGAGCCCCAGCCCTGCTGGCTACTCTCTTGGGGGTATGGCTGCCCCAGAGGACACTCTGTAGAATAGCTCTCCCCTGTTGGCTCACTGTCCCCCAGTGGTCAATCTCTATCAAATGTCTCTAAATAGCAGTCCCTCCCTTTGCATGTTATTGAAAACAGTCCCTTTCTCTGGGCTTCTGGTTGTCTTGGAACAATCAAATCCTGACCTTGCTTTAAGGTAGGAGAAGAGGAAGCTGCATACTAAATTTGGTTGCCCTAGCTCTTACTGTTTAGGGGTAGTTCTTGAACAAACAGACTTACAGACAGATACACTCTAATAGATATATATATAAAGAGAGAGAAAGAGAGAGATTAAAATATAGTCATTCCATTCAGTTTCTAACATAAAATGTAGTAACTTACTTACGTACAGGCCTGTGCGTACGAACTTGAGTAGTTCCACTGATTTCAATGAGATTTGCCTATAGTAGACCCGTGCCTTGATTAATCAGGCTCCGAGACTGTTCTTTGTCTTAGCGTGTTATAAAATAAATAGTAGTGATTTACCTTACCAAAGAAATTGCTAGGACGATTCCTTACTGCTTAAGTAAGAATACAACAGATCATTACAATTAACATATTTTAGTTGTAAGAATACAGTGGATGCTGTATTAATGAATACAGGAGACCATTGGAGCTCTTTTTTTTTATATCAGATATTAGGTTAATACATTAATTGAAATTGCTTGGCATTTGATTAAACCATCCAGCAGAATAATCTTTAGTGAAATGTGCTTAAATGCTTTAAATCCTTGCCATTAAAGAAAAAAAAAGTCCTCTTAATGGATCCTTTTTTTGTTTTTTTGGTATTACAGGTAAGCACACTAGACTGGATACGAGCTGAAAAAATCTATCACCTCTGTGAGGTTCTATTTAAAGTTCACAAGGTAGGTCTACAACATATAACCAAGGTAGCCTATAGGTTCCTAACATTTAACAACATTAATAATGCCCTCAGCTTAATCTGGTTTAGCACAAACCAGCCCACAAATAGATAATCTATTCCTGTAAAATCAGCTCATAACCAGTAAGTATTGCCTGAATAAATACTAGATAACCTGGAAGTTGGATGATGTCCCTAATGAGCACATTTCTATAATATTTCCAGTACGAAGAAATATTCTGTATTTATTAATGAGGCCTTCCTATATCTTATACAGGTTGAACCTCTCTAGTCTGGCACCCTTGGGACATGACTGGTGCTGAACCAGAGAATTTGCTGAACCATGGGAAGTCAGTATGGTCTAGCAGTATTACCAACACTTCCACATCTTACCAGGCTCTTAGAAGAGCTAAATTACAGCTAAATAAGAGCACAGAGTGCTGAGAGCCAATACTGATGGCTGTAAACAAAATTTATGGGACCACCACATTCATGATAAGTGAATATCCAGCTAACTAAAATCATGCCAGACCATAGATGTTGTCATACCAGAGAGTGCTGGACGAGAGAGGTTCAACCTATAATTTTACAGTGATGGTCAATTTATTTTTGTAAATGTACCTGTAATTAAAACAATGATGTTAAAATTTTGTTGAGAATATTTTATATGTAATTTAATGTGATTATATGATGGGTGTGATTTGTGAAATGATTAATTTAAAATTCAGTTCATTACTACAGGTTAGTGAAGCTATAGATTAAAAGAAATATACATCTATTAAAATTCAAAATGTTGTTTGTCTTAACTTTACAATGACTGCATTATGTAACTTTTTTTCTAATATTATTTATTTAGTTTTGAGCCATACAAAATACTCTGGATTGCTGCATTTTTGTAAAACAATAACTGACTTTTAAAATACTTTCCATTTTAAAACTCTCCTCCGCATCCAGGGAATACATCGGCTCTTCCGCCTTTTTTTTTTCTTTCAGAAGAGCAGATGCGCTCTTTTGAAAGTGCTTTCTTCCTCCGAAAGAGGAGGTTTTTCCAAAATTTGGCCCAGTGAAGACATACCAAATTTTGGAAAAGCTTCTTCCGAAATCTATTGGAAAAAGGTATGCAAACTGCGGAGCGCAATTTGCATACCTTTTTCTGATAAAGCCCCATGATGTAGACATAGCCTCTGTTAAATAAGGTGTTGGACTCATTATGAATGGCTGCTTAGACAGAGAGATGTTATTTCCACCTCTCCAAATAGAGATCACTGGTGTCCAAAATGTGACCCAGCTAGTTGACTGTGGGTATGTCTACACTACCCCGCTAGTTCGAACTAGCGGGGTAATGTATGCATACCGCACTTGCTAATGAAGCCCGGGATTTGAATTTCCCGGGCTTCATTAGCATAAGCGGGGAGCCGCCATTTTTAAATCCCCGCTGCTTCGAACCCCGTGTAGCGCGGCTACACGGGGCTCGAACTAGGTAGTTCGGACTAGGGTGCCTATTCCGAACTACCGGTACACCTCGTTTCACGAGGAGTACCGGTAGTTCGGAATAGGACCCTAGTCCGAACTACCTAGTTCGAGCCCCGTGTAGCCGCGCTACACGGGGTTCGAAGCAGCGGGGATTTAAAAATGGCGGCTCCCCGCTTATGCTAATGAAGCCCGGGAAATTCAAATCCCGGGCTTCATTAGCAAATGCGGTATGCATACATTACCCTCCTAGTTCGAACTAGGAGGGTAGTGTAGACATACCCTGTGTTAGAAGACAATTTATATCTGTTTACATGTTGCATATGTGTTCCTTGAGCTGTGTCCTGCAGTATTTAAATAGATGTTTCTGAGTTAGACAAGATAGAGAAGTAGACAGGGGTGTCATTTTTCCAGGAGCACATGGAGCAGCTCTTATGTGAGCTGCATGTGCTCTGAGCAGCTGCTCCTCATTTCCCTCATCATGATGCTTTTTCGTTGTCTGCTTACCTATTGGCGCAAATGTCCTGGATGGGGGAATGAGATTAGTATCCTAAGTAACTCTAACTAGTGCAGAAGAGTGGCTAGCTGCTCCCTTCCTATACAGTCACCTAGGGCAAAGTAGGAGATAAAATTAAGATAATCAGAGGTCCAACAACAATTTTATCTATCCCACATAGTTTAGAGCAGCATGGAGAATTTGTCTAACCTGTGCCAGCAAGTTTTATTTACCAAAGTGCATTATAATCGTCCTACTTACATTCCCTGCCCAGGATGCCACTTGCCACCACTGCCATGTCCTCTGCACTAGAGTCTTTGGTCAGAGATATAGCAGCAAGCAACACTGGTTCTGTGCCCACTGGGGACTGCCACACACTCGGGAATGGATTAAAGCATGGGGACTATTCCTAGGGCCTCACTTCCTGGAGTCAGGTGGTTACATAAAATTTCAATTTTCATTTTTTAAAGTAAGTTTCTAGCCCTCATGGATGAAGAAAAATATTGAAAATGTGCTTCAGATGTAACCAATAGCAGTGTAAACTGAGTCAAGAGAAAGCCTGCAATAATAGCTTTGAGGCATGAATGTTCCATGATTCACAGTGACATGTCAGTTCCAAGCCCCGATGCTTTGAGGACCTCTGCTGATGCCACTTCAACTGAATACTCTGGGGGTGCGTCTAGACTGGCAAGATTTGCACAAAAGTGGCCGCTTTTGCACAAAAACTTGCCAGCTGTCTACACTGGCCATTTGAATTTGCGCAAGAGCACTGACTTTGTAATGTACAAAATCAGTGCTTCTTGAACAAATACTTTCACCCTCCCGCTTGGGAAAAAGCCATCTTGCGCAAGAATACTTGTGCAAGAGGGCCAGTGTAGACAGGGAAGAACTGTTTTGCGCAAAAAAGCCCCGATGGCTAAAATGGCGATTGGGGCTTTCTTGCTCAAAATCGCGTTAGATTGGCCATGGATGCTTTTGTGCAAAAGCATCCGTGCCAATCTAGACGCGCTTTTGCAGAAATACTTTTAACAGAAAAACATTTCCATTAAAAGTATTTCCGCAAAATCATGCCAGTCTAGGCGCAGCCTGTGTGTGGCCAAAGGCAAAGAGTTCTGTAGTCCCAGCCCTTGTACCCAAGCAGATACCCAAGCAGTTAGAGGGTAGGTAAGGGAGAACCCTCTTATTGTCAACCTTTTCTGCTGAACAGGCAAAGAAGACCTGCTGCTCACTCTTGATAGGACAGAGTGTACCATGTTGCTGCTCTAACTGCTGTAGGAAGGGAGGAGAAGTTTCCTGTCACTGTCACTCCAAGTAGTGAGCAAGGTTGGGCTGAGCAGAGCCTGCAGGAGCTCAGCCATTAGGGGCATGTCTGTCACCATAGTGCAACACTGCCACCAGGGTGGTAGCTTTTGCTGCCTTTTCACCATCTGAAGAGCACAACATTTGCAGAATATGGCAGAGAGTCTACCTCACAGTGTTGATTATGTCTCCTTTAAAAAAAAATACTATGTTCAGTCCTCAGGCTAAAACGGTTGGACACTTCTGATGTTGATATTCCGGATGCTGTGTTTTCTTTCTCATCAGAATATTGCTGATTTGATATTCAAGCCTTCCTTTACTGTTCTGGCAAGGTTAATTTAAAGGACAATCCATTCTTACAGCAAATACTGTGGTTGCTTTTTCATTAAGGAAAAACAGTGAGAAATAAACTAAGTCAGACTCTTAATGTTCTTGACATTTTAATAAATGAATGTTTAATTGTCAGTCTTGGTGAATACATTAGCTAAAATGAAAAAGCTCAACAGCAACACTTTAACCTCTTTTCTGTTGACACTTTGGTATAAATGATAATGATGGAAATTGAGAGCAGACCAATTAAAATGGAAAAAACTTTAATTTCTGGAGGAGGTTAAAGTTTCTCCATTACAGGCATTAAGGTCCAGCCTTCACTACAGAAACTACTAGTTAAGACAGATATTTTTCAAAGATTTCAGAAGCTGTTTGTAACTAGCAGAGTTGCGCTGTTGCTGTAAGTAAAGAATAAATGTATAGTTTTTAAAGACCATTCTCAGACAACTTTATTGGCTGCTTACCTAACTTTAAATCTTCTATCAAGACCCAGAAGCTGAAGGTGCCTTTGTAGAGTATGTTTCCGTGTATATTTTAGCATACATATGTGTAATGTGCATGGATTACATACATTTATGTACACACACTCATATCACTTATACAGTGGTGCTAACAATGTGATTAAATTAAATGTGTTTTATTTAATCCACACATTTCTCTTGCCTGTGCTTTTCCTATTGCTGAAAATCATACCACTGAGCATCAGCATCAAATAGACATGGATTAAATTTCAGCCCACCCTGAAAAATAGAAATGTAGGGATGGAAGGGCCCTAATGGGGTCATCCAGTTCTCCCTCTTATATTGAGGCAGGATTTAGTAACCCTAGACCATCCCTAACACGTGTTTTTTCTAATATGGTAAAAACCTCCATTGATGAAGATACCACGATCCTGTAGGTAAACTTGAAGTGCTTAAATACCCTTATAGTTAGGTTTTTTTCCTAATAGCCAACCTAAAGCTACATGACTGTACACTAAGCTGATTGCTTCTTGTCTTATCCTCAATGTATGAGAAAACAAGTTGATCACTGTCCTCATTATAACAGCCCTTAAACATATTTGAAGACTATTATCAAGTCCCACCATAGCCTTCTGTTTTCTAGACTAAATGTTTCCTTCTGCCCAATCAAATGTACAATTAATTCACACTCCCCCTACACCCCCGCACCCTGCTAAAATAAAATAAAACTGTCTCTGGCCTAAGACCCAGGACAGACAATATTCAGTTTTACAACAGTTAGAAGGCTGACTTGGTCCAAGAGGTAAATATAACTGGACTGTTTGGAAATAGTGACCATAATGTAATAAAATTTAACAACCCCAAGGTGGAAAAACATGTCAGCAGCCCAACACTGTGGCATTTAATTTGAGAAAGGGGAACTACACAAAAATGAGGAGGTTAGTTCAACAGAAATTAAAAGGTCCAGTGCCAAAACCGAAATCCCTGCAAACTGCATGGAGACTTTTCCTAACACAAGCTCATTTTAAATGTATACCCCATATTACAAAACACAGTAAGAGAACCAAAAAAGTGCCATTGTGGCAGTGAGGGATAAAAAGGCATAATTTAAAAGGTGAAAGTCAAATCCTAGTGAGGAAAATAGAAAGGAGCATAAACTCTATCAAATTAAATGTAGAACTCTAATAAGGAAAGCCAAGAAGGAGTAATAGCAAAATGTTTTTTAAATACATCAGAAGCAGTAAGCCTGCAAAACAAACAGTGGGGCCACTGGACAACTGAGATGCTAAAGGAACACTCAAAGATGATAAGATCACTGCAAAGAAACTAAATGAATTATTTGCTTTGGTCTTCTTGGCTGAGCATGTTAGGGTGATTCCCAAACCTGAGCCATTCTTTTTAGGTGACAAATCTGAGGAATTGTCTCACATTGAGGTGTCATTGGAAGAGGTTTTGGAACACATTGATAAACTTAACAGTAAAAAGCCACTGAGACCACTGAGATGGCATTTGCCCAAGAGTTCTGAAATAACTCAAATGTGAAATTGCAGAACTATTAACTGTGGTTTGTAACCTATCCTTTACATCAACTTCTATAACTAATGATTAGAAGATAATTAATGTGATGTCAATATTTACAAAAGGAATCTATATGTTATCCTGGCAATTAAAGGCCAGTAAGTCTAACATCACTATAGGGCAAATTAGTTGAAACTATAGTTAAGAATAGAGTTGTCAGACAAATAGATTAACAAACTTTGTTGGGTAAAAGTTAACATGGATTCTAGAAAGGGAAATCATGCCTTACTAATCTACTAGAGTTCTTTGAGGGGGCTCAACAAGCATGTGGACAAGGGGCATCCAGAGGATACAGTGTACTTAGGTTTCCAGAAAGCCTTTGAAAAGGTCGCTCACCAAAGGCTCTTAAGTAAAATAAGTTGTCATGGGATAAGAAGGAAGATTCTTTCATGGATTGATAACTGGTTAAAAGACAGGAAACAAAGGGTAGGAATAAATGGTCACTTTACAGATTACAGAGAGGTAACTAGTGGTGTCCCCCAAGGGTCTGTCCTGGGACCAGTCATATTCTAATTATTTATAAGTGATCTAGAGGAAAGGATAAACAGTGAGGTGGCAAAATTTGCAGATGATACTAGACTGCTCAAGATGGTTAAGACCAAAGCAGACTTGAAATGACTTCAAAAAGATCTCAGAAAACTAGGTGATTGGGACAATAAAATGGCAAATGAATTTTAATGTTCATAAATGGAAAGTAATGCACATTAGAAAAAGTAATCCCAACTATGCATGCAAAATGATGGGAATTAATTTAGCTATAACTACTCAAGAGAGAGATCTTGGAGTCATTGTGCATAGTTCTCTGAAAACAGCCACTCACTGTGCAGTGTCAGTCAAATAAACAGAATGTTAGGAACCATTAAAAAGGGATAGACAATAAGACAGAGAATACATGATTACCGTGTTATAAATCCATAGTACGCCCACATCTTGAATACTGAGTACATATATGTGAACTCATTCCAATTAGCATTGGAAAAGGTTCAGAAAAGATGATTTGTGGTTTGGAATGGGTGCCATACGTACAGAGATTTTTAAAAATTGGACTTTTTAGCAAAGAGGAGACTAGGAGGGAATATGATAGAGGTCTATAAAATCATGACAGGTATGGAGAAAATAAGGAAAAGTTATTTAGTTGTTCCAATAACATAAGAACAAGGGGTCACCAAATGAAATTAATGGGTCGCAGGTTTAAAATGAACAAAAGGAAGTTTTTCTTCATGCAGCACATAGTCAACCTATGGAACTTCTTGCCATAGGATGTTTTGAAGACTAGGACTTTAACAGAGTTTAAAAAAGAACTAGATAAATTCATGGAAATTTGGTCCATCAATATTTATTAGCCAGAATGGGTAGGAATCGTGTGTCTCTGTCAGGGGCTGGAAATGGATGAGAGGAGAGGAATCACTTGAGGTTTATCTGTTCTGTTCACTCCCTCTGGGGCATCTGGCATTGGCCATGTCAGAAGTCAGGATAATGGACTAGATGGACCTTCGGCCATACCCAGAGTGGCCATTCTTATGACAGTCCATAACTCATGACTTTGCAGAGATAAATCTGGGGTCCAAATCCTCAGGCACAGGAGAAGACATGGGCATATTTCTTTTCTACTTTTCACTCTCACCACCAAATTTCCAGTCCTAAGGAGCAGCTGGATGTCAGTTACAGCAGCTTTAGGATTCTGTTTCTATAGCTAGAATGGATCCCATGGATTGTTCTGCTCTCAGAATCCCTGGAGCAGAGTGGACTCTAGTTCTGCCTTCCCTTGCCTCTGACACATTCTCTACAATATCCACTATTCCTGGGGTTGACAGGAGAAGCTGGCACAGAGTTAATTTATGCAAGTCTTACAATTAAAAATCTCTGAAATATTTATAAAATTGATTTTCTATGCGATGAGAGATGTCAAATGGGATATGGTTATTATTTTTTAAGGGTCAACTACTCCCCCCCCCAAAACTGGCTGGAACTTTTATCTTCTATCACACACTAACCTACAGTCTTGAAGGGAGGAGGAAAAAAATTATATCTTGTTTGCAAATACCTGTCTACTTTTCCCATCTTCTATGCCCCATGTCATCAAATGGAAATTACAAAAATCAAGAAATCGATAACATTAATATGATCTCAAACTGGTAAATAAAATTTTAAAAACTGCCATTTGGGGATTTACTTACTGAAAGTCCTTATGTATTTAAAATCATTGAAGTTGGGCATTAATAGTAGCCTTTTAATCTAGCTTTGTTTTTCACTGTATGTTTATCAAACAATAACCAACTGATCTAAGTGGAAATTTCTTGTAATGAAGTATTTTTGTTCACTAAAATCTTCACTGTAAGGAGACACTGGATTGATGGTGGGGTATTACTTCATGCTGTCCAGTTTCAGAACAGCACTTGCTGCTCTGGAGGACCTTTGCAATACCCTACTGTCATTCCTAGCATTAGCCCATGATAAATTGCTGCATTCCCATGGGCATTGCAGAGTGAAACCCAATTATAAAGGAAAGAGATCTTATATAATAAGTAGTGAAGTGTCACTATAAAATGAATGTAAGTCAGCTGAAATGCATTTAAGTAACTCAGGAATTTGTCCTTGTTTCACTGTAAACATAGGTATCAGTATAGCTGAGTTCATTATAAGCAAATTCCACTGTATATCACCTTTGAGTACTACATGATTGGACTTAGATTGCAAAATGAAAGAAACTCATTTGATTTTCTGTTTTAAGTATTTCTATTTTTCACATCAGGGTACAGTGTCTGCAAGGCATAATTTAAGTAAGATAGAGTTCATTTAAGTTCCCAAAAGTACTTTCAATTGCAGAGATTTTTTGTTGTTCCATGAGGCTTTTTTTTAAATTGGTTTTACTTTTAAAACTTTTTAAAATTGTATGCATACAAAGTTTCTGTAACAGATAAATCACATTGATTGATGTGACAAAATAAATAATTAGCTTACATTTATCCATGTTAAAACTCTACTAACTTTAAAGGATGAATATCAAGAGATTATTTTCAAATCTGATTATTAGCTCAAAGGAATCCTGCTTTAAAAATGGTATTCAGAATATGCGAAGTAAGCTCATAAATAAAATATTTCAGTTAGGCGCTTCAACCAAAAGTTGCCATTATCTGATTTAGTCCATCAGGTGAGTTCATATATTTGAAAGATTTTTTGAACTGCGGTGCTGAAACCCTTGGCAACAAGTGTTTTGGTGCTTGATAAACAAACATCTAAAAGAGCTCCTCACTTTACAAGCTCCTAAATCACTAGTTGACCAATACTAGGGTGGGACTGAGTGCCATACCATGCAGGCATGCCTTACATATTATTCTTTCCCTTGCAAGCACTGTTCATTCTGAGCTTCAGAGGGAATTTCAGTTCCCCACATGGGCCAGCATGTGTCCCATTGACACCCCAGATAGTTTGTCAGCAACAGGAATCAAACCAGAGATGTCTGAGTTTTAATGCATGTTTTCACTGTCTGAGCCAGAAGGCTCATTGTATTGGCTTTGGCTGAAGCAGATTCAGCAATCTCAGGATTATCTGGACACCACTAGGGGGGACAGACTGTTAAACCTAAAAGGCATGACTTAAATATTAAAAATGTATTCACCTGAAAGGTTTGTTCATATTGTTAAAAAAGCATGAATTCATATGCATATATGTAAAGTAAACACAAGTATACATACTGTTCCTTTCTAAGTAGATGCCTATGAGCATATGAAAAAATATTCCCACCATTACTGATAATAGTAATAGTAATAGACTCCAGCTTGGAGTCCCAGAGTTTAGATTCACTATCTAGGCTTCTGAAGCTCTCTTTGAGAAATGAAGTTGTAGTCACCAGCTCTCTGATGGAGCTTTTATTTAAAACACTTCAGGAAGTCTTAGGTCTCTCTCCCAGACACCATCTTTTCTTCCTCACGCCAACTTCACATGGAAATCTTGATTCCCTTTAATTTAAATATAACAGTTTGCTATTTTTAATAGCTGACTTTGCATTGCTTATATTAGTATTTAGCAAATTGTAGACATGCCTTGATTAGATTAAATTACAGAAATAGACGTGGCCTCATCTGTTAAGAGTCAGTGAATGAAAAGATCTGAGAGTACAGGTTGGACCTCGCTGGCCAGGCACCTTTAGGACATGACTGGTCCCAAACAAGGGGATTTGCCAGATCAGGGAAGGTCCCTCCCCTCGTGGCCGTGCTGCCACCAGGCTAGAGCTCCAGCCTGCCCTCAATGCTGCTTCAGCCCTCTGAGCAGCTGTAGGGCTCAGTGGCTGGGTTTGGAGCTCTGGGGCTAGGGTGGAAAGACGGGGACGGAGCCTCACAGACTGGGCCCGAGATTCCTGGCTACTGCTGGGACTGGAGCTGGAGTTCCCCAGCCACTGGAGGCAGAACATGGCCAGGGCTCTGCAGCCGGGGATGGGGCCAGAGCTCCCTGGCTGTCACTGGGGTCAGAGCTCCCTGGCCATGGCTGGAGGCCCATGGCCAGAGCCAGGCTAGAGCTCCCCGACCTCTGGAGTCAGGGAGCTCTGCTGGAGCCAGAATTCCCTGCCATACTGTCCACCCTCACACACACACTCTGGGCTCCCAGCTAAGCCACTGGTGCCACTTACAGCACTCCTGCCCTACTGCCAGACCTCCCTCTTCCTGGGCTCTGTGGTCCAGGAACATCCGTGGGTCCATGCTGGACCATGAATGTTACCAGGCCAGGGAGTCCTGGTTAAGGAAAGTACAACCTGTAGTAGCCTTTAAAAACATTAACTGATTCTCATGACATTGTATGAAGAAAGGTAAATATTAATATACCAGTTTTATAGGCAGGTTAACTGAGACACAAAAGAGTTTAAATTGGCAGTGAATTAGTAACAGAACTGAGAGCAGTAATTCCAATTCTAAGTCACTTGCTGAAGACATAAGAACATGCCTTAATCATTTGCTTATTACTAACTGAAATGTCACCAACTAAAACATGTCTTTCAGCTCTGGCTTGCTGATGATTGCTGGCTACAAGCAAACTTATATTTAGGTATTCATCAGGACTATGCGTTTGAAGACCAGAGGCCATATTGTTTCAGTGTCATGGTTGGACATGGCAAGAGTCATTCTTTTAACGTAGAGCTGGGCAGTGAGCTTGTGGCATGGGAAAAATCCTTTCAAAGAGCAATTTTCTTGGAAGTTCAAAGAACAGGGGTAAGTAATAAATTACTTAATTACAGCAGCCATTGTACTGCTAAAATAAGTGTAACAAATAGAACCTTTTAGACAATTATATCCCGTGTCTGTTTTTGTGATTTTTATAAAATTGATGTTCATAAAGAAACAGACAATGAAGAATACATGAATGTACATGATTTACTGCTTTTGTGTGTTTGGAAATACTGAATGCTTCACTGGATCATCAGTAGAATTATGGATGTATGCAATTTCACAACTTCTCAAAGCAGCAATATTACATTTATATAGAAAGTTGGGGTGGGGGATAACAGTAATAAAAAATGAGAAGATATACATGAACAGGCAGAGAAGGGAAGGAGAGGAATTCAAATGGTGAGGGGAGAATAGGTTAGATGAAATGGAAATCTGACATTCTCTAAGCTATCTCAACATAATTTATGTAGAAATGGGGTCCAAATTTCTTCATTCACATAATTGGTATCCACAGCAATTGTAATTCTTTCATTGACTGTTAAATCTGACATATCATAATGCTATTGATCTTTTCTTAGGCATAAGCCTACTATTCCATTTTTGGAAAATCATGAAAATAGTGACCTTTGCAGCAGTCAAGAAACAAAGATTTTGAGGCAGTTATACCCAGTTTATAGAAGAATATAGCATATAATTTTTGGATGAGGTTTATCTGCTGAAAGCTGGGCAGTCTTTTTAACTTATGAGTCCACCTTGTTTCACAGCTGCCTAAATATTTGACAGTACCATAGTATATGCATCAGGATTCCTTGTTGTTACAGTGCCAACTAACATCAGAAAATATAGCCTTTATCTTGTACAACTTCTTTGGTGTCCCAATATATTCTTTTATTGTATCAAACATAGCTGATATCCACAAAGGCATGTTTTAACATTATGTAACATGCTCTGCCATTTGAATTCTTTTAAAAGCTATGATAAGTTTCCTTCCCATATTTTAATGAAGAACATAAAATTAATGAGATTCCTTTTCATTAGCAATGTATACACAATGAACATGGGCATGTGATACTTGGGATGCATTTAAAAGGTTTTCATTAGTTATGGGTCCTCTGGCAATCTTAGGGCACCCAGACTAAGCTTATAGGTTAGCAAGTATCTTAGTAGTAAGCACTGCCATTCCAGCCAGTTTTTTCAAATTATAGCTTTGTTCCTAACTTGCAAATCTGGGTTACCTTGGGTAGCTGATTTTGCATAATTGCAAGGTTGAAATTGAAACCTCTTAGCTAAGACCTTTTGCGTAGCCACTGCTATATGCATCATGTTTTTCTCCCTCGGACAAAAAAAAAAAAATAAGAGGAGACCTGCAAGGGGAATAGAATGAATTACTATCCATTCATTTTCTACCATTGTGGGTATAAGGATGTTAGCATATTGGAAATGGTTTGATACTTGTAACATAGCTAAAAGCATAATTGTGATTTTGTAGGTCTGGGAGTGCAATGCCTCCATGGGCTACAGAGATCTGAAGTATGTTAAGTAATAATTATGGTAAAAAATCAGGGCCTTACAGGAAGGCATTAATAATGCTATTAATTTTTCTAAAATAAGATTTAAGTATATATATGATAGGCTCCTTGCTGATGCCACCTGTTTACTTCTTCAGATTTTTATATCTAGATACACTGTTGCTTTAGTTTACCCAGGGGAAACTCCATGGAGAGAGAGTCCTCCTACAAGTTAACTGGTATATTTACAGTAGATCTATTTTTTTCAAATTTATTTTGTAACCAGATATTTATTTGAATTTTTGAATTCATATAAGAGGGCAGGGATTGTTGTTTCTAACTTAGATATCTATTTTATATTTTTAATAATCTTGTGAATACAGAAGCTAGTATAATAATCACATAAACAATGATTTATCTATGAGCATGCACTCTGACTGGTATGTGTCGTGACAGCTCAGAGAACAGATGTTCCAAATAAAGTATTATAATCAAGTTACCCTGATTGTAATAAATAGAAAATCAATACACTATTCTGTGGAAATTCTTTGGGAAAAAAAACTGGTTCTGAAATTTCTGTTGAGAAAGTGTAAGTTCATTCTCTTGTTATGCATAATGTTTTAATTTAAAAAGAGTGCAACTTGTCCACTTGTTCTGCTCTCATAATACACACAAATGTGTGTGTATGAATTGAGAATGACTCTGTTGACATCAAAAGAGTTATTCCAGTGTAAAATGTTCTGAGCAAAGCCTCTGAGTTAAATGGGGAATCTTAAGCCTCAAAAGTAGGAGCAGGCACTATGTAGATGACAAAATCTGTCTCTGCCCAAATCTTTTCTCAGATATAAAGATGTGTTGGGGATTGCACAGCCGGTCTGAAAGCAGAATTAGTTTCATAGTATTGATTTAATTCAGATAATCTCTAAAACTGTGCTAATAGGGTATTATCATTATGTACAGTAAGCAAATAAAAAGCTGATTAGCTTGAGCTTTATCTCCAGGTGCACTGGATCAGCTCTTGGAACACACGATGGAGGAAGGACAGAGATGGCTTTCCTTCTCCCACATTCCAAAGTCCCAGACCCACTGGGAAACTGATTCAGCCTCTGGTACAAATTAGCATGGCTAACATAACGTGTGCTGGTTCTTTAGTGGTAATACTAGAGAAGAGTACGCTCCATTATTAGAAAACACACCACTTCATATCTCCAGCAGATCAAAAATATGCTACGCTGTGGGAAATGGCACTTTGAAAAGGAGACTTTGCGGGGCTAATGACCTGGCTCCTGAACTCTGAAAGAGGAATGTCATCCTGTAAAAGAACTTGCTGAATCAAGCAAGTGTGGTGTTTTAGATGCTGCTTGTAATTATTAGAACTGGGAGCACTGGCTGTTGGGAATCTGGAAGCACAGGAAACAGGAAGGAGGGGCGAGGAGTTGGGCCAGGCCTGAGTGAGAGCTATAGAGGGGAGCAGCAGCAGCTTTGTAAAAGAGGTTTCACCTTTGGTAAGTAAAGGCCTGTTGAAGTTTGTTACTACCTGGCTTGCATGATACAACAGCAAGCAAACCAATGACAACATACTCAGAGATGTTTTGTTTTCTGAGATGGGCACACTGGTTGCTCAGGAGACCATGAAACTGGGACACCAGGCCTGGAGCCAGCTACAAAGCCCAGTGGTGCACAGGGCAGCAGCTGGGTCCCCAGGTGCAGTGCTGGCAGCAGAGCCCACAGTGCAGGAGGAAGCAACCAGGACCTTGTACACTAGGCTTGGAGCCCAGTGTTGCTGTAGCACCCCATATACTCTTTTAGTTCCTGCACTAATGATGTTAATGATTCTTCCCACATAAATTCTTCATGTCCGACCCACCAGTTATCCTATTAATTGTGTGAAAAGCAGACAGTATATAACTAAATTGTAGAATAACAAGGAAGAATCAAATGACTTTGAAGCAATTTTTTTAATTATATGTTTCTTCTATGCTTATTGTTGAGTCTCAAAATTTTTTGTCCTGGAATATCTGGGAGGTATTATGTAAGTGAAGAGACAATTATCCCTTTATGCATAACTATCTCTCCTTTGAATTCAATAAACTGCTAGCCAACAATTAATAGAATGATGATGATTCATTGTTCATATTTCAGTGAACAGATTGGCAACTACGGGACACATCTTTGCATTAGTCTGTACACAAACTTATCCTTCCAACTTAATAAACTTTTTTTTTTTTGCAGTTCTCTGAAGTTTTATACCTCTGATTCTAAAGTCTCTTGAAAACTCTTTTCCAATTTTTACCCGCTTTGATTCCTCCATAGTTCTCCTAAACCTCAACCTGCCACATGTTTCTAATTGCCCACAAGCAAAATGAGGGTTTTTTTTTCATGGACTCATTTGGAAAAATACCCCTTTCAGAATCTTAATCACCCCACTCACAGGTTCCAATTCATAGACTCTATAGTAATAATCAAAAGTGTTATCGTATTATAAACTATGAATTAATGTGCCATTTTTATAACCTAGTTTTTACAATAAATACATCCGTATTTTGGAGGAGGGTGGCTGCAATTGTATTCTCATCAAAATGTTTTGAATAAAGGCATGGAAGACAAAATGGGAATTAGTGAAAAATTACTTTCTGATTTATTATGTGTTACCTTTCAAGACATGTAAAAGCCTAACTGAAACCTTTCACTCATATTTCTTCTTAGTGTACTTAGTCCAGCTGAGTTAATTTATTCCATTAAGCTCTAGGATATTGTTTTCAAAGCAGAACTGTAAAGCATTTAAAATGCTGATAACAAAGGTTACCTGGAAACTTCTCTTCTCTTTTCACATGAAATATTATGTGATGAGGAGGCAATCATGATGTAAACTGGTATATTTGTAAAATTCTTTGGAAATAGTGAGAGATAATAATGTATGCTGCTTAAACCCTTTTGGCAACAAAACATCACTAGCTATTACCTGCAGCCCCCAGCTAAAACCTTTCCTACACAACATCAAGGATCTACGACTTATCATGGATGATGATCCCTTAGTCTCACAGACCTTGGGAGGCAGGCCAGTCCATGCTTACAGACAGCCCTCAACCTGAGACAAATACTCACCCCCAACTTCACATCTCACAACAGAAACACTAATCCAGGAACCAATCTCTGGAACAAACCCCAACTCTGTCCACACATCTATCCTACTGACACCATCACAGAACCTAATCACATCAATTATACAATCAAAGACTCATTCATGTGCACATTCACTAATGTAATATATGCCATCATGTGCCAACAATACCCCTCTGCCATGTACATCAAACAGACCATACTGTCTCTATGCAAAAGAATAAATGGATACAAATCAGACATTAAGATCAGCAACATACAGAAACTGGGGAGGAGGGGAGTGCTATTTAACCTCCCTGGATACACAGTTTCCTACTTACAAGTTGCCATTCTCAAGCAAAAACACTTCAAAGACTGCAACGAGACACTGCTGAGCTGGAATTCATGTGCAAATTTGACACCCTGAAAAGAGGTTTAGAAACATGAAGGGGTTCTCACATTACAATAGGTAATTTCCCCTTCAGGTACTCTCAACTTTTCACCACTGTTGGAAATGAGCCACATTCACTCTGATTTAATTAGTGCTGATGTCACACCCTCATCTCTGTATCTCTTTCTTCTTTTGGTTTCTTTTTTCTTCAAACATCTGAGGAGGTGAGCGGTATCTCAGGAAAGCTTATGCCTTCTTGTGTGTGTATTTTCTTTTGGCAATAGTACCCATGCTAAGGACAGTAGGAATATAAGTGACTGTTGCTCATGTCTGCTTAAAAGGCTGCCACAGAATCATTCACCCTTAGACAGTCAGAAGGCCATTTCTGAAAGGTGCAAGCGCTAGCAGAGAGGAAGGTGTCTGGCAGCGTGGGATCCAATGAACTCAAAACAATCACCTTCCTGTAATTATAACCAAGGAGTGGGAGAGAGAGCCCCTGGCAAGAAAATTTCATTAATTGCATTTTGCTGAAGATGTCTATATTGTAATTATCAATAGTAGAGCGCAGAGTAATTTGGACAGGTGGAGTATAAGACCTTTCAGACCTATTTCTCAACAAGGCCATTTTTGCTGGGAGTTTTTTTTAAATACCTTCTGTCACATGCAATCAAAGACAAAAGCTTGCTCTTCCAAACTATTTTCAGAAGCATCTGGGATAAGTCATCCTTGACATAGAAGAATTAATATCTTGACAGAAGTGAACACCAGTCACAATTTTAACAAGGGACTCAGTGAACCCCCATTAGTCCCCATAGCCACTTATTTATGGAAAACTTACACATGGCATCAGTCTGTCAAGTCCCTTTCTGAGTTACTTACAAGACTGTTAATGAGTCAAAGCACAGATTAATATTGCAGAATGTCTTTGTTTTTTTATTGGTGAAGGAAGAAAGATACTGCGCTTAGAGTGAACACAAAGTTTTTAAATTTTCTTTGTTTCTAAATGTGATGCCTTTTACTGTATTCCTGATCCTCCAGATGGAACTACCAGCCCTCTCTACACCCTACATGTACTCCTTTCTTACAGTTTTCAAAATGAATTATCTGGTTCTCAACTGAATATAGGATAGGATGGCTGAATGTTTTGTAAATTTCACAGAATTCTTTGATTATCAGGAGAGAACTGCATCTTTGCATCTCTCTATCCAGTAACATCAAAGGAGATGGTTCATTTTTTTTAATTGTATCCTTTGGTATATATGGTTGTGACAATTTTCTTCCACTATTTGATCTGAGGAAGTGGGTCTGGCCCACAAAAGCTCATCACCTAATAAACCATCTTGTTAGTCTTTAAAGTGCTACATAGTCCTGTTTTTTGTTTTATCAAAGAAGAACTGATCCATGTCAGTATGCAAGTGTATTTCAGGCCATGTCTCCATTTACTGGAAGATCGACACTGTGGTGATGGATCTTCCAGGGCTCGATTTAGTGGCTCTAGTAAAAACCTGCTAAATCGAATGCTGAGGGTGTCCCCGTCTGTGTCGGTACTCTTTGCTGTTGTGAGGAGTAAGGAAGTCAACAGGAGCATTTCTCCTGTTGCCCTCCTGCCGTGGAGATGGTGCCAAGGTATACTGACTACAGCTATATTGTTTACATAGCTGAAGTTACAAACCTTAAGCCAACTTTCCTGGTGTAGTGTAATGTAAACTTGATCTCAGTGAATAGGTGTAAATCAATTTGGAGAGAGTGGCAAGGACAATTCAATCAAAGGTAGGTTGCCTTTCAACTGGAATTGATCAGCGTTGTGTTTTGCACTTGTGGTTTGATGCTAACAGAAGGATGAATAAAAAGTTTGAAAGCTCATGAATTTTAGGTTTTCATAGTGAAGGAGTTACCTTAAAGAAAGAATGCTTTGAAAGAAGGTCTGGCAAAAGCCTTCTGTTAGCATGTAGAAGAGTTGCCCTGCAGTCAATGTAAGAAATAGAATAAGAAAAATATTCTCACTGTTGCTTAAAAGTTTAGTATTAACAATTATAAACAAAAAAATTTAGAGTTAAATATTAAATCCAAGACATTTATTTCCTACTTTTAGTTGTGCAGGAATGCTGTAAGAACAAGTAAATGTACATGAATGAGAGGAGAGAAATGATGGAGGAGTAGGAGTGAAAATGAACTTTTTAGACATTCAGAAACATTGTATAAGAGATTAAATATAGGTATCCAAACATTGTTTTATGCAGATCTATTCTCTCAGGTTGGCTTCCTCAAAAAAAATCTGGGCTACATCAACAAATGTTTATTCTCTGTTTTTACAATAATGTAATAAAGTAGATTCTTGAGAAAATAAAGTATAAATATTATATCCAGTGAATGCTATAGCAAAAAGTCATGAAGCAAATGAAACTGCTCCCTGCAGTATTGATAGATTTGGACAACTTCATTTCATAAATCATGTATATTGTTTGGTCAAAAAATATTATTTGGTGTAAGATACTACATAGTCTAAGCTCTGATGTTGGGATCTGGCTGAATGCATGTAGAAAACTTGATTAAGGCTGTAACACCTTTAGCCATTCTCTGCTGTGTTTTCATTAGTGATGATACAGTGTCAAAACATTGCTGTTCCAAGACAATATTTTCTCTTTGATGTTCCAACTCAACAGGTTGGCATTTGTCTCAGGATCCTAAGAGTCAGATCAGAAGCATTGACCTTGCCAGTCAGTCAGAATTTGTTGACCTCGGTATTTTGCACAATTTACGTACCTTTTTCCAATAGATCAGTGTAGTCTAGACATAACCAGAGTTATTTGTAGAACACCTCATAGTAGTAATAGGAAGAGCATCATAAAATACTTTGAAAATTTACTCCATGCTCTCCAGTGAAAAACAAACCCTACTATAAATTCAGGTGCGATATTAAATAGCAATTAGATTGTTAGATTTATAGGGTCATTAAAATATAATTATCAGTTTGTTACCACAAGTACCAGTTTAATTACACAATTAAGTCTTAGATTGTTTTCATTATATACAGGAAGCTTACTATAATACCAATTTACCTGGTCATTTTTAGTTATGTCATTGAAGCCTGATTCATTTTGAATATAGTGCAAACAGCAGCAAAAGTTTACAAAAGTTTGAATAATTCAGTTTAGCAATATACTATGCTAAATTATAAGCATTAGGTTATATACCTCTTAACATTGTAAATAGGACTAGAAAATCTTAATATGAAAAGTATATTAAACAAATGATAAAGTATTTCCTAAATGTGTTCATATATGTTTTATTCTTTTGATATAAAATAGAATACATCTTACTTGACATTTAACACAAAGTTCATATTACAATACATTCATGTTGTGGAAGGACAGTAAAAGTGCTAATAAAACCATAATACAATCCTATAAGCATTAGCAAATTATTCAAAGCCTTGGTCGACCAAATGAGAACCATAAATTCAAACAACTCTGAACTTTGGAAGAGTTCAGATCATGGTCTGAACCTTGTGCCCTGTACCTATTTTAATTATGTTTGGGAAAATTTCCATAGAATTAACTAGGAAAGATACCAGTTGGATTCTAGCAGTTACTCCACAAATATTACATATATAGAATTATATCCCTGCTATAATTTAGAACTCTGTTAACTATCTGAGTTAAAATCTCTGAAGAAGATTGTCATTCTGAATTATATTTTCTATGAATGTTCTATCTGAAAAAGAACCCTAGTCCAACCACCTTTGAAGTCGGATAAAATAGAGATTTTAGAATCCAGTGTTTTGGCTGAGAACCATCTTTTCTTAAAATCTATACTTTCCTTTTCCCCAGAAATTCAATAAAAGCACCATTCCATTCATTTAATGAGCAAATCAGTCTCATACTGATGTTTCCCATGTGAGTCTTCAGACATTTGCCATATGCCAAATGCATGTTCTCTCAGCTCTGTTCTCTTATGTTCTCATAGTTGCTAGTGAGAATTACTTGTCTACAAACATCCAAATAATAGTGAATCTGCTAAATATAGGGCTGGTAAATCCATACATATGTGTGTTCCGTTTGTTGCAATCATATAGAATGCTATTGCACCATAGAACATTCTGAGGACCAGTCTTACCAGGAGTATTATGCTGAGAGGCCCTCCCGATAGTCCAACTTGCTTTCCTGTTACACTGACCAATGAGATGAAATCCTGGTCCCACTGAAATTAATATAAAGCTCCCATTGACCTGAGTGGGACCTGTCCTTCACCCTTAATGCTTTCTGATATTGCTTCTTCCTGAATAGACAGGTAAATAATACCTTGTATCTCACATGTTACTTCCTAAAATAGATTAAACTATCATGATGTGATGCAATCCAGGTAGATCTAAAATAGATCTCCAACTGTTGTAAAGCAATGCAGTTCTGTTGACTTCTACCACCTGGGGATCTGCTCCACACACAAAAGGGAGACTTGGGTTCAAGTCCCTGCTTCAATTAATATTTAATTATTTAGTGCAAAGTGGAACAAAGCATTTCTTTCATTATATGCAGTCAGCCTGAACAGAAATACCCAGGGCATGACTTTGGAAGAGATATTTTGCACTTTGTATTGCACTAGGGTACTTAGACTAATGGATCTGCCAAATTTGTGATGGCACAATGTACTTGCATAAGACATATATTTCATTGACTCTATTGCAAACACATGTTTCCTGAGAGAGAGAGAGAGAGAGAGAGAGAGAGACCTGGGCACATCTGGATCAAAATGCCATCCACCCATATCAGAGGTGGGAGAAATTGATGCTGTTGAAAGGGGGACTCTCACAGTGGAAAGGGCAGGAGATGTTTGCCAAGGGACAAAGGTAGCTTCTTCTCTAGGAGTCTCTGGCAAACTCTAGCCATCTGGGAGAGAGGGGTGCGGAGTGGTCATCATTTCCCAAATCTCAGGATTTAGTTCAGTGCAGAAGCCATGTGGATCCTCCACTCACCCCATCCTTCTGAATTAGTAATGGAAACCCAGCCTGACAGATGCAGCAGTTCTAGCTGACTGCCTAATCAGGGAATCAGGAATTAATTTTTTCTCCAGTTGGCAGAGAACGAGGGAGTTTATGCCTTCTTCACAGCATCTTCAAGCCACAGTGGGTTAAAATTTAACTGAAGTACTGGTATTTATACTTTGCAACTTGCAGCCATTTCCAGTGTGGTTAAGAGAACAACATGAATATTTTCCAAAAGTAAAAGACCTTACCTGCATGCCTCCAGTTTCCATCCCGGACACACCCCACGATCCATTGTTTACAGCCAAGCACTGAGGTACAACCGCATATGCTCCAACCCCTCAGACAGAGACCTACACCTACAAGCTCTTCAACAAGCATTCTGTAAACTGCGATACCCACATGAGGAAGTGAGGAGACAGATTGACAGAGCCAGACGTGTACCCAGAAGCCTCCTGCTACGGGACAAGCTCAAGAAAGAAACCAACAGAACACCACTGGCCATCACCTACAGTCCCCAGCTAAAACCTCTCCAACGCATCATTAGTGATCTACAACCCATCCTGGACAATGATCCCTCGCTTTCACAGGCCTTGGGAGGTAGGCCGGTCCTTGCCCACAGACAACCCGCCAACCTGAAGCATATTCTCACCAGCAACTACACACCGCACCATAATAACTCGAACTCAGGAACCAATCCTTGCAACAAACCTCGGTGCCAACTCTGCCCACATATATACACCAGCAACACCATCACAGGACCTAACCAGATCAGCCATACTGTCACTGTACATTCTCCTGCACATCCACCAACGTAATATATGCCATCATGTGCCAACAATGCCCCACTGCTATATACATCGGCCAAACAGGACAGTCCCTACGTAAAAGAATCAATGTACACAAATCTGATATTAGGAATGGCAACATACAAAAACCTGTAGGGGAACACTTCAATCTTCCTGGACACACAATTGCAGATCTAAAAGTAGCCATCCTGCAGCAAAAAAACTTCAGGACCAGACTTCAAAGAGAAACTGCTGAGCTACAGTTCATCTTTAAGTTTGACACAATCAACTCTGGATTAAACAAAGACTGTGAATGGCTTACTAACTACAAAAGCAGCTTCTCCTCTCTTGGAATTCACACCTCCAGATCAGCTACTAGAAGTGGGCCTCATCCTCCTTGATTGGATCCACCTGGTCATCTCCAGCCTGATCCTGGCCTGCATATTTATTCCTGCATCTGGAAATTTCCACTACATGCATCTGACGAAGTGGGTCTTTGCCCACGAAAGCTTATGCTCCTACACTTCAGTTAGTCTATAAGGTGCCACAGGACTCCTCGTCGCTTTTACTCTGTCTGTGTCATTCTGGACCCTATCCCTGCCCTCCAGCATATCTACTTCTCTCCCTAGCTTAGTGTCCTCTGCAAACGTGCTGAAGGTGCAATCTGTCCCCTCATCCAGGTCATTAAGAAAGATGTTGAACAAAACTGACCCCAGAATTGACTCTTGGGGCACTCTGCTTGATATCAACCTCCAACCAGATATAGAGCCATTGATCACTATCCATTGAGCCCTATGATCTAGCCAGCTTTCTATCCATCTTACAGTCCATTTATCCAATCCATACTTCTTTAACTTGCTGGCAAGAATACTGTGGGAGACCATATCAAAAGCTTTGCTAAAGTCAAGGAATACCACATCCATCACCTTCCCCATATTCACAGAGCCAGTTAACTCATCATATAGAAGGCAATCAGGTTGGTCAGACATAAGTTGGCCCTGGTGAATCCATGTTGATTATTCCTGATCACTTTCCTCTCTTCTAAGTGTTTTAAAATGGATTCCTTCAGGATTCTCTCCATGATTTTTCTAGAGACTCTGGTGAGGCTGACCCATATGTAGTTCCCCAGATTCTCCTTCTTCCCTTTTTTAAAGATAGGCACTACATTTGCCATTTTCCAGTTGTCTGAAACCTCCCCTGATTGCTACAAGTTTTCAAAGATAATGGCCAATGGCTCTGAAATCACATCAGCTGTCTCCTTCAACACTCTTGGGAGCATTAGATCTGGCCCCATGGATTTCTGTATGTCCAGGTTTTCTAAGTAGATCTGAACTTGTTCTTTCTCCACTGTGGGCTGCCTACTTCTTCATACTGTGCTGCTTAGTGCAGCAGTCTGGGAGCTGACCTTGTCAAGGTTATTATATACAAATAATTCTCAGTGTAAACTGTCAGGTTTGGTCTTGTGATTAGATTATTGAATCGTTGGCACAAGTTATTTTCCACATGTATGTACTACCACTGACTCCAGTCATATTCCTCATGTTCATAACGTTCTTCAATTGTTTACTTGTTATATCTATTTTAATAATTTATTTCATTTCTCTTCTTCTAGTATCTGTATTGCAAAAAAACATACATCTGCTAGATGTGTACTAGATATACTTCTCAGGAGAAAGTTCCAAATGTTCCATGTAAAATCTTCAATTCCTCTTTTATTGTAATGTTTTGGATAAGTTATAGAACAATCATTTTGAAGGATTTAAGAAATGACAGGCAAACTTTGCAATGTTCAAAGGGAATTGTGCCTCTGACTTGAATAGAAGTAGTTGTGGCCTTCAGTTAACATTTGTTCAATGTTTTAGAATGATAAAGTGTGAAGTTTTGTTGTACTTTGTGGTTTGCAAGCTCACCAAATTTGAAATGACATAAATCACCAGAATCAGTTTATATTGGCTATTTTCCTGTATATCAAGGCTATACTATATTTTTACTAATCAAATAAAAATTGTGTTTCATTAAGTCTTTGTTTGTTATTCAGTGACCACGGATTTAGTTGATGACTAGTTCCATGAAAAGTATTGTCCAATTACATTAGGTCTATGTTCATTTTTTTTTAAATTCATACAAATAATTTTGTTTTAAGCACAATTGAATAAAGGTTTAAGATGTTTAGCACTAAATATGACTATTAAAAAGAAAAAATAGATTTTTATGCAACATTCCTATTAGGGATATAACAGGGTAGTCAATAAACTGATCACCAAAAGCGTATCGGTTAATGCTATAAACTACATGCATTTCCCTACCTGCTCCTCCCCCTGCCTCCCCGCATCCGCCAATAAATTTTTTAGCCAGCTGGCTCAGTCCTGGCTCACTTTGGGTCTGGTACCTAACCCTGCTGTGGCTCTGCATTTAAATTATATTAGGAGCCAGGCGGTCAAGCTTGTGCCAGGTCTGGGAGCTCAGACCCTCCCCCTGGACAGGGGGTGCTGCCACCCCACACTACTGCCTCTTTATCAGAGGCAGCAGCACAGGACACCAAATTGCCGGTCTGTGGGGAGCTGGTTTTTAAACTAACCCCCCTTGGAGACCAGCTCCCACCTGGCATCCCACGCTGCTGCCTCTGTATCAGAGGCAGCAGTGTGGAGTGGCAGGGAGCTCCTCCGGAGTGAGGCCAGAGAGCACTGGCTGCCTGTCCCACCCCTGGGCAGTATAGAATAATCGACTAACTGATAAGAATTCATGAGGTTACTCAACCATTCAATTAACTGCTACTTAACATCCCTAATTCCTGTTTTAGATAACAGTGCATCAATTATTTGCAATTATTTGTTATTAATTTTATATTGTTTTGTAAATATGTATGGATTCTGCAAAAGCTATATGTGCAAAAAAATAGAGACCAACAATTTGTAGTGTAGAGGCAAAATCCAGTTCTGTGCAGAAATACGAAAAACAGTAAAAGTTGCTTATGAATTTACAGAGGCAATGATTTCCTGAAGCAGGTATAAATTCATTTTATTTCATAGATTATAATATTGTCCACTTTTTAATGGTTATTCTAAAAAGTACATTTCCAAAATATGGTTGGTGTAACATTTGTATTAGTTCAGAATGATTAATGCAACAGTAATATTTTTATCTTCTATTTTGACTGATGTAAAGCACTGAAAAGTAAGATTCCTCCTATTGAATTATAAAGTATGAAGCTGTGTTAAGATTAAATGTATATATTATATATTGAATCAATACCACGAAAATATCATTGTGATAGTTATAAGTGGAAGGTAATCCTCCCTCACATACATTCAAGTATAAGAATTAACGAACTGAGCCAGTGTTTCAGGTAGGATGTGGAAATAACATGCTTGGTAGCACATTGGTAATCAGAGCACTAAATAGAGTTCTGCAGGTCAATTCTATTAAAATGAATCTATACAACAGCACTTTTCTCAATGTATTTTTTACTCTTACATGAACGATATCACTGAATTTCATTTTGTTCATGGGAGATTTTATTTTGCAAAGAAAATCTTAGAGTATGAAATACAGTGAACTCTCTGATGCCGTCTGCAACTGTTCTTCATGAATGTAATTTTCTTTTTCACTATAAATTCTGCATACTCAGCTATGATTCTGCATGATAACTCCAAAATGGCAAACAATATTAGTAAAGATAAATGTTAAATAATATTTTGTAAACCAGTCTATATCTGCAAGTGGTGGGAGGTAGGGGAAGGGGATTAAGAAAAACTCCTAATGCTCAAGGGCTACATTATATATCTGTATCTATTTGTCCTCTGAAAATTAGTCAGTCATCAATAAAATACTGCTATACTAATGCAGAAATTAATGCTTATAAAATCACCAAAACTTTAGATTGCTGCTAAAAATGACATCGTCAAGGACTGTTTCCAGTTATTTATAATTCAGAAGGGAAAAAAAAGTTCTGTGATAGAACCTGAAATATGAATTTTGACCATGTAACAAATTATCTAAATGTTCATGCCTGAATGGGCTAGTGAGAATTTCAGGAGCGCCGACAAGCTCTGCAGGCCCTGGGCAAGGGGAAGGGGCTCTCTCTGCACTCATGAAAGGGGCAGGGCCTTGGCTGGAAGGAGAAGCCAGCCTTCCATGCTGCTTGGAGCATGGTGTGCCCCACTCCCAGCCCTCAGAATCATCCAGAGCACACAGCACGGTACTCAAAGCAGTGATTTAAGGGCCCAAGGCTCTTGAATTATCAGGCCCCAGGAACAGCTACCCTTTTCCCTCCCACCCTGTCGGTGGGTCTAGAAGATTCCCAGTGCATCTGTCTAGTTCAGGGTCTCTGTGCACTGCATTGTTGAGAGCACCCCAGAGTTTCTAAAACAGCCTTCATATGAATTTAGTTCATTCATTTCCCTTACCTCTTATCCTGCTTGCTTTCTATACAGATTCTTGGGGTGGTTGCTAGCTGGGCTGGGTTTTCTACAGGTCTCCTTGGAAGAATGTCAAAGGCTATTTAATCACACTTTCAAATTAAGGCTCAGATTTTTGCCCCATGGATTTTACATTGAGGAGAGGTGATCTGGCTGGGTGGTATGAAGTGCTGCACTAAGATTCTGAATCTGCAAGAGCAAAATGTATGTCGAACCATTAAAGTTAAAGGCCAGAGGGGACCATCAGATCATCTAGTCCTGTGGTTCTCAACTGGTGGTCCATGGTGATTTTTTCAGTGGTCCACAGGAACATTGTCCAAAGTCACACGGCGTGAGCAGGCACCAAAAACCTGTTAGTGAGAAATAAATTTCAAACCAAAATGTTCGTTGTCTGTTCTTTTTCATCATGTCTCAAAAAGGAGGTGGTCCATGACATTTTTTTTAATTGGCCTGGTGGTCCGTGAACTGAAACGAGTTGAAAACCACTGATCTAGTCTGACCTCCTATAGACTCCAGCACACCAACACCAGGCTTGAGAAAATCTTCTATGATTCTACGAACGCCACCCAGAGCCTGCACACTAAACTCAACTGGAATTAGACTAAAGAATTACAGCTCACAGGAGACTAGACTACTATGTACCACAATCAGAGAATAGGAACAGAGGTGCTCCAGGGTCTGAGGGCTACACAGTGGCAGGGAAATGATTAATGCGATATATTCAAATAACCCTGGCAAGTGACTAGCATCCACCTACTGTAAAAAAAGGTGAACTTCTCCCCAGCCAAAGTCACAGCCCATCTGAGATGGTGGAAAAATCCTTTTTAATGCTCCATATTGTTCTTCTTAGACCAATAGCATGTGAGCTAGCACCAGTCAACCAGGCACCTAAGAAAGCACAATTGCTTGGTGTTACCTGAGAGCCTTATGTCAAAACTTCCCAAAGCCCCATCTCTAGTAGGACTGCCAACTATGACTGAAGCTATCCCAGGAGATTTCTCCACATTTCTCCCCCCTCCATATGATATAATGTCATTTTTTTAAAATAGGGTGACCACATTTCCCTATGCTGAATATAGGACTCCTGGTAAAATTACTCATATCCAAGCAAGTTCAGTGGTAATCAATCAGAACTACGCAGTACAAAAAAGTTTAAATTCACATCGGGTTGACTGAGCCCCTGTTAAAAAAAATACTGCATAGTTGGAGTCTTTTGATTTACCTTCGTAACGTTCAGATTTGTAGGTGGCGAGGTGACACACATACACATTCCCATACACCTCTCTCACAGGAATGGGGGTGACTGTAAAGACAGTGGTAAGCAATTCTACCTGGGGACCTACAGGGTCAGGGTGCAAACAGGCTGGGAATAGCTTCCTCCCAACCACTCAAAGATACGCTTAGCGAAGTTTTCCCAAATCAGCACTATGTGAAGCTATGGCAAATACAGGGCTTGGATCCTCCTAGCCAGCACCTTAGGGGAATTGGTTTTGAACTTTCCCTGGGTTCCAGCTTAATCAGAGGTAGCGGGGGAAGGAAGGAGCCTGCCAGCCTGGCTGTTGATGATCTGAATGATCTGACTAGGGCTGGTTCTCCTCACAGGTCTGGGAGCAGGACATACCCCGCTGCAGGGGATATGGAGGAGCAGTGGGGCTTTGAGGGGTGTGAGAGGCACAGCAGGGAGAGGACAATGACAGGGGAAGCATATGAAAGATCTATTTATAGGCAACAGAGGTGACACACAACCAGCCATGGCCTGCCTTGCACCACAGCCACCACAGCAGCCAGTGCTGGCTGGAAACAGAGCAGGCAGGGGGTAAGTCTGCTGACCAAGAGCTGGCACACAGCAGGGACCAAAAGGCAGAGTGGCCAACCCCGCACACTGCAGCTTTTCTCAATCACTAGCCTTCCACATACATACCCATCATCACCCACTGGATCCCTCCACTCACCACTGGTGGGAGATTAGCTTGCGAGCTGGGATTCAGCCAACAGTAGGACCCACCAGTACCGATGGAAGTGGTGAGACAGAAAATATGGGACAATTTGCCCATTTTTAAAAACAAGTAGGAGCACCTCAATGAGGGCTTAAAAACAGGACATCTGATCACCTTATCTTAAAATATCCTGTTAAAATCTACCAGATTGCTTTGAATTGTCATGGGAAATCTGTGCCAATTCTAGGGAAACTCCTGGCCAATGCTGTGCTTTCATATATTTGTCCCTGCCTCTGTAATTTCCACACCATTTCATCTGGTGAAGTGGGTTTTACACATGAAAGTTTGTGTCCTAACAAATCTTTTCATCTCCAAGTTGAAAGACTTGCTCCTCCTTGCTCCAGCAAAATGTTTAAGTTGCATGAGTAGCATCACACAGAAACTCCATGGCAGAGGCAGAAATTGAATCCAGTTCTCCAGCATTCAAGTAGAACCAGTGCTTTTTTTGTGATGGTACTGCCCGGTATTCAGTAGTAGCACTCCACTGCACCTCTGTATGCAAATGTCCTACCCTCCCCCCAGCTTTTTTTTTTTTTTTTTTTTTTGGCTCAACAATTTTACCCCTGGAGTACTGGCACCTTTTTTTTTAATACAAAAAAAGCACTGAATAGAACCATCCTTTCTCATCTGACAATCCCCTGCCTTCTTCACTATACATCCAGCAGCTTCTGCAACAAATGAAGCAGTGGTTCTACAGATAAGAGCTTCATTCAAAGCACAGCCTAGATTTATTCCTTAACCAGCTCCATTCTATCCACTGAATGTTTGGTCCTGTTGGAAAAATACTGTCATAGTAGTAGTGTGATCACTATGGATTACATTTCCATGTTGGTGATTGCTATAGTCATCCAGAGGGATGTGTTGTATCCTTCCTGACATGGGAGTCTATCTATTGACTTTGATTTTTATCTGCTTCGGTTTAACTATCCAATGTTCAGATACTTACTGATGCTCTGTCTCTCACCCCCCTCTTTTTTTTCCATCCCCCCTCCGCTTCCCCTCTCCTATTTATTTCGGGTGTACACATCCCAAACTCATAATTCCAGTCATCAGAAGAAGTGGGCTGTGCCCACGAAAGCCTGTAATAACATCTACATGTTTTGTTAGTCTATAAAGTGCTACCAGACCATGTGTTGTTTATAAAGGGATGTGGTTGTCACAGTCATGGCTGGAAAGGGATGATGGTCTGTGCTTTGGTGAATGGTCTTCTCGATGATCTCTACTAATATTTCCACTCTAATTCATCTGATGAAGTGGTTTTAACATGAAAGCTCATGATATATTAGGTAGCCTCTTCGGTGCCACAGGACTGCTCATTGTTTCTATTAATACCTGATCCACATAATGAAAGTGTTTGATAACTTCCAACCAGTGTTATCTCTAAGCTGCATGGCAGCACAGCTTTACAGGTGATGTAATCAGCCCCACCCATTCAGTGAGCTCACTGCACTGAGCACAGAGTCTCTGACTGGGCAGGGTTGATTAATCACCTGTTAAGCTGTGCTGCCCCCCATTTTAGAGTAAACACTGCTTCCAACCAAAGGGTATGCCTAGACTGCATCCCTCTGTCGGCAGAGGGCTGCAGATTAGGCAGGTTGACATAGCAAACGAGGCAGGGATTTAAATATCTCACGCCTAATTTTCATAAAAATGGCCGCTGCGTTTTGCCGACTCAGCACTTTGTCAGCAAAAACGGCTGTCTAGAGTGGGATCTGTCGAGAAAGAAAGCCTTTTTTGACAGATCCCTTATGCCTCCTGCAAGATTCCCCCTCTAGACTGCCGTTTTTGCCATTTTATGCAAATTAAGCATGGGACATTTAAATCCCTACCTCATTTGCATTGTCGACCTGCCTAATCTGTATCCCTCTGTCAACAGAGGAATGTAGTCTAGACATACCCAAAGGCTTTTGAAAGATTATTCAAATTCTAAATAACTGAGCATTTGCAATGTGTAGCCTGTCAGGTGGAGCATCAACTTTCTCCCATAATAGCTAAGCCCAATGTATTTCCATTAAAAGATGTTTTCTGTGAAAGACTATGTCAAATCTTTCAAGAAGGTTGCTCCTGATTATATATATCTGTGATGTAGAATGTATCAAAATGATAAAATAATACATTTTGTCTTTTGTTTATTTTGTTTTGTATTTTAGTTTGCAGGTCATTTGCAAACCAGTTTTGTTATTTGCCTAAATATTTCATATTCACCAACAATTTCAGGTTAATTATTTGTGAATTACTTACTTTTAGCATTCATAGTTTGTGGCCCTGGGATTGGTTAGGCATGTGCTGTTTTTTCTGCTTCCTAATTTACAAAAAAACAAATGTTAGAAAGTTAAGCAAGTGATTAAGTGCTTTGCTGAATCAGATCTTGAATGACTGAATTTATTCAGTAGGAAAATTATGTATAACAAATGGTAAATAACAATTCATGACATTTTATAATGAATATGTGAAATCCTGGATACTCATAAACACATTAATAATTTAATGGCAGTCACTGGAATAGTCTTGCCAATAGTATGATCCACAAACAGTCGCAAATCAAAATTCAACTGCGTATTCACAAATCTTTTTTCCAATTATTCAACAAGTTCTAGTACTCATCGATGAATTATATCAACTATACAATAAAATGTAGCTACATAAAATGTCAATGTTGTAGCTCAGTTGAAGTTCCTTTTATGATAGAATATCACTAAGTTTAACAAAAATGCATGGTGATCATAACAAGAATTTTTAAAATATTGGAATGAGAACCTTCAAAAGCAGTAAGGAAACTTCTAGAATAAGTCAAAATGTCTGTTTTTAATATCTCAAGCTTTGCTACTTTTTTAAAAATAATACTAAAAGATCAACCTTATCTATAGAATTTTATTAATTTATCAATATCCTACAAAGCATTCATTTGTTAGAACCTCCATTTTGAACCTCTGGCATTTCAAAAGATTACCCAGATATGACATTTTAAATAAACAAATCTCTCAATATCAGATGATATTGCAGTTTGAAATGTTACTATGAGAACAAGGTATTGTTCCCTTGAAAAACTCAAGCTTTTAACAAATCAATATTAAATATTTTGGAAAGTGCTTTGTAAATGAACGGTTTGGGGATCATGAGAAAGACTGGTAGCTCTGTACAGTAAAGTGAGTGGGATTTTTGCTGTTGATATCAATGTTTGAATGTTGAGTCAAGATTCTTTATAAAATTTTAAGTCAGGAATTCTTAAATTAAACTCAAACTTTCTTTTTAACCTAAAAAAAGAGAGAAAAGAATTAACATTCTTATGTCAGTGATACAAGATAGCAATATTAGTTAATTAGTGTACTAATAGCAACTGGTGTTGTGATGGCAGCTGACCATAGTTCTACAAGGCCTTAAAGAATTCTTGCAAACTCCAGCTAGGGTGCATCTACACAGCAGGGCTTAACTCAAAATAAGCTATGCAAATGGAGCTAAGTCAATTGCATAGCTTATTTTGAAATGGCTTATTTCAAGTTTTGGTGCTGTATACACAGCACTTATTTTGAAATAGAGCACTCTTTCTCCCACTTCCCGTACTCTTCATAAATGAGGGTTACAGGAGTCAGAGTAAGAAGTCCTCCAGCTTGACATTATTTCGACATTATGTTGAAATAATTGCCTGCTTTGTAGATGTGGACTATGTTATTTCAAAATAAAGCTATTTATTTCAAAAGAATGTTGCTGTATAGACATAGCCCAGCAATTTTTTTTACAAAAGTTTAGTGAACAGAAGAGTGAAGCCAACGGCTACTGATTTCATAGTTAGATGGCTATTTCATTGTGCTTCATTGTTACACAAAGTTTGTAAAAACTACGCGAGAACCAGTTTTTATATATTTAATTTAGCCTTTTGAGTCAATCCTAAGTAATATTCCAAAAATCTCTCACTGAGATGATTTTACAAATTTTTTTTTTTAAAGAATGCTTAGTGTTTCATTTTTAGTGGACTAGCAGAGGTCAGATCTGGCCAGGTTCTAAAGAGCTGCTTTTTTTTCAACTAAGTTAACAGAATTCTGATACTATATTGTAAATATATATTATTTTAAAATAATTTAGTGTTTTTATTGATAGACTGCTATAATTCTATCCTATTGTTATGGAATTAGTGCTTTGTCACAAACAGAAAATAAGATTTAATGTTATTAGATAAAAATAACAATGATAATAAAACTGTTTTTTCAATATTAATATTTTTCAGTCTAAAACATATATGTGCAGCTGGCAAGGAGTAGCCCTGTGTTTCACAGTTGACTTTGCCTTGGGATTCACCTGTTTTGACAGTAAAACAAAGGTAAGAGGAAAAGGGCTTAAAACATAGTCTGTTCTATTCTACTATCAATGAGCTTGGTTTTATTAATATTTTATAACAGATTCTGTATCTGCTGCACGGTTGGTTGTAATTCAGTGAGAAACAAAGTAATCCCTATAAATGTGAAGTATGGAGAGCATTTTGGGATCCGTTGGATGAATAACTGAATAAATAAAATATATATTTATAGTTTTAAAAATAATAACCTTAGCCTTTGTTTGCCTAGAGGTTTTGATCCCAAAGCACATTACAAAATCTGTTGATATGGTCCCACTGAAATGCACACACTCAGGCCCACCGATGGGAGGTCGGGAGGGCAAAGGAGACAATTACCCCAGGGCACGGTGATTCTAAAATACCTGGGGCGCCCACCCACCAGAGCCCCAAGCCCTTTAAATTGCAGCTAGAGTGCTGTGTGGTACACTTTGAGCAACACTGAATACTGCGGGGGAGGGGAGGAGGAAGAGGGCACATGGCACTCTCCCCGTGTTAGGTTTTCTAAAGTGTATAGAAAAGGGAGCTGGCAGTGTCAGGCCCCTGTCTACTGAACCTGCAGGAGAGGAGGAATCTATAAACTCCATCTAAAGATGATGCAAAGCCAGCAAGATGTTCCACAATTCAACTGAAATGTAATGTGAGCCTTTTGGTATTTTGTGAGTGAACTCCTGAGCTTAGATAAATTGGTGTGAGTCAACTATGTTAATTTACACTCGGTGAGGATCCATGTTTCTAGCAGCACAGTAAATCCATCTACCGTATAAATAAATAAATAAGACAGTCACCTCTTAGTCTTAACACTGGGGCTTGTTCTCAGAACAGAGCTATATTTTTTAACATGTGTGAAGGAAGTTAATCAAACCATTTTGGATTATTTTTACAAGGTGTATCTGTAATTTGAATGTGGTATTACTTAAAGGCATTATGACTGGGATCTGTTCTCATTGATGCTGGTGTAAATATGGAATAATTCCATTCCACGTGCAGTATCCTTTACTGCAATGTAAAATTTAAAGAGCTGTAAATTCACATTTCTTTTTTTTAAAGGGTATTAGTATTAGTTACATTACCTTGGCCTTCTCAAATACATTGTATATATCTTCCTCCTTTCTGCAGTTTCAGCTGGCTATGGATTTTTATATACCGTATTTTCCGGCGTATAAGGCTACTGGGCGTATAAGACGACCCCCTAATTTTTTAGTTAAAAGATAGGGTTTCGTCTTATACCCCAGCGCCCCTCCGCCTCCCCGGCTTTGCTCCCGGTGTCCCTGGTCTGCTGGAGACGGTCCCCAGCAGACCAGGGACACCGGGAGCAAAGCCTCTGAGGACGCCCCGGCAGCGGGACAGCCCCGGTGTGCCTGGGCTGCCCTGCCGCCGGCTTCCCCCGAGGCTTTGCAAAGCCGCGGAGGGGCCTTGCCGCCGGCTTCCCCCGAGGCTTTGCAAAGCCACAAAGCTGTATACCCGGCGTATAAGACGACCCCCGATTTTTGGGGGATGTTTTTTAACATCAAAAGTCATCTTATACGCCAGAATATACGGTACTTCTTATGCTAAATAGTTGTCATAGTATTGTTGTATACGTTCAAACAGATTCTGCTTCTTCTGCAAAATGGGTTGCAAGTCAGTGAGAAATAGAGAAATCCCTGTAAAAGTTTGGAGAACATTTCGGGATCTGATGGATGAATATCAAATAAATAAAATATAAATGTATAGTTTTAAAAAATAATAACCTTAATCTTTGTTTGCCTGTCCTATATTCTGAAATGGAATACTAGTGTGAAATGAAAAATAAATGTCTCCTTGAAGAAGTCTACCCAGCGCATTATTAACAGGAAAAGTCACTTGGAGGAAATGGTGACACATGGCTCTATTTCTCTGTTAAGTTTCAATGAGTTTTCATATAACTATTACTGTCAATGGAGAGTTGTCCACAGATTTCACAAAAGACTTTTTAAAAATAGATTAATTTAAAGTAGAGAGCTGCAAATTTGATACAGAAAAATGGCTGATCTAATATCAAATTGTGTTTTCAGGAGCAAAAAGGGAAACATTAACTTAATCAATGTTTAATGGCATATCAGAGTATCAGATCAATATATGCTACCCTGACTAATTCAATTTATTCAAGAGCAAGTGCTGCAGGAGAATGCTGAACCTCAACAGTAATTTCGCATTGACACACTAAAAGAAAATACAAGACTCTTACGACAATAAGAGAAAATAGAGGGCATAGTCATGTTGTCTGCATACAAATCTCTGCAGAAGGCATTTAGATCCACAGTTCTGTTTCGGCCTTGAGCATTGTTCATAAGTGTTCTGTGGACTTGGGCTGAGGCCTTTTGCACAGTCATCTCTATCCTTTAAAAAGTGCCATCTTTCCCTACAGCCTTTGTTCTCTTCAGAGACACTTATCTCATCAACCCAGTCATCTTTCATGAGGGGAGCCCTAACAGGCCCATCAACAGGAATTCTGGACCCCAGGACAAGATCTCAGTGGGCTTCCTATCCTCCTCCCTCAGAGGAAGCCACAAGCCACACCCCTCCCCACACAGAGAAACCCCAAGCACCATCGCTCAATTAGAAGACCCTCCGGTTGGTCACAGCCCTATCCTCTATTTTCCTGAGGGTGTTCCTCCCACCTTCCTTCTCCTCTCTGCCCCCCATGGTACTGTGTGCAGCTCAACTCAGTTCCTTCTCTGCCCTTCCCTTCCCCCCGCAGCCGCTCCCAGCCCATCTGTGCCCCAGCAGCCCTTTGTTCAGCTCGGCTCCTTCCCCCTCTAATCTCCAGCCCAGATCTGCCCGCAATGGTTGGTCCTGTGCGCCTTCTGCTTGGCTCTTTTCTCCCAGCTGCCCCTCCCTACCTCTGCCTGTACCCCTCTGCTCTTCCCTTCCTCTGCCCTCACTCCTTGAAGTTCCATGCTGGCTCTACTCTCAAAGCTCAGCGCCCTCCTTCTCTTCCTGTCTGGCTCCCCACTCCTTTTTCCAGCCCAGCTCATGCCTTCCTGTTCACTCACAGGATTACAAAGTGGCATTGATTGTTGCCACCCCTAGGATAGCTCTTCTCCTTGGCTCTGCCTTCCCAGCACAGCTGGGGGCTGCTGTCCTGACTCACCCTGTGGCCACCCAGGGGCTCTCCTGCCCCAGTACTTTTGCACAGAGTTCACCACCTGCCAGGAGACCTGTTCTGCAGTCTGCTGTGGGTGCTGTGACCCAGGAACGCATGTGTAGGGGCCCTGCATCCCTCCCAGGCAATATAAAAGGGCCCGGGTTTCCCAGCCACCGCTACTGTGGTAGTGACCCACAGGACCCAGGGCCCCTTTAAATCACCCAGGCCTCTGGGTAATTGCCTCTTTGTCCTCCCACCCCCGTTGGTGGGCCTGGGCCCTGAAACATCCTCCGCCGGGTTGTCATAGACATTTCTTCAGCTTCAGGAAAAGGAAATATGACAGGAAAAGACCATTGCTCCCCATTCCTGTCCAGTGCTCTCTAGAGCTAGGACAGTGGAGGAAAGAAGCAGCATTTCTTTGCCCACCATTACTGATTTTGCTGAGGCAGCCCTGGATAGCAGCAATTAAATTGTAGCATGAGAGTTTCAAAACATATTCCAGTTGTCCAGCTACTTTGTACAATGGCTTAAGAACCTCCCCTAATATATGCTTTACAGTATTTGATTCTCTAGCTAAGTTGTTAGGAAATCTGAGGCTCTATATAGTGCTTGATCAGCTGAGCTGGCAGGTAGAGGAGAGAATTAGGATTTTCCTGTCTTTTCTCAACACTTTTCTGATTGAGTCCTTATGTAGTACCCTTCCAGGCCCATGTAAAGAAGTGGAGACCATACAAGCCATGTGCAAGCCACCAGATCCTCCCACAATATAGATAAGTGAGGTATACTTTGTTTTTCAGTTGGCCTTTGACCAACTGGATAGTTAATGACTAACTGGATAGCTAAACTTGGTCCATCTCTGGGAGGAGCTCAAGATATAGATTGACCAGTGCAAATCTCATACTACCCTGAAGCCAAAAAACATGGCAGTATCTTTTTCCCATTCCTCCTTTCCTATATCTCTTCCTCTAGTTAAAAAAAATAAAGTAATGTAACTAACAAAGTTGTGCCAATTCTTCATTGGGTTGATTTGCCTGTGTGCTGTATTCTTATCCCCTACCCTTTGTCAGTTTTGTCTTTATATTATGAGCCTTTCAGAATTATGTCTCTTTCTATGTTTGTACAGCACCAGGCATGCTGCAGCTTCAGGACTGATTGGAGCATTTTGGCACTAAAATAATGTAGTATTTCATCATCAGAATATGATGGAATATGAGGACTCATGTCATAATGAATAACAAAGTCAAGCAATTATTTCTTTAATTTATTCAAGGGAAGCAGAGACCTTGCTGTCTTGTAAGCAATAATAATCTAAATAACAAATAACACTCCTCTTCTTGATTTATTAACCACATGTATCAAGCATCCAGTTTGCATGGAACAGTTCAAAGCTCCCCAGTACTTCCAGCTTCATGGTGAGTGAAAATAAACCTCTCCCCAGAACATCCATCTTCAGCAGGTCTGGCCAACGAATTTGTGGGGCCCAAGGCAGCATGCTGACAGGAAGGCCTGGCTGGTGGATGTTCTAATTTAAATCAAACTCAGTTGAGGGGTTACAGCACAAGTCGCTCACTGGGCAGCACAAGTCGCTCGCTGGATATATTCCACAACACCTCTAGATTTAAGAAAAATTTCAACTAGCATCTATTTCAATGTCATCTGCCATGCTTTTACTGTTCACTATGATGTCATTATACGCTACTGTAAAACTTCCAATAAAAGCCCCCAGCATCTACTAGTACAAACTGTTCGAGACCCCGGCTTGTATTAGAGTCCAGGCATTTATTTGACAAACCTCGTGTCTATGAAAAATTTCTGGCCAGTACTCCTGGTGACTAACAGAGAAAAAGACTCGTAGTGAAGGTAAATGTTTTCCTTTAGGAGGTTATTGTATGATTTTCTGTGGCTTGAATGTGGTTGAAGAAGATTGCATCAACTGCATGTTTCAGTAAACTGTTGTAAGTTTATCCCATGTGTGAGACCCAGAGGTTCCTCTCCCCTGTTGCTGTCCCTTACATGAGAGACACACGCCCCCGTCATGTTACAGGATATGGGGAGAAGGGAATTCTCTGAATGGAGCAGGGTTTCTCTTCCACTCACTCAGACCAGAGCATCCCCCTAGGCAGGGATGATCCCACACTGGGAATCTCTTCTTCCTGGCAGGGCATCCCATTCACAGGACAGGCTCCAGGTGTGGGCAAGAGTCTGTTGTGAGCAGTCTCAGGATAGGCCAATGGCCATCTCTGTCTCTTTCCCTTTACAGAGGCGGGGGAGGAGGCTGACACATTTTATCTCTGTGATTGGCTATGCCACCCAGCCAGGTGGCTCCCAGCCAGGGCAGCGAGCATGTTGCCAGGCGGGTGGGCACAGGGCAACATGAGGCCCAGAATGTATGGGGTCTAAGGCCATGCCTAATCTTCAGAGTAAGTGGAAAATAATCTAAATTCCACCAAAGAGGACTTGACATTTCTTCCTGTCCTAATTGGAGCTGCATCCACAAAGCAGTTTCCTGGTTCAAATCAGTATTATCTTCCAAATTTTGAAAAATATTTACAGTAAAAAAGTCTGCTATTTCCAGGGGAAACATACTGATAGCCCATATGAGGGAAACATCTTGCAAAATCAGATAGTTTTTCAAAAGCTAGATTTTTTTTAAAAAAAGAACACTGCTTTTCTGACATCATTTCATTTTAAATGCCTTTCAAAGCATTCAGCTCAGAATGAGCCATATTTTCTCCTCCAGCTCTAAGGGATCAAGTCTTACCTTAACATATATAGGAATTTCCATTAATGTGACTGGATGTTACAGATACATCAGAAGGAAATTGTACTCTGATTGCTTGGTTTCATTTTTTTACTTTTCTAACTCTAATGCACAAAAAACATTTTGAGAAGTGCAGAAAATTACAGTGATTTTAACATAATTAATTTCCAAAGAACGATTTCAATGAGTCTCTCTCTGTGATTTTTTTTAAAATACCCCAGTAAACCCAGTGGTTCACTTTTAGCACAGCACCATGTATTACTATTAAGAGACCTGAGGCTGGCACACACCTTGGGGATTCTTATTTCTTGGCTTGCAAATGACTGAATAGCACACATAATAGTGCTTTGCATTTCTGTAGCACATTTCAGCTAAGATTTCAAACCACTTTGCACACATTAAAATTAAGCTTTGCAATATTGGCGTAAGATATGGAAGTATCATAACCCTCATTGTAAAACTGAGCCAAGTGAGGCTCGAGAGATTTAAGGTCTGAGTTTAAATCCTGGCCCAGTGACGTCAATGGCAAAACTTCCATTGACTTTAATTGGCACAAGATTTTATCCTAATCTCTGTATACCTTTTTATGGGTAGCCCATCTGAGCTTTCAGACTATTTCTGGCTGATTCTTTACGTTGCATGAAGGAAGTGCTAAAAATTGTATCTTTTTGCTCTGATGTACGAAGTAGAAATAATAAATTATATTTATTATGCAACCAACCTTTGGTCAAAATCTATTAATCCATCACTTATTTTTACCTTAGATTTAGCTTCTTGATGTTTCATCAAAATTTCTCAGTAATACAAAGTTCTGGGTATATCAGTATAATCTTAAAATGCTAATTAACTTATTTTTTGCAGAATGTGCTCTGGAGGTTTAAATTCTCTCAACTCAAGGGATCTTCAGATGATGGAAAAACAAAAGTAAAGCTGCTTTTTCAGAATATAGACACCAAACAAATTGAGATGAAGGTAGTTGACATATTCTCTCTCTATTTAAAAAAAAGAAATTGAATGTATATCAAAGAAATGAAAGTGCATTAAATGCTGTACATGTTTACAGTCAACAGATAAATCACCTATTATCTTTTTTGTATTCTCTAGAGGCAATGCAAGTGAAATGTCTATAGATTTATTACATCTGCTACATGGTGATTCTGTTCTTAAGATGTATTCTGAAAAAATTTGGTATATTCATTCAGAATAAGTTCTTTGAAGTACCTTCTGTTAAGTATAGTTTCCCACCAAAGATGCAATATTTTAAAATCTTGATTTTAAAAAGGATGTAAAAAATTGCAAAAATGTTTTATTTTTAAGTATTTTAATATATTTTACTAAGTGCCATGTGGTAAAATTAGACCTTTAAGCAAAAAAAGTATTTTTTCTGCTTAATTTATTTATAAACCATAATGTTACTATTATTATCTGTTTGTGGTACCTAAATAAGGGTACAGTCTTGAAAGAGTCAGAGCACTCTAACACCCATCAAATCCATTGATTTCAAAGTAATATAGAGCATGTAGCATTGTGTAGGCTCAAGTATTAAGTAGTGATAAAATACTGTTTGATTGCATAAAAACTGCTAAATGATTCACAAGCCTTTTTTTCTAAATAACTTTAAATAATACCATTAGCTTCAAAAATTCTGATCTGGGAATAAGATCCCAGTGTACTGTTGTTTACAATCAGGGTTCTGCTTTGATTCATAGACCTAGTACTTGGTATGACATTTGGATCTGGGTCATAGAATCATAGAATACTAGGACTGGAAGGGACCTCGAAAGGTCATCGAGTCCAGTCCCCTACCCTCATGGAGGGACCCAGTCCTGTCTAGACCATCCCTGATAGACATTTATCTAACCTACTCTTAAATATCTCCAGTCATGGAGATTACACAACCTCCCTAGGCAATTTATTCCAGTGTTTAACTACCCTGACAGTTAGGAACTTTTTCCTAATGTCCAACCTAAACCTCCCTTGCTGCAGTTCAAGCCCATTGCTTCTTGTTCTATCCTCAGAGGCCAGGAAGAACAATTTTTCTCCCTCCTCCTTATGACACCCTTTTAGATACCTGAAAACCGCTATCATGTCCCTCCTCAATCTTCTCTTTTTCAAACTAAACAAGCCCAATTCTTTCAGTCTCCCTTCATGGGTCATGTTCTCCAGTCCTTTAATCATTCTTGTAGCTCTTCCCTGGACCTCCTCCAATTTCTCCACATCTTTCTTGAAATGTGGTACCCAAAACTGGACACAATACTCCAACTGAGGCCTAATCAGCACAGAGTAGAGCAGAAGAATGATTCATCATGTCTTGCTCACAACATACCTGTTGTTGCATCCTAGAATCATGTTTGCTATTTCTGCAACAATGTCACACTGTTGACTCATATTTAGCTTGTTGTCCACTATAACACCAAGATTCTGTTGTACTTCTTCCAAGACAGATGCTTCCCATTTTGTATGTATGAAAAGACCAGCTTGGCTTAACAAGGAGATCTTGCATGATCTCAAAATAAAAATGGAGTCCTGTAAAAAATGGAAACTAGGACAAATAACAAAGGATGAATATAGGCAAGCAACACGGGAATGCAGGGGCAAGATTAGAAAGGCAAAGGCACAAAATGAGATCAAACTAGCTACAGGCATAAAGGGAAACAAGAAGACCTTTTATAAATACATTAGAAGCAAGAGGAAGACCAAGGACAGGGTAGGCCCACTGCTCAGTGAGGAGGGAGAAGCAGTAACTTGGAAATGGCGGAGATGCTCAATGACTTCTTTGTTTCGGTCTTCACCGAGAAGTCTGGAGGTGTGCCTAACGTAGTAAATACAAGCAGAGAGAGGGAAGTTTAGAAGATAGGATACACAAAGAACAAGTTAAAAATCACTTAGGAAAGTTAGATGTCAGCATGTCACCAGGTCCTGATGAAATGCCTCCCAGGATACTCAAGGAGCTGATAGAGGAGGTATCTGAGCCTTTAGCTATGATCTTTGAAAAATCATGGCAAACAGGAGAGATTCCAGAAGACTGGAAAAGGGCAAATATTGTGCCCATCTATAAAAAGGGGAATAAGAACAACCCAGGAAACTACAGACCGGTCAGGTTAACGTCTGTCCCAGGGAAGATAATGGAGCAGGTAATTAAGGAAATCATATGCAAACACTTGGAAGGTAATAAAGTGATAGGGAATAGCCAGCATGGGTTTGTGAAGAACAAGTCATGCCAAACTAATCTGATAGCTTTCTTTGATAGGATAATGAGATTGTGGATAAGGGAGAAGTGGTGGATGTCATATACCTAGACTTTAGTATGCATTTGATACGGTCTCGCATGATATTCTTATTGATAAACTAGGCAAATATAACTTAGATAGGGCCACAATAAGGTGGGTGCATAATTGGCTGGATAACCGTAGTCAAAGAGTTGTTGTTAACGGTGCTAAATCCTGCTGGAAAGGGATAACAAGTGGAGTTCCGCAAGGGTCTGTTTTGGGACCCGTACTGTTCAATATCTTCATCAATGATGTAGATATTGGGATAGAGAGTACACTTATTAAGTTTGCAGATGATACCAAACTGGGTGGGGTTGCAACTTCTTTGGAGGATAGGGACATAATTCAAAATGACCTTAGCAAGTTAGAGAAATGGTCAGAGGTAAACAGGATGAAGTTTAATAAAGAGAAATGCAAAGTGCTCCACTTAGGAAGGAACAATCAGTTCCATACATACAAGATGGGAAGCGACTGTCTAGGAAGGAGCATGGCGGAAAGGGATCTAGGGGTCATAGTGGACCACAAGTTGAATATGAGTCAACAGTGTGATGCTGTTGCAAAAAAAGCAAATATGATTCTAGGTTGTATCAACAGGTGTGTTGTAAGCAAAACTCGTGAAGTCATACTGCCACTCTACTCTGTACTAGTTAGGCCTCAGCTGGAGTACTGTGTCAAGTTCTGGGTACCACATTTCAAGTAAGATGTGGAGAAATTGGAAAGGGTACAGAGAAGAGCGACAAGAATGATTAAAGGTCTAGAGAACATGACCTATGAAGCCAGGCTTCATGAACTGGGCTTGTTTAGTTTGGAAAAAAGAAGATTAAGGGGGGACATGATAGCGGTTTTCAACTATCTAAAAGGGTGTCACAAGGAGGAAGGAGAAAATTTGTTCCTCTTGGTTTCTGAGGACAGGACAAGGAGTAATGGGCTTAAAGTGCAGCAAGGGAGGTTTAGATTGGACATTAGGAAAAAATTCCTAACTGTCAGGGTGGTCAAATATTGGAATAAATTGCCAAGGGAGGTGGTGGAATCTCCCTCTCTGGAGATATTTAAGAACAGGTTAGATAGACATCTGTCAGGGATGGTGTAGACCAGTGGTCTCCAACCTTTTTACACCCAAGATCATTTTTTAAGTCTCAGAACAGGTGAAGATCTACTGCCCCGCCCCTTCCTTGAAGCTCCGCCTACATTACATGAGGAAATCTAATGTAAATGTACTGTGCAGGTGCGCAGTTCAGAGAGGGCTCAAGAGCTACTCTTAGAGCCCCTGAGATCTACTGGTAGATTGCGATCTACTGGTTGGTGACCACGGGTGTAGACGGAGCTTGGTCCTGCCTTGAGGGTGGGGGGCTGGACTCGATGACCTCTTGAGGTCCCTTCCAGTCCTATGATTCTATGAAACTGATTGTTTCTTCCTAAGTGGAGCACTTTGTATTTATCTTTATTAAACTTCATCCTGTTTACCTCAGACCATTTCTCCAATTTGTCCAGATCATTTTGAATTATGACCCTATCCTCCAAAGCAGTTGCATTCCTTCCCAGCTTGGTATCATCTGCAAACTTAATAAGCAAACTTAATAAGCATATGCCAATATTTAAATCATTAATGAAGATATTGAACAGAACCAGTCCCAAAATAGACCCCTACGGAACCCCACTTGTTATACCTTTCCAGCAGGATTGTGAATTGTTAATAACAGTTCTCCAGTCTGAGGAGTTTGATCCAGCCAAAGTCTGAGGGTTTATCAAGTTGCCTGTGCTGAGTTGGAATGGGAGAAAGCTCTTCACTGAGGTTAAGGTCACAAGCAGTATAGACGAGATTGGTGAGTGGCAGAGTGAAAATACAGAGAGACAAGTTGCGTGAGGTAATACCTTCCATTGGGCCAACTGTTGTTGATGAAAGAGATGAGCTTGCAAGCCACACAGAATTGTTTTTCTACTCAAGGAAAGGTACTCTCAGCACCCAAACAAAATGTGAGGTGGAACAGATTTTTTAGCATAAGTAGTTAGCAAATAATATAAAGGATCATTTAAGGTAGAGTGCCTATTAATACTTCTGCAGTCATAAGACAAAAAGAGAACATAAATACATAACAACAGTCATACCTGGGTTAGACAAAAGGTCCATCTAGCCCAGTATCCTGTCTTCTGACAGTGACCAATGTCAGATGCCCCAGAGGAAGGAAACAGAACAGGAAATCAAGTGATCCCTCTCCTGTCATCCATTTCCCAGCCTCTGACAAACACTGAGGCACTCCGCTAGAAACCAACCGCCATCCTGACATCAAGCCATTGATCACTATCCGCTGGGCTCGGCCTTCTATCCATCTTTCTATCCATCATACCGTCCATTTATCCAATCCACATTCCCTTAACTTGCTGGCAAGAATATTGTGGGAGACCGTTTCAAAAGCCTTGCTAAAGTCAAGGTATATAACATCCACTGACTTTCCCATGTCCACTGAGCCAGTTACCTCATCATAGAAGCTAATCAGATTGGTCAGGCACGACTTGCCCTTTGTGAATCCATGCTGACTATTCCTATCACTTTCCTCTCATCCAAGTGCCTCAAAATGGATTCCTTAAGGATCCCTTCCATGATTTTCCCAAGAACCGAGGTAAGACTGACCAGCCTATAGTTCCCTGGATCGTCTTTCTTCCCTTTTTTGAAGATGGGCACTACATTTGCCTTTTTCCAATCATCTGGGATTTCTCCCGATCTCCATGACTTTTCAAAGATAATAGCCAAAGGCTCCTCAATGACATTTGCCAACTCCCTCAGTACCCTAGGATGCATTAAGTCCGGACCCATGGATTTGTATACGTTTAGCTTTTCTAAATAGTTCCTAACCTGTTCTTTACCCATCACGGGCTGTCCATCTTCATCCCATCTTGCGTCACTTAGCACAGAAGTCCAGGAGCCGACCTTGTCCGTGAATACAGAGGCAAAGAAAGCATTGAGTACTTCAGCTTTCCCCACATCATCTGTCATTAGGTTACCTCCTTCATCCATTAAGGGGCCGCACACCCTCTCTGATCACCTTCTTCTTGTTAACATGCCTGTAGAAACCCTTCTTGTCATCCTTCACATCCTTAGCCAGTCGCAATTCCATTTGCGCTTTCGCCTTCCTGATAACCCCCCGGCATTCTCGAGCTATACATTTAAACTCCTCCCTGGTCATTTGTCCAAATTTCCACTTTTTGTAAGCTTCCTTTTTGTGCTTAAGTTCACCGAGGATTTCCCCTATAAGCCAATCCGGTCTCCTACCATGTTTGCCTCTCTTGCTACGCGTCGGGATGGTTTCTTTCTGTGCCTTCAATAAGGCTTCTTTAAAATACTGCCAGTTGTCCTGGACTCCTTTCCCCTTCATGTTAACATCCCAGGGGATTCTACCCATCAGATCTCTGAGGGAGTCAAAATCTGCTTTTTTGAAGTCCAAGATGTGTATTTTACTACTCTCTTTTCTTCCTTCGGTCAGGATCCTGAAATCTACCATCTCATGATCACTGCTTCCCAGGTTGTCACCCACCTCCACTTCCCCTATTAGTTCCTCCCTGTTTGTGAGCAGAAGGTCAAGCTGCACATGGCCCCTGGTCAGATCCTTCAGCAGTTGTGTCAAGAAGTTATCCCCAACATTCTCCAAAAACTTCCTGGATTGCCTGTGTACTGCCGTATTGGTTTCCCAACAGATGTCAGGGTGATTAAAGTCCCCCACGAGAACCAGGGCCTGCAATCTGGAAGCTTCGCTCCGTTGTCCGAAGAAATCCTCATCTACCTCATCCACCTGATTGTGGCCTGTAGCAGACACCAACCACAACATCAGTGCTGTTGTTTGCTCCTTTAAACTTAACCCATAGACTCTCAACAGGTTTTTCTCCCTCTTTATACTGGAGTTCAGAGCAATCGTTGTGCTCTCTTACATATACTGCAATTCCTCCTCCTTTTCTCCCCTGCCTGTTCTTCCTGAACTGTCTATACCTTCCATGACAGCGCTCCAGTCATGCAAGTCATCCCACCAAGTCTCTGTTATCCCAATTAAATCATATTTTTTGGACTGGGCCAGGGCCTCCAGTTCTTCCTGTTTGTTGCCCAAGCTTCTTGCATTAGTGTACAAACACTTCAGGTAACCAGTTGATCGCCCTATCTTCTCCATTCGAAACAGGGGTCCTCCTTCCTTGCTTCTTCCTCTCTGCATTTCTTCCCGGTATCCGACTTTCCCACTCCCCTCAGGATTTTGGTCACCGTCCCCCGATGGACCTAGTTTAAAGCCCTCCTCACTAGGTTTGCAAGCCTGCCCGTGAAGATGCTCCTTCCTCTCTTCGTTAGGTGGATCCCATCTCTTCCTAACAATCCTTGTGCCCGGAACAGAGTCCCATGGTCGAAGAAACCAAAGCCCTCTCTGCAACACCACCTGCACAACCACGCATTTACGTCCCCAAGGTTCGGTTCTAGGACTGGTTTTGTTCAATATCTTTATTAATGACCTGGATGAGGGGATGGATTGCAGCCTCAGCAAGTTTGCAAATGACACTAAGCTAGGGGGAGAGGTAGATACGCTTAAGGGCAGAGATAGGATCCAGAGTGACTTAGACAAATTGGAGGATTGGGCCACAAGAAATCTGATGAGGTTCAACAAGGACAAGTGCAGAGTCCTGCACTTGGGACGGAAGAATCCCAAGCATAGTTACAAGCTGGGGACCAACCAATTAAGTAGTAGTTCTGCAGAAAAGGACCTGGGGGTTACAGTGGATGAGAAGCTGGATATGAGTCAACAGTGTGCCCTTGTAGCCAAGAAGGCTAATGGCATATTAGGCTGCATTAAGAGGAGCATTGCCAGCAGATCCAGAGATGTCATTATTCCCCTTTATTTGGCTTTGGTGAGGCTACATCTGGAGTATTGTGTCCAGTTCTGGGCCCCCCACTACAAAAAGGATGTGGATGCATTGGAGAGGGTCTAGCGGAGGGCAACCAAAATGATTAGGGGGCTGGAGCATATGACTTATGAGGAGAGGCTGAGGGACTTCGGTCTGTTTAGTCTGCAGAAGTGAAGAGTGAGGGGGGATTTGATAGCAGCCTTCAACTTCCTGAAGGGAGGTTCCAAAGAAGATGGAGAGAAGCTGTTCTCAGTAGTGACAGATGGCAGAACAAGGAGCAATGGTCTCAAGTTGTGGTGGGAGAGGTCTAGGTTGGATATTAGGAAAAACTATTTCACTAGGAGGGTAGTGAAGCACTGGATTGGGTTACCTAGGGAAGTAGTGGTGTTTCCATCCCTAGAGGTGTTTACGTCTTGGCTTGACAGAGCCCTGGCTGGGTTGATTTAGTTGGGATTGGTCCTGCCTAGAGCAGGGGGCTGGACTTGATGACCTTCTGAGGTATCTTCCAGTTCTATGGTTCTATGATTCAATGATTGCCTAGGGACACCATTTCTATCCATCCTGCGAGTTAGTGGATTACCAGTTATAATAATAAGACATAAACCCAGTGTCTCTTTTCAGTCTATGATTTTTAGTGTCTAGTAGAGTAATGAATTTACACTCTTAGGCTCATCTTTTGAAAGTTTTTGTTTTAAGGAAGAGTACTGATAGGTGTGATATAGAGCAATAACATTAAGAAAAGTGCTCACCCACAATAATGGGTTGTTTTGTCCTTTATCATGTTCCCATTTTATCGTTTTCCTGTGCAAGTTCATTCAACAATATATAAATATTACTTCACCCATCTTGCGTCTCAGATATCCTAGGACTGATACAGCTACGGATATCAGGCATGCAACAGCAAAATACAATAGATAAGGAGGGAAAGACGGTCCTGCACAGCTTTGAAGGGAGGAGCTTGCATGGGATAGTGTGCAGAAGAGGAAACCAATGAAGTGATTTAGGTGGCACAATGGGCAAAATTAGCAAAAACAAAGAAAAACAAGAGTTTTAAACATTATAAAATGTTCTTCCCCTCTTGTGATAGTCATGATTTCAGATTATAAGCAAATAAGCAAAACAGTAAATTAGGCCAGAGCTCATCTTTTTAATTTTTAAAAGGTAGCAAGAAGAAAACATTCTAGTTTTCTATAGAAATGATGCCTCACCAATCTACTAGAATTTTCTTATGAAGTCAACAAGTATCTAGACCAGGGTAATCCAATGGATATAATGTAACTGGAAACAGGATCAGGTTTAAAACAAATCAAAGAAAGTACTTTTTCACAGAACACATGATTAGAGCCATGCGTGGATACAAAAGTCAACCCATGGATGTGGGTATCTTCAGATAGACGTTATCTGCTGAGTCACAGGGCTCTGTTCCCAAGATAAACTGTGGCCATCTAAAAAGAGTGTGGGACCATCGTTCCTAAGAGCCAGTGCCCTGTACCGACAGCTCCTCCTGCCCATGCAGTTATACCATGACCAACCCTGCCACCAGCAGGACTGTACAACTCCAGGCAGGAGATGCCATGGTTGGGGCTGGGCTGGAGGTAATACAACCACACAGCTGAGAGGAGCTACCACTGAAGGGCACTGGCTCCTGGGAGCCATGGGATAATGCTCCCCTTCATTGGCCACAGAATTGCTTGAGAGTAGACACCTGTGAGTCAGCAGATACCGATGTCTGTCCACGGATATCTGCATCCACAGGTAGATATTTCTATCCATGAAGGGCTCTAAAGATAGTCAACCTGTGGAATTCTTTCTCAGAGGATGTTGTGAAGGCCAAGACTATAACAGGGTTCAAAAAAGAGATAGATTGTTTATGGTGGATGGGTCTCTCAATGATTATTAGCAAAAATGGGCAGGGAAGCAAAACTATATTCTGAAGTGCTCATAGCTCTGCTTGCCAGAAGCTGGTGATGGGAAAGGGTGATAGATCACCTGTTCTGTTCATTCCCTCTGGGGCACCTGGCACTGGACACTGTTGGAAGACAGAATTCTCAGGTAGATGTACCTTTGGTCTGACCCAGGGTATGTCTAGACTTCTGTCGCCAGACATACCGATGTTGCAAATGAGGCAGGGATTTAAATCTCCTGTGCTTCATTTGAATAAAAATGGCCGCCGCATTTTGCCGAGTCAGCAGTTTGTCAGCAAAAAGTGGCTGTCAAGGCGAGGAATGGGAGACAAAGAAAGACTTTATTTCCCAATCCCTTATGCCTCGTAAAATGAGGTTTACAGGATCGACCGACAAAGGCTTTATTTGTCGCCCGATTCCGGTCTTCTGGCAAGCAGAGCTATAAGCACTATAGAGGGATGTAGTCTAGACATACCCTCAGTGTGGCAATTATTATGTTCTTTTGCTCTTATAAACCTGAAAAATAAAAGACACAAATAAAACTTGGTTTCTTTTGTAGTTCTATACTGTGAATTGGTCCAGTATTTATTGCCTATGCAACCTTATCTAGTAAACATTTTAGGGATGGTCCACGTTTTTGGCAAAGGAAAATTCTTCCTCTTCTTCTTCTTATGATTCAGAAAATATCTACTTTCCTCAAAAAAATTGATATTTCTTTTGAAAACCAAAAGCACGTTCAAGTATTTTGGATAAAAATGAACTTTTTGTGGGGTTTGACTATTTTCACCATAATATTTTTTTCAGTTTTTAGTTGCTGAAAAACAGAAAAAATATTTTAAATATTAAATTTTAATTTTTTAATAAGTCAAAATTGTGTAAAAAAAAAGCTATTTTCCAAGCAGCTTTATTATTTTTTTACTGTGCTAACCCTGTACAGCGATGTGCTCACTATTATCAGTTGAACTATTCATGATTAGTAAGCACTATATCCAATAGTGAGTGTTTGCCATACCACATTCATATATGTGAATAGAGTCATGTGTTACTAGGGAAGGGCAGAAGATTTGGGTTCAGGAAGCTTGTTGAGTGACCATGCTTGTACTTCAATATCCCTATTTGTAAAAATGAAATAGAAATGCTTCCTTACTTCACAAATATTTTCATTAATGTTTGTTAAGAACAATGTGCTCCTCAGGTTGAAAATGCTACATAACTGCAAAGTATGTGTGAGCATCTATGCATAAATGTACAAGTGCAATATAAGTGTTGACAAAATAGAATGAAAGCTTACTGAATGGCATGAAAATAAAAGTGCCACTCATAAATTCATAGATTCTAAGCCAAAAGGGACTACTTCAGTCATCTTATCTGTCCTCCTGCATAACACGGTCACAGACTTTCCAAAGTAATTCCTGTTTGTACTAAGTTATGCTGCTTCTTAGGGTATACATACATTACACACTCCTTATACCTATGCTCCTAGTAGAAAACATATGCTGGACACTCCCCTCGTAAGTGTATAAATAGCGTTGTGCACTGTGAAGTACTGTTTAGGTGAGCAAAGGCATACCTGAATCTTGTGATTATGTACCCTGAATGGCTCTCTACACATCCAAGCAATATCTCCTCCATCTACACTGCTGTTTTTAGCAGTGCAGTGTCCCATGGTCTCCTCATTGTCTGAGTCTTTCCAGGATACAATAGTGACAGGCACTGGCAGTGGGAATGCAATGGGGAAAGGCTCCTCCTGCAGCCCGTTTCTCTGGTGGATTAAGCTACACACTAATGTGAGGATACAAGTTGCTTTTCACAGCAGTGTGTACCTACAAATACCCACCAGTAAGTTGTGCATTGTGGATAAACCCTTAGGGTTCAGAATTACTGCTTGGACACAAAAGGATACAGAATTCATACTTCCCTCCAGTATATTATTGGTACAATATACGTGACTCAGGCTACGTCTAAACTACACCCCTCTGTCAGCAGAGGGATGTAAACTGGAAATATCGAAAGTGCAAATGAAGCAGGGATTTAAATATTCTGCATTTCATTTGCATAATGGCGGCTGCCGTTTTTTTTTCAAAACAGGGCTTTTAAAAAAAACGGCCATTTAGATGTGGCATTTTCAACACAAATGCCCCGTTTTGAAAGATCCTGTACTCCTCAAAAAATGAGGAGTACAGGATCTTTCGAAACAGGGCATTTCTGTCAAAAACGCCCCATCTAAACTGCTGGTGGGGTTTCGAAAAGCCCAGTTTCGAAAAAAGCAGTGGCCATCATTATGCAAATGAAATGCAGGATATTTAAATCCCCGCTTCATTTGCACTTTTGATAAGTCTAATTTACATCCCTCTGAAGACAGAGGGGTGTAGTTTAGACATTCCCTCACTGAGTTTTATGGTACCAAAGGAAAAAATTCAAGGAAGCAGATGGGGCTGAATAGGGACATGCAGCCACTAACAACAAACAGAAATGTAATCAAATAATGGAAATTTCATCTCTCTTGAGTAGACGAGCTTGTAAATGTCAAATGAAGCTTATTATGGATGAGTTATAACATTCACTTGGCAGCAAACACTACAGTCAGTGTTACAAGAGTTTCCCAGATTACCCCTAATTTCATATGATTGTAACTTTCCGAAAATCTCTCATTTAGGAATGAAATTTCCATCCTTTGTGTCTGAACAAACATTCTCTCTCTCTCCCTTTCTCTGTGCAGTTTGAGCAAGATTCCTTGTGTTGTTGCATACCTGATTTCCAGATGAGTGAAAAATACACTTCTTCCATTAAAATAAAATGTTGACACTTCTTACAGATAATCAAAAAACTCCTGAACAGTCAAACTTTGCATGTTAGTAGTTAGTCTCTGATCAAGTTTGGAGGTAAAAAAGGCTGAATATTAATGAATTTCAACACTGGCAAATTGCCTTTCCTACTTGTGTAGCAGAGATTTATTTTAAGTTGGCGTTTATGATTTTTGGAGAGAATTGCTTATTCTTTGATAACATGCCCTGTTTTGCATGTTACTTTGTGGCTATTGTGCCAAAGCCTGTGTGCCCTCCCTATTTATTAAAAAAAATGAGAAGATGCCTGATTGAAAATATTTCTAAAATTAATTTAGATTAATGTATAATTCACCAATATGAATATGAACAAAACCATATGTATCCTATTTTATATACACAATGTTGCTTCACTAACAATTTGGTCCTCAGCTTCCCAGTTAGCCTTAGAAACTCATATAAATCTCTCAAAATGGCTGCTGTGTGTCAGTCATTTCTGACCCTCTCCTGGCTTTGGGTTATTTCAGCACCAAATACAATACTCAGTTGAGGAACCATCTTGGGAAAGGAAATCCTTTCAAGGATTACACCTAGAAATTGCTACCCAGCTGGAAACAAGTCAAATTTTATCTTTTTTTCTTTCTGAAACTCTTCCAATTTGTCATTCAGCCTCCCTCGCAATCTGCCTGTTTTATCCATCTAAATATCCTGACAAACACCTCCTAGACTGTATGGTCTCTTGTCAGTACAGCACCTAAAACAGAGTGACTCTGATCTTCGATTGGGCTAACTGCAACTACATTTATACAAATAAAATAATACCCAAAGAACATTATTAAGATTGCAAAATCAGCATTCATATGTTAGGAAAGACCAGAATTAAGTGCAATCATGTGCATGTGCCTTGTGATATAATATTTAACCAGTCTCATACTGTTTTTCCCTAGAACCTAGTCTTTTTCAGTGCACAGGCTTTATAGTGCTCATTTAATTAAAAAGCTATGCAATACTTTGTTTTCTCTTCATTGTCTAATAAGTGATCCAATTCAAACCCTGCTCTGAAGACAAAATTATTAATTTCTATGTGCTGCTGTTGCCCGCAGGAAAGACCCCTCACAAGGGGACTGTTGGACAGTGTTTGGGGTGGGGGCAGCTTACAGAGCCCCCTGCATCTCCCCTCCCCCTCTGCCCCCGTCTAGGATCCAGAACTGATAGCCTTTTCTGGGACATGGCATGAGGCCCACATAGACAGGGAAGCTGCCTTAAACCCACAGTACTGCTGATTGGACTTTTCACTGCCCAGTTGTCAGTGCTAAATAGAGCCATCAGGGTCCCAGTCCAAAATTGGACACCCGGTAACCCTAGCTTCATGGCTCAATTAAAAATTAGTTGTATGAAACCTGATAGATTTGACAGCCTTTTATATACATAGATGGAAATATTTGAATGCCCAGAGATATCAATGAAGATTCCACAATGATTGTATTTACCTTTGATAGCTCTTTTAATAATTGAAAAGCTGATAACATAACATTGGTTAGAGCATTCTGAAATCTTGTATATAATCTTTTCAGATTACTCCTATTCTGATCAGTCCTTTATCTTGATACAGTAAATGCATATAGACACGATAAAAATAAGACTACAGAATAAAATCAGATTTATAAGGAATTTGCTTTTTTTCAAAGGTTCATATGCTGCATTTAACCTGTGTGTAAAATGTTCATTAATGTCACAAAGAGTTGAGCATGTGGATTAGAACAATCTGTGCCCAGGACAAGACTGTGTCTAGATTACATCCCTCTTTCGACAGATGGATGTAAATTAGACACTTCACCATGATGCGAATATGCAAATGAAGCACGAGAAATTCAAATCCTAGCTTCACTTGCAATTTCGAAGTGTCTAATTTACATCCGTCTGTTGAAAGTGGGATGTAATCTAGACATACCCTTAAAAGCACCCTCAGGGCCTGATCCAAAACCAACTAAAGTCAATCAGAGTCTTTCATTGCATTTGGATCAAATCATAACATCCTTTTACAGTTTTTGTCTGTTATGAAATATAACTTGTAGTCCTTATAATTCAAGTTAAAAACTATTGTTTGATTGGAGCTGGAAGGTATTGTATATAAGCTATAATATAATATTATACAGAAAAGTGTACATTATAGAACAGAAAAGGCTACATTATAATGTTGAAAAAATATGTCCATGCACTTTATTTTAATTTGAGGGGGAAAAGAACAAATAAACAATAAAATATTTCTTATTTCTTGATATTTATATCTAGTTGAGATACTGATTAATAATCTAAATCTACTGTGCATAAAATGTGCCTTTAGAAAACTTATTTCTATATATGCTCCATATCTGTCAGGCAAGACAGATAAATACTGTACGGCTTCTGATATAAAAAATCAGAATAAGGATTATGTGGGTTTACTTTCTTCAAAGGATTTTAATTAACATTTTATACTTCATTTTTCTTTCACAATAAGTTCTAATTTTGCATATGAAACCTGAATATTTGAGCAGCAAGCTGTCAGTTACTACCAGTTACAACAAAGTAAATACTTCAGTTAAGTTCCCAACGAGTTTTTATTCTTTCAGGGTAATTTCTGGACTAATGTTTCTTAATGTATTGACTAGCCAGCCACAAATGAAAGAAGAAGCCCAAAATATTCTTGTCTCTTCCTTTTTAAAAATAACTTGCCAATTAGCAATTACATTGGTATACCTAGCTGCACATAAGTGTGATCATAACTTTACTGTTTTTACTGTAGAGCAAAAGTGATATTTATCTTGAAAATGTTTCCCTTTTTCTTGCTAGTGGCACATTAGCCCTTGATGTTGAAAGGGCTGAGCAGCTGTAATTCACTCAGCTGCTCAGCATATTCCAGAATGAAAAGATGTGTAATGGGTGTATTTTATAAACAGTTCATTTCAGGTTAGAAGCCTCATTATGGCCATTATTACTCTTAATATAACAATTGCTAATAAATTGTCTACAGAATTGGAGGTAGTAATGGAGGGGCTGGGGGCAACTTAAGTTGCTGTTGGTACTAGCAGCTACAGAGGAGGTAAATCTGGGTGGGCAGGATACATTTGGATGAATATAGGCTATAATTATACACTTATGAATATAGACTACTTTTATAACAAGGGATGCCTCTCAGCATGCTCTTCCAAGCCCTCAGAGGTATTTACGTCCTATAGAGGCATATTCCCTCCCTCTTACTTCTCCCTAGCACGATACACACTTCTAAAAAGTACAACTAATTATCTGGAGACCTGGTTTTCAAATGCTTAGCACCCATAATCGAGGTTAGTTATTTTTCAAAATAATTCTGCTCCCAATTAGCCACCTAAATAAGGGCCAGACTTTTATAAAGTTCTCAGAACCCTGCAACACATGCTGCATTGAGCTCTTGTGATTATCTGTCCCTTCATTTTCCTGCCTAAATGGGAGCTGAGTGCTTTTGGACCCGATTGTGGGTCCAAAAGCACTTCAAAGTAGGAATAAGATCCCCCGGAAAAGGGCTTTTTTTCTGGAGGATCGGGGCCAGTGTAGACGCTCTTTTCCGGCTTTTCTAAAAGCCAGAAAAAAGCGGCGGACATTTTTATTTAAATGCCGCAGGGAATATTTAAATCCCCCGTGGATTTCCCTATTACGATCTGAAAAATTAACATGCCCCTTCCGGAAAAGGGGCCAATGTAGACGTAGCCGTATTGTTTCCTGCTGAAACCAGATGGTGTTGAGGCACTTCTAGTTTGGAAACAAGTCAAATGTAGTTTAAATAATAAGGATTTTTTCTAAAACATGCACAGATATCAGCATGTAGCTGAATTATCTGCATGATTGACTCATCTGACTAGAGCTAAAGAGTGAAGCAAGTTTTGAACAGTGAGAACACCAATATAATGCTGTACAGTATCATAAATGTACATAATGGTATGAATTAAGAACAAAGTTTCAGCCTTAATTCTGAATTTGCTGGCATTCATGGGTTTGTGAAACATACTTATTTATGCTTTTATGTCATTTATGCTAACATCTCATGAGAGGAACCCAGACAAGTCCATGCCTTTACAGCTTACAATAGGAATAGTTTTTGGAAATTACCCACTAATATAAGCTCTTTATTTAAACATAGGGACACCGTCACTTAACATCCTAAGCTGTAGATCTTAGGTTCACACTCTAGATAAAGTTATTAAGACTTTGATGAGTTATAACCCTTCTGTGAATGCTGGCTCTTTGGAGAAAGATAAGCAGCTGCTTCTTAATATAAATAGTATATTCAATTTAGAAAACATATTTATAGAGAAGGACTTGATCTAATAAAGTAATATGTGCTTACCTTTTAAAACCTAAGCTAAGCTGTTTGCTCCTGTTCAGGTGCATGAGTATATCTTCAGAACTTGGGTATCCTTTTTTATTTCAATTGTATTTTACTGTTACTCATTGCCACTTCATATTGACAAAATCAGACCCCAAAATTGGAAGTCAAATCCTAGTGAGGAAAATTGAAAGAAGCAGAAATTCTGGCAAGTCAAGTGCACAAGTATGAGAAGGCAGGCCAAGAAAAGATCTGAAGAACAACAGTTAAGGGCACAATGTTTTAAAGTATATCAGAAGCAGGAAGACTTTCAAATAGTCCATAAGGTTGCTGGATGATAGCGCTAATAAAGGAACACCTTAGAATGAAAAGGTCATTTTGGAGAAGTTAAATGACTTGGCTGTATTGGTCTTCATTGAGAAGGACAGATCTCCATCCTTGAGCCATTCTTTTCATGTGACAGATCTGAGGAACTGTCCCAGACAGAGGGATCAATAGCAGAGATTTTCGAACAAATTAGTGAATTAAACAGTCACCAGGCCTGGATAGCATTCACCTAAGATTGTTGAAGAAACTCAAGCTGTGTCTAGACTGCTGCTTTTTATTGGAAAAAAAATAAGACTGTTGCTTCCAATAGTTTTGTCAGAAGAGGCTTTTCCAAAATTTGACCCATCTACAATGGGCCAAATTTTGGAAAAACCTCCTCTTTTGGAAGAGCCCTTTTTCCTTGTGGCACGAAGAAGACAGGGCTTCCAAAAGAGCACGTCTGCTCTTCTGCAAAAAATTTTGGAAGAGCAGACGTCTTTCCTGGACGCAGCAGAGTTTTTCCAGGATACCTTCGAAAAAAATTGGAATATAAAAAATTGGATATAAAATTGGAAAAATGTTAGCTGTCATATGTAACATATTGCCTAAATCAGTCTATGTACCATATGACCGCATAGTAACTAATGTACTGTCTATTTTTAATAAGTGTCCACAGATGATCCTGTCAATCACAATTAACTTTAATACAAGGCAAATTGGTTGAAACTATTCTAAAGAACAAAATTATTAAACACTTAGGCTACGTCTACATTGCGCATTCTTGTGCAAGAAGATATGCAAATGAGGGGCAGCAATGAATATAAATTTGCATACCTAATGAGCCACCATTTTTGCACAAGGGGCTTTTGTGCAAGAAGGAGCAGTCTACACTGCTCCTTCTTGCACAAAACCCCCTCTTGCACAAGAGCCATTCTGCTGCTTATTTGCATATCTTTTTGCGCAATTTACGCATTGTAGACATAGCCTCTGGGTGTGTCTACACAGCACCCTAAACTCAAAATAAGATACGCAATTTACACTACCCAAATTGCATATTTTTTTCAAGTCTATTTCAAAATAGGCTGTTTTGAAATTTGGCGCTGTCTTCACAGCATCAAATTTCAAAATAACACATTATTTTGAGCCCTCCATTAACCCTCGTATAATGAAGTTTACAGGGATGGCCCATTATTTTGAAAATATTTCTAAGATCCAGGGTAGCTATTTTGGGTTACTGAGGTATACCAAAATATCTCTGCTGTATAGATGTAACCTTAAATAAGCATAATGATGAACACTCACCATGGCATTTCTTCAGGGGATACATCTACACTAGCCCCCTAGATTGGTCTAGGGAGGCAAATGAGGGCCCGGGCTTGATTTACAATTCCAGTTGCTCTCATTAGCCTCCCTAGATCGATCTAGCGGGCTAGTGTAGACGTTCCCTGGGAGATCACGTCCATTTCAGTATATTTTGGGTACACGTATAGCAACCCTGGCTTTTTCTGGTCAGTGTATGTGAAGCTATAACCATCCTTACTGTCCCCCATGGTGGAGTGGTAGGGTTACAGATGCAGCAAGTGAAGTGCTGAAATTGAGTTCTTCACTGACAGCAAAGGTAGGTGAGCCTGAGATTGTTGAACATGTAGCTCAAGTACAGACTGTATTATCTGTGTCTGCTGCTGGAGATGCTAAATTATGGCCTGATGCATCTTTTCTCTCCTTTTATTGATGGGACTTCTGGGCCTTCTGTTTGATCTTTCCTTCTCCATATGGTTTGAAATATTTGCTGCTTGTCCCACTGTTCACAGTCCAGTGAAGCTTTGTCTTTCATGATCCCAGTGAACAGATCTTCCCATCTCCCTCCACTTTTTCAGATATGGAGGGGTGACCCGCCAAGGGCAACAGCAGCAGCTACTGATAAAACTCACAGAGGTATTATTGTCAATATAGTCTCCACTGAAAAAGTGAAGGTTTCAGAACTCCCTTCCCTTGCTCCCCCAAAGTTTTAAACAAGACCTACTGAATGACATCGCAGTCTTTAAGAGCTCCTGTGCATAGCACTATTCTCCAGTAAGGGCACTATTTCAAGCACATGTGGTGGGGGCAACAGTCGTGTGTTCCAGGACGCAGCCAGCTTTTCATCCTGCTTTCCGTATACTAAGGGAGCTCACCATCCAGGTATGAGAGGAATGCACTGAATGCAAGCACTTTCCCTTCACTCCATTAGCATTCAGGACACAGGAAGAAAACGTACTCGCATCCCGGAGCACACAGTTGCTGATCCCCCTACATACTCAAAATGGTGCCCTTGCTCTCCCGTCCCAGTCGTGGTAAGTATTGTTCAGCCGGGGTGGGCAGAATGAGGAGGGAGTTGTTGGTTGCCTGAGACAATAACATTTTGCCCCTTAAGACCATGGGTAAGAGTGCAAGGCCATGTCACTGAGCACTATTTTTCACAGGCAGTGGTTATTTTAATATATATGGAGGTATGCCTATCTCATAGACCTGGAAGGGACCTTGAGAAGTCATTGAATCCAGTCCCCTGTCCTCACAACAGACCCAAGTACCATCCCTGGCAGATTTTGCCCCAGATCCCTATGGGTATGTCTACACTACCACCCTAGTTCGAACTAGGGTGGTTAATGTAGTCGTTCGAAGTTGCAAATGAAGCCCGGGATTTAAATATCCCGGGCTTCATTTGCATCTTGCCGGGTGCCGCCATTTTTAAATCCCCGTTAGTGCGGACTCCGTGCCCGCGGCTACATGCGGCACGGAATAGGTAGTTCGAATTAGGCTTTCTAATTCGAACTACCGGTACACCTCGTTCCATGAGGAGTAACGGTAGTTCGAATTAGAAAGCCTAATTCGAACTACCTACTCCGTGCCGCGTGTAGCCGCGGTCACAGAGTCCGCACTAACGGGGATTTAAAAATGGCGGCGCCCGGCAAGATGCAAATGAAGCCTGGGATATTTAAATCCTGGGCTTCATTTGCAACTTCGAATGACTACATTAACCACCCTAGTTTGAACTAGGGTGGTAGTGTAGACATACCCTAACTATCTTGCTTGAGGATTGAGCTCATAATCTTGGGTGTTGCAGGCCACTGCTCAAACCACTGAGCTATCCCTCCCCCTGTCTGGTAGCTAGCTTCTCATGGTAACAAAGGAATAGAAAGGGCAGCTGCTACTGGTGCCTCAAAGCTGTCTAGAGCCATATTCAACTACCCTGGTCACTGCAGTGATGCCTGCTGAAGTCATTGTGGTCTGGTGTGGGAAAGTGCTCTACCATGGAAGAAGGAATAAGGTCACCACCCCTACAAATGATTGGGAGAGTATTACAGAGAACCTCCATGAAAGTTTCATTGAGGTCTCTCAGAAGGATTCAAGGGGAATCCCTGTGTATATACACAAAGAGGGTCTCTTTGGCTAACTCTATATGGGAATGAAAGGCAGACGACAACTCTACCTCTGTTTGTGGTACAACTATCTCTTCTAGTAAAAGTAACAAAAATCAGTAGCTGTGTCCTGTTAAGTTGGATTGGATTGGATCTGTACATACAAACATGTAATGGGATATGCTTTCACATGCTTACACATGGTCCATTCCCTGCATCAGGCTTGCCAAGGCTCAGCTGCCTGGACTGACTAGACTGTGGTGGATTCTTGAATACTGCCTTGCTCATAGGATAGCTGGGCCCTCCAGTCAAACCCAGCATCCTCTATCTCCTCTTTTTGCTTCTTTTCCACCTCACTTTTCATGGAAGAGGGCTGTTGCTTGGTCTCTTCGGAGGGATCATGGTGCTCTGCAAGGCACTGGTAGAGTGTCTGTCAAGTATGGTATGGAGATCATTATAAAAAGTGACAGTTTTGTGGCTTGGCACTAGATGGACTGTTGGCCTCCATGGCCTTGTATCCTTCCCTGCAGTTCCTTTGCTTTCAAGTGGTACTGCTGCTGATTCCTACTATACCACTTCATCTGCATCCCCTGTGCAATCTGCTCGTTAATGTTGACGTTTCTATAGCTTGTCCATAGCTGTGTCTATGCAGCCTCCCCTCCCCACAGGCCAAGAGATCCAATATCTCTTCTCTACTCAGGCAAGAGTGCATCTAGAATGTGGAGTTGGCAAGGTTGGTTGAGCCGTTGCATGCAAGGGAGAGCTGAAAGTTGTGCTCACCAATCTGGGCAATGAGAAAAGACATTTCAAAACCATGCAAGGTTTTTTAAAGAGATGGGGTGGCTTCTGGTCTCTATGGCTTTTGGGCAGGGTACTTCACAAGTGTTGCCAGAGTAGGCTTTGTGGGACTGCTTCTGTAGGACTATTAGCATCCATAGGTTGCACAATGTCCACACTTGCACTGCTTCAAACATAATGGCTACGTCTACACTGGCCCCTTTTCCGGAAGGGGCATGTAAATTTCACCAGTCGTCGTAGGGAAATCCGCGGGGGATTTAAATATCCCCCGCGGCATTTAAATAAAAATGTCCGCCGCTTTTTTCCGGCTTTTAAAAAAGCCGGAAAAGAGCGTCTAGACTGGCCCCGATCCTCCGGAAAAAGTGCCCTTTTCCGGAGAGTCTTATTCCTACTTCAAAGTCTAGACGCTCTTTTCCGGCTTTTTTAAAAGCCGGAAAAAAGCGGCGGACATTTTTATTTAAATGCCGCGGGGGATATTTAAATCCCCCGCGGATTTCCCTACGACGACTGGTGAAATTTACATGCCCCTTCCGGAAAAGGGGCCAGTGTAGACGTAGCCAATATGTCAATCAGGAATCAATGTCGTTTGGGGAAGAGGTGTTACTGTGTTGCCATAACAGGGCACTTGTGTCAGTGGAAAACAAATTTGAGTAAAAACACATGCACACTCAGGTCAACAAAAGACTACGTATGTTGACCTAACGTTGTAGCATAGGCAAGGCCTAAATTAACTCATGCTAACCATGTAACAGACACATTATAGTAATCCTACAGACATAGATAAATATATTTATAAAAATATCTCCCTCATTCTATAAACAAATGTTCTTTGCTATATAGTACATTAGTATTCCAGCATGAAAGAGGTTTACATGGGCAATTGTCTTTTTTATCTTTGGCTGCCAAGGAAATCAAGCTAAGTACCTCAAGCTAAAAAGTCAATACAATGGAGCTGCTGAAAAGAAACAAAAAGTCTTAGATTTAGGAGCAATGTTGTTAATTATAAGAGAATAAGAAGTACAATAGTTACAGCAAATGGAAAAATCAATCATAAGGACAATAAAACATACAGAGAAAAAATTGATCTTGCAGAATCTATATGGTAGCAAAAATTATGCTAGGAAATATTCCCTTCAAAATTCCAACAATCTTTCATTCTAGTATTTTTTATCTAAAAATAGATAAGATATAAACCAAGGTTCTGATAAACTATCTCCATTAAAAATCCTATATCAGTGCGGGATATGATAAGATCAACAATTGTGTCTTAGTCAAATTCCAAGTACATTCTGCTATCTACTTTTTTTCCCTTTTCAGTTGGATATGGGGTTCTTTGTTCGGTTGTGAATAGCTCTGTCATGCTGCTTTGCTTCCAGACAGGGAGAAGCAGGCCTTTTATAAGTATATAAAACACTGTATGGATGATATTGGGATAGTTAAAGTAAAAATAAATCTACAAATGTGTGATCATTGTTTGTATCACTGAAGTTAATATGAAAATATATCTCCATTTTCAGAAAGCGCTACTTGGTAATCTTGTGCCTGATCCTGCAGCCCTTACTCATGTGAGTAATCCTCACTCACATGAGTATTTCCATTGACTTCAATAGGACTGCTTGGGTGAGTAAGGACTAATTGTGTGAATAAGGGTTGCAGAATCGAGTCCCTAAATAGCTAGGAAATTTAACAATTCCTTTCTTTGTTTCTGAAAACTTTAGAGAAAAGTTCAGAGAAACAGCACCTGCCCAATAAATGTATTTTCTTCAATGGAGAAGTGTTCTAATAACGAAGGCTTTTTTTCCAGAACACAACCTTGAGTTCCAAGTATACTGTCTGAAGCAATTTGATTTAAGAGAGATCATAAAATACAGTAAAACTGTATGGTCCGGCATCTGATGGTCCAGTACTCCTGATGGTCCGACACCATCAGGAACCCAGAAGTGCTCCGGGCAGCCGGACCATTGGAGCTGCTCTGCCCCCAGGTTCCCCGATTCAACCGCTGCTAAAACTGACCAGCAGCTGAATCGGGGACGCCTAGGGCAGAGCAGCTGGGGCGCTGCTGGGTTGGTCCCATAGCGCTGCCCCTCGGGGCTGCGGGACCCAACCTAGCAGCGCCCCAGCCATCCCCGATTCAGCCGCTGCTGAAACTGACCAGCAACTGACTACAGGAAGCCGGAGGCAGAGCTGCTTTGCCCCGGGCTTCCTGGAATCAGCCCCTGATCAGTTTCAGCAGCGGCTGACTTGGGGACACCTGGGACAGAGCAGCAGGGGTGCTGCTGGGTTGGTCTTGCAGCGCCAAGGGTTGGCGCTACCAGACCAACCCGGCAGCGCCCCAGCTGCTCTGCCCCAGGCATCTGGATTCAGCCGCTGCTGAAACTGACCAGCAACTGACTCCAGGAAGCCCGGGGCAGAGCAGCTCTGCCTCCGGCTTCCTGGAGTCAGCCGCTGATCAGTATCAGCAGCAGTTGACTTGGGGACACCTGGGGCAGAGCAGCTGGGGTGCTGCCGGGTTGGTCCCACAGCGCCGAGGAGTGGCGCTACTGGACCAACCCGGCAGTACCCCAGCTGCTCTGCCCCAGGCATCCCCAAGAGCATCTGGGGCGCTGCTGGGTTGGTCTCGCCGCGCCAAGGGTCGGCACTACTGGACCAACCCGGCAGCACTCCAGCTGCTCTGCTGCAGGCGTCCCCAATTCAGCCGCTGCAGAAACTGACCAGCAGCAGCTGAATCAAGAACGCCTGGGACAGAGCCGGACTATCGGAAGGGGGGGCTATGACGGGTCTGGGGTGGCATCCCCCCTCATCCCAGACCCCTCATAGTCCCCCCTTCCGATAGTCCGGCAAATCTGATAATCCGGCACCCCCTGGGTCCTAAAGGTGCCGGATTATCGGAAGTTTACTGAACTATGATGGCAAACGCAAATGTCCAGTGCTTTGAATTATAGCAGAGTAAATTATATACTTTGTAACTAAGCATGCTTTGTAAATGTCCCATTGAAATGAAATGTCTTTTTCTGAAAATGGAAAACATCCCCATGGTTTATTTGCCAGGTGGACACTTTATAGACTACAGTATCCTGTAAATTGGCGTATTTTAACGTTATATTCCTCTATCAAAAAATCATCCCTTTACTGGCTGGTAGTGATTGGAGAAAGATGTAATATCTTGACAGCGGGGCTGACAGCCTGGGCAGACCCCTGCGCATAGCAGGGGGCGTTGGTCCATGCACCTAGAAGGGATGAGACTTCGGGGGAGAAGGACTAGGCTCTGGCTAGGCAGCACTGCCCCAGGAAAGTGCCATCCCTCTCTCAGGAAGCAATGTAAAGGTCCCAGGGCTCCGGGCTTCAGCTGCCACTGTTGCTGCATTTGTGGCACCAGCCAGGAGATCCGGGCCCTTTTTGTATTGCTGGGCCCTACAGCAGTTGCCCCCTATTGGAAGGCCTGTAACTTGGCACCAGAAAAGTAAGATATGAGTTACCAAGGGCACGTCTACACAGCAGGACTAAAGCTGAAATAAGCTTTGCATCTTGAGCTACATCAATTGTGTATCTTAAGTCAAAATAACTTATTTCAGCTTTTGGCACCATCTGTACAGCAGGAAGTCCGAGAAAGAGCACTCTTCTTCCAACTTCTCTTACTCCTTGTACAATGAGGGTTACAGGAATCAGAATAAGAAGTCCTCCAGCTCGACATTATGTCAACATTATGTTGAAATATCTCCTTGCTGTGTGGACGTAGACACAGCTGCTGTGTAAACAACAGCCTAAAAGTAGGAGAGGTTTATGAGAGAGGATGAGAAGCAACACTGACTTACTCACAGAGGCAGGATTTATTGATTGTTTGCCCCATCACTTTTTAAAGCTAGCAATATTAATATTCATCTTTCCACATTTTATATGCCTATCAAACCACTCTAAAATAGACTGTAGTACTTGGGAATTACGCAGAAAACACCAAGTGAAGTTCTTTCCAGACTTACACATTATGAATGTTCTATTTACTGTGCAAATTTCCTTCTTTTTATCACCACCTTTCCATAACAAGTTGAGTCAGAGATACACAAATCCACTGTTGCTTTATAAATGCAAACTCAATAGTCTATTTCAGTTGTCATTCTGTGTAAAATGCAAAAAAATAAAGAAGGAATGAAAAATAAATTGTCATAATTCAAGGCTTTGTTAGTAAACCATGTGAGAAAATTGATATACGATTATTACTTTTAACCTTACAGTTCCATTTAGAGTTCCAGTTTTTCATGTGAATAACACTGTTATTTGATATCCTGTCTGTTTCTCACTTTACTTCAAATGATTGGATTCCTGGCAGGATTCATTATTATTTTTTTTCTTTTACTTTCTCTTGCAGGAACTTGAATTTCAGGATCTCACTGCAGTTTTACACTGTATTCACTCCTTCATAGCAGCAAAGGTGGCATCCCTGGATCCTGTATTTATAGACAGCCAGAGCATTGCAAGAAAATACATGTACAGTAACTGAAATCCAATTATGTGTTGTGATTATTGCAAATAAATTATTTTCTTAAAGAAATGAGTTATTTCATGAACAATATTGGAATTCTGTGTGATTTTATAAGGAGCTTATAGTTGTGCTATCAATAAAAATGCTACTAGTTTTCATGTTTTGTTTAGCATTGTTAAATCTCATGAGTTAACAAATATTATTTCAAACTGAGTCCATTTGTTTTCTTTAATATTAATCTAAATCCCTGAATGAAAATGTCCATACCATAATATTGCTAATGTTATTTTGATTTTTCTCTCAGAAGTTGCATCATGAAGTAATATAGAAAAAGATTTGCCTGTTGTGTGCCTGAAGTTAGGCTCCTAATCTTTGTCATGGATTTCAAATGGGCTGAGCACACAGAAACTTCCATAGGCTTTGCTATGAAAGAAAAGGGTAAGATTTTCAAAAGTATATAAGGAAGTTAAGTGCAATGTACTTCTAATTTGCTTAGATGCTTTTGAATATATGATCCCGAGATACATATATAGGGTTCCAGAGGAACTGCTTCTTCAAAATGCTTTCTATCTTACCCTGATCCAGAAAAGTGCCTACCCACATGCTTAAGTCTGAGAACATAAGTAGTCTCAGTTAAGGGATTGTAAAGTTAAGCACATGTTTAAGTGCTTTGAGAGGTCGTGTGAAGAGTGTTAATTGCTCATGTCAGGCCAGGCCTCAGTTAGCCTAGTACCTTAGAAGATTTGAGCCCTAAATTTGGATTTAGGATCCTAATTTGAAATTCTCATTTTTGAAACCTTAGCCATGGGTTTCTTTGCTGTCTATTGACAAATGTCCTCATTACTCATTCTTCCACTCATTCATGTATAGCATGTGTGCCCCATCTTTGGTTATTCTCCTATGTAGTCATGATTAGCTTCTTAAAAAAAACTCTTTTGTTTGTGTATTGTAAGGTTTGGGGTAGATGTATCTACCCACAGACTTTTTCATCTAAAGACTGTAGGCAGGTCAAATTCTCATGTCGTAAGTTTGCACATAAATCAAGCTGACATTAATGAGGGATTTCTGTGCTTACCAAGGAAAGAATATGGCTTTGCTTGGGACTTGTTTTAACCTACTTCTGCACGGTATATCTATTCTGATTAAAACATTTTCCTAAATGTACAGGTAATATTCAGAAACAATAATAACATTATTAACAGAATAATACTGCTCCAATAACAGAAACATACTGCTCCAATAAAAAACAGCTCTTCTCAAGTTGAGTTCTGCGACAGCATCAGATACTAAACAAAATGACAGACTGAAAACACTAAAACCAATTATAGTTATATTATAACAATTTTTAATGAAGAGATAACATCAAGGCTAGCATTTTCAATTACAATGTTTGTTATTTGCACCAAGATGTTATAGAAGAGATATGTGCTTTTGCCAACCAAACATAAGAGATATTTATTTTTATTTACTGTAAATAAATATTTATAAGCAATATGATCTTCTATTTTCAACAAATGTTATTTTAATTTTATATTAAATATTTTCCAAAACCATGTTAGTGTCTTTTTGAAAACATAATTTTAACCAAACTGTTGCATATAACTGTTTTAGATGTTTGAGTTTTTTACATTATACAGTTACAAACTAACAAAGTATTTTTTTCTCAATTTTTAATGTGTGAGTAAGAATGATGGATCTGATTTTCCACTCTGTTAAACTAGTTTGATGAAACACATAGCTAAACACTAGCAAAGCACTTGTACAATGGAGTGGAAAATCATGCAAGTTACGAGGAGACTGAAAATCCACATTCAAGCTTCCTGTAGACTTTTAAACTTATAAACCTAAGATTTATATCATTAAAACCAAAGTACATGAATCTCAAAAAACTGAGGATAAAAACTTCAGAGTGATTTTAGCTTATCAAAATAGTCAGTTATTGACCCTCTTATGAAATTTTCACAAATATGTTCACAAAGCATAATGAACTATGTTAAAATAAAATTGTAAAGAACCTTGCAAGAAAAATGAAGCAAGGTAACATCAAACAAACAGCTGTTAAAAAGTAAAGGTACATAGTAAGCAAGTTGTTTATTAAATAGCATCCTCTTTCAAACTCTCTTCTGAATTTGATCATGTATTTTCCAACAGTCTCTGTCACAAAAATAAATAGAATACTGCCAAGAATTACTCTTCATTTTGCTTGGAAAATAAGGATATTTCCATTATTTCAATTTGAATATCCTTTTCTATTGCCTCTTTTTCCTCTTATTTTGAGCCTATGGACTAATATCTGGGAAGATATGTATCTTCACTCCTTTGTCCTGAAAATCTCTTCTATCTCTGCTTCTTTTGGAAATCTCTCCTAACTCTTACCACTGTCAGCAGGTGCAATTATACATCTAATACTGACCTCCTTTTTTGCATAGAAGAGAATCCTGTGGTTGTTTTCTTTTTTCTCATCTAACTAAATATCTTTTAGCATGTCAAAAGGAAATTTAAAATATTCTTCTTCCACAAGAGCAACTGGCTATTTCACATCTTTGCTATCTACCATGCTTTTAGTTTGCTTTCCAGAATTCCATTAATCTCTATCCAAATGTTAGATTTCATATTCTCTTTCACATGGAGATGCATTTTCATCTATTTTTGCCTGGCTCCAAATACATATGAATGAGTCACTGATTTGGAAAATTTTAATATGTACTGTTAGAATATTAGAAGAAATTTTTTCTAATTTCTTATCCAAATCAATACCAATTTTTAAAAGAAGCATTTCTAATAAACAGATGTTCAAAACAAAAATTCATTGTAGTATCTGAAGCTTCCTATTTCTTTCCTCTTCTCATTGGCTGTGTCTAGACTGCAGGTTTTTTTTTAAAAAAGTAGCCTTTTTTTGAAAAAACTTCACCTGCGTCTAGACTACAGCCGCGTCCTTTCGAAATTAAATCGAAAGAACGTGGCTTTTCTTTCAATGGTGGTACTCCTCATTTCACGAGGAAGAACACCTTTTTTTGAAAGTGCTCTTTCGAAAAAAGGTGTTCTTGAATGCAAACAGGGCTTTTTCGAAAGAGAGCATCCAGACTGCCTAGGTGCTCTCTTTTGAAGAAGCGGCTTGCTTTTTCGAAAGTACTGCTTGCAGTCTAGATGCTCTTTTTCGAAAGAGGCTTTTTCTAAAGTATCTTTCGAAAAAGCCTCTTTCGAAAGAAGCATGCAGTCTAGACGTAGTCATTTTGAAAAAAACTCCTGATATAGTGGACTGTAAGGAAGACCTTGGAGACTATGGCCCACCACAGTCTCTGCAGGAGCCCTTGAAAACACTTCTAGATCTGTTTAAGGGAATACAGAGTCAGAATTTTCAGTTCCCTCTATTGGGAAAAGCTCAATATATCACATTTAAAAACATTTTAAAAAATACATGTAAAACATAGTGTTCCATAAGAAGATTTGAAATCAACTTCAATGTGTATAGGCTTAAGCTCTCTGGCTATGTCTACATTGCGCTCTCTTGTGCAATAATATATACAAATAAGGGGCGGCAATGCCGTGTCTCATTTGCATATTTAATAAGCCACCATTTTGTGCAAGGGGCTTTTGTGCAAGATGGAGCACAAGAGCCGTTCTGCCTGAAAATAAGATTTGCACCAGATCTGTGCTTCACTCTACATCTCACTTAATATCTCAAAACAAGACCTAACTGGGAAACATAAGAGAAATGTAGGCACAATGTGGGGCACCTTGCATAGGTGTGAATTTCATTCACAATTAAGAACATGCTAAAGTACAGCAGTGAAATTTACTTTATGATGGTTTTTAATATAGATTGAGCCAATGGAACGCCAAAAACTTAATGGTTTTTAAATGCGAAGACGTTAAATCCAACAAAACATCATAAAACCGTAGGACTGGAAGGGACATTGAGTCTTTTAGTCCACTCCTCTGCACTCAAGGCAGGACTAAGTATTATCCTAACAGGTTGTCCTTATTCCCATTTCTATAGATTGGCATTCTATTTGCATCTTTCCAGTCCTCTGTAATCTCTCCCATCTTCCCTGATTTTTGGAAGCTAATGGCTAAAATTTCCAATATCTCCTCAGTCAGTTCCTTTTGTGTTTCAGAATGTATTTCATAAGACCCTGAAGACATCTAATTTGTCTAAGTAATTTTCATTTTTTCTTTCCATATTTTAGCCTAAGATCCTAACTCATTTTCACAGGTGTTCTCCATGTTAGACATCCAATCTCTACTCAACTTTTGGGTGAAAACTGAAACAAAAGAGGCATTTAGTTATTTGCACATTTTCTGTGATGGTCCTTCCCCCCCAGTTTGTTAATGGTTCTATCCTATCTTTGGTTTCCTTCTTCTAATGTATTTAAAAATGTTTTCTTCTTACCGTTTTTGTCTTTAGCTAGTTTGATCTCCTTTTGTGCCTTGCCCTTTCTTATTTTATCCTTGCATGCAGGGGCGGCAAGTTTGTATAATTTTCGGTGGTGCCCAGAATGGGTCTAGTCCCCCCGCTTCCCTTCCCCACCTACCCACACGCCCTGTAAGCAGATATATATTTTATTAAATAATGTAAAAGTGGAAAGTCAGAAGCTGCACTTGCCCGCTTCAATATATTATATTGAATATTCAATATATATTGAAATATATCTATTTCACCCTTTTTTTATACTTGCACCCTTTTTTCCTGGGTTATCCACACAAACCCCATAATAGCATAAGCATGGAACAAACCCATTGTGGATTCCATTGTGCATCAATTTATATTATATTATATTATATTATATTATATTATATTATATTATATTATATTATATTATATTATATTATATTATATTATATTATATTATATTATATTATATTATATTATATTATATTATATATTATACCTGTTGTGACGAAGTGGGAAGGTTCTTAATGTTTTCTCTAATGGACACGTGACCAGAAGTAAAGTCCCCTCTCTAAGGACTTTTCCCATCATCCTCCTACCAATAGGGATTAGTTTGGCCCCCACCAAACCCCTTTCATGTAACCATCCTGCAATTGCATTAAACCACTGTGTGACATTTAACTCATTCACCTCTTCTTCCTGGTTAGGTGGGCTGTAATAAACTTCTGTCATATTGTTTTTAACCCTTTTATTCTTAGTCAGAGACTTTCCATTCCAATCTCAGTCCAATGATATACATCTTTCATTGTCCTTCCTGACCAAATAGTAACCTTTTATATCAATATTCCAGTCATGTGTATTATCCCATCAAGTCACTGTGATTCCAACTATGCCAAAGTTGTGTTTATTAACTAACATTTCTAATTCCATCATTTAACATTTTGCCTCTAGTATGTACTAGAACATTTACCCCACTTTGCTCAGTTCCTTAACTCAATTTTTTTTCTCTTTATTTAAACCATTGCTCTGAGGTTGGGCTATTGATGAGGGGTTCTGCATGCAGGGTCAACTGGGGAGAGAGGACTACCTCAGACCTCTCACATCTCAGCAGTTTGGGACCAGGTGAGAAGTGCCTCTCCATGGCCTCTGCAGCTCCAGCAGGCACAGCCAGGACAGGAATGCATGTCCCCGGGCTGGGAGCAGACAGACAGACAGACACACAAATACACAACAGACAAACTCTGAAATATTCTAGTACAGGTTGAACCTCTCTTAACTGGAACTCCCTGGTCTGGCAATATCCATGGACCAGAGAGTCCCATGGACCAGAGAGTCCCATGGAGGGCTGGTGGCTGGGAGCCCTGCAGCAGGGCTGGAGCCCAGTTGTAGGGCTGCCTGCAGCAGAGAAACCAGGATCCTGGCACTGTGACCCAGTGGCGACGCTGCAGGGGGACAAGAAGGCAGCAGGGTGATCTGGCGGTGGGATCGGGAGCCAGCAGCGTGGCCACCCAGAAGTACAACCAGCAGCCTGGCAGCCCTGCTACCATCCAGTGGTGCAGCTGCATATCAGAACTGGGAGGCAGCAGAGCTGCGGGCAATGGGGCCAGAAACTCAGAAGTGGGGCTGTCCAGTGTTGAAGCAAAGATCCTGGAAGCCCTGCTACCACTTGACAGAGCTGCTTGGTGAGGCCGGGAGGCAGCAAGGCTGCCCAGTGAGGCTGAATCCCAAACAAGGTTGCCGCTCAGCAGCGCAATTGAACCCTAGCAGAGTGGCTGCCTCATGGGGCCAGGAGCCAGGCAGTGGGGCTGTGCGTGCGGTGGCAGGGCTGCCAAGGTGGGGCCAGTAGCACTGCATGTGGAGGTGCTAGCAGTGAGGGGCTGAGAGAATGGCTGGGATGCTGGCAGCCAGGCCATGGCTGGGAGATTCAGTAAGAGGGCAGAAATGACCTTCCCTGATCCAGCAAAGTCCCTCATCCAAGTGAGGTTATGTCCCAAGGGTCATGGGTCAGGGAAGTCCATCCTGTAGGCAGTTCTCCCTTTCACCAGCCCTGCTCCCTGTTGCTCCAAAGGAGTTATAGATGTCCCAGTCCCCATCTCTGGCCCTTTGGTCATTATACAGTATAAATGTCCCTGTTTTCCATCCCATAACACCTGCTGTCATCCCCCTTCCTCCCCCCCCCCCAAGTGGCCATTATATAACAGAGCCCTCCATTTCCAGTCCCATTCTAGGCACATCCCATTTTCCTGACACAATCAAACCCTTACCTTGCTGTAAGTTATTCTAAGAGAAAGCTGCATACCAAATTTGGTGGTCCTAGGTTTTACTGTTTAGGAGTAGTTCTTGAACAAACAGATGGGCACACTCTCAAACAAACATTCTCATAGATATCATAGATTTTAAAAAGCCATTTTTTCAATACCCCTCATTCAATTTCTAAGAGCATCAAGATGGAGGAATTAGTGAATGATAAGATGGGAGTAAAGGAAGAAGTGAAACTACTATATGTTGTCTAGGATTTGGGGGCTGAGAAAAAGAATGGGGAAACATAGACCAAGGAAACTATTCAGTCTCAAAAGAAAGTAGAACAAGCAAGAAGTTGAAAAAAAAGTTCTTGCAAGAGAATTCATGACACAGGCCCAAATCCAGAAAAAAAACACACATGGCTTTGTGCCTGAGGAGTCCCACCGATTTCAATGAGGACAGGTTCATACAACAAGGTGAAGCCTTGGCCTTCATTTACTTCAGATTGGTCATTATGTATGGTTTCTTTACTGTGGCCTCATATTCTCTGTGGGGAGGGTGGGGTTTGTCTCCAAATGAAGTGCACTTGCAAAACGTTGAGGCTGATCAATTCTTCCAAAACTCAAGTTTCTGAAGCTTAGTTTACCTTGCTATTCAAAGGTTTCTGACATCCTGAAATGGACAGTAAGTCTTTCACAATAAGTTCTACCTTTGATCAGGTCTGAGGCACACAGGTCCAAAACAGTGTACAATATCTGAAGTATATTAACTCATGCATAAATTCAGAACTGACAGTCATCCAATGTTCCATGCTAGAATACTGCTCAGCTAAATGATCTTTGTGTACCTGATCTCTCACCTGCTTACTGTCATAATTATTTCCTGGGACTCTTCTACCTAGATTTTTGAATGTAGCTTAGAGATAAACTCCTTCTGGGAAACTGTCAGAACCATACTACTTCCTCATCAGACTCTCCAATCTGAGGAGAAAAAATGTCTTTTATTTCTGGAAATCCTTGCTCCCTTTGGAGTCACTCTTCTCTATTTAATAGTATTGTTTGGAATAGTTGTAATACATTAAGACCACTTTGAGACATTACAGAAATCATCCTTTTGTCCCTCAGATTTATGTTTTGATATAGGCAGCCCAACCACTTGGGAATCTTCTCCTACCTTTCATGACACTGACTATGGCTATGTCTACACTACCATAGGAGCTGAGTTTGCTGGTCTCATAAAGACCCGCTAAATTGATGGCAGAGCACAGTCTGGTCAACTTTAGTACTCCATCAGGAACAAAAAGAGTAAGGTAAAATGATGGGAAAGCATTTCCCATTAATGCAGCCCCCTGTAGACAGCACAGTAGGTAAACCTAAGCTATGTTGACTTCAGCTATGCAATTTCTGTTGCTGGAGCAGTGTAGCTAGGTTTAGGCTAATTTATAGCAGCAATATAGATATTGCCTAAAAGCTAGACTATCATCCACAGATCCATGAGTCTGGAATAGTATAATCTATCAGGTTATAATCCTTCTGTATGCCTCCTTGGTTGGCTATGTTTTGTATTAAACTCAATAGTTATTTCACTGTTGTTCATATTGTATATTAAGACTGTCAAACATGCAAACATAGAGGAAAAAGGGATTTTATTTTAATCTTATTTTTTTCTTTTTGACTGTCTCCCACTCCACCCAATCCCATTCAAAGTGTCACATACTAGAATCATGTTCATCACTGATATGTCTTTGTTTTTATCTTTAAATGTTCCGTAGAATGTATGTTGGCATGTTTTCCTATAATGTAATGTAAAGAGTAATTTTCCCAGATATTACCAGCAACAAATATAATTTAATGTAGAAGCTACTAAGATAAGCCTTTAGCATTGTTACAACTTTGGGAGTTCTCCATTCTGATGATTTCTTAGAGGGATTTAGCTAGTCATTGGCTGAATTGTAGTAGATCTCCAGACCGGGAACTACACATTGTAGAATTGTAAACACCCAAAACAAGGGGGCAGAAAGTAACAGGTAAGCAACACTCTATTTTACTTTTGGATTATTATAAAGCACAACTACAATAATGTTATTTAGATTAGTACATTTCTTCTGTTGTCATGGTTAGGAAAAAGCACATTTTTTCTAAATATGAATCTATATCCCACAGATGTATGATGAAGAATTGACACATGGGGTGCGTCTACACTGGGCCACTTATTCCGGAAAATCAGCCGCTTTTCCGGAATAAGCTGCGAGCTGTCTACACTGGCCCTTGAATTTCCGGAAAAGCAACGATGCTCTACAGTACAAAATCAGCCGCTATACCGGAAAAACTATTATGCTCCCGCTTGGGCATAAGTCCTTATTCCGGAACACTGTTCCAGAAAAGGGCCAGTGTAGACAGCCCAGTAGTCTTTTCCAGAAAAGTGCATCTACATTGGCCACAGACGCTTTTCCGGAAAAAGGGCTTTTCCGGAAAAGCAGCCTGCCAATGTAGACGCTCCTTTTCCGGAAATACTTATACGAAAACTATTCTGTTTTAAGCATTTCCGGAAATTCATGCCAGTGTAGACACAGCCATATAGTTTATAGTATATCACGTCTAACACTAATTCTGTAATCTCTGAGGAACATGGAAATTGAAATACACTGATATGTAGTGATTAAGAGAAGGAGTCATAATTTTATTTTCTCATTAATCAGATGTGAATAACAGGGAGAGAAAAAACTCACTGGTCTACCTTCAAGTGAGTGACTACTACAAAATGTCTCCAGAAAATATTTCTACAAGGAGAATTAGAATGAGAATAGGGTATACTGGTTATATTATTGAAGGGACATGTGGACTGTTGGAACATCATGGTTCTCTAAGTTATAAATGTTAGAGCTTTGTTCAATTAATATTTATAATTCTGGTAAATTGCTGCTATTTAATATATCCTATAAAAATTCATAACCAGAGTTTATAACTGGGTCACTGTTTTCATTGTTGTACAAAAGTTGAATGATTGCTCCCTGGCAGAATTAATGCAAATAATTAATTGACTTTAGGGAGAGAAAGGTTTACAATATTTTTAAATGCAAATTTTACTGAATTATTTATGTATAGATTTTTTTTAAAACTGGTTGAAACATGGGGAAATTGTTGATGAAGTATTTCACAAAAAAAGCTTCCATCTTTTTGAAAACAATCAAAATATGCCATTTATCTAGTAGTCATATGCCTAGTTGAAAAACAGTGATTTTTTCATGAAATTATGTACAACTTATCCCTATTTTTTTCAAAAATCTATTTTATTAGATTTATTTACATTTCTTGAAATAAATGCCAAGTTTTTCTAGCTGCAAGTGTTCCCAGCCTTTACTCTAGACCATTAAGCAAAAATAATAAAACTGTTACACAAAGAAACAATCATGCAAATTTTATTGTTTTCTGTTAGATGACCAAGGCCAATAGTCAGAGAAAAGCTCTCAAATTGCACTTTTATTGCTATAGTTCCACTAAGTGTAAAGTGAATGCCATTTCAAGATACAGCATAATCAAGAAATATCAGGTTTTGGTTTCTGAGATATCTTAATAGTTTGCTAAAATTACAGCCTAAATTGGGTAATATTTCCTGTAATTATAATAGGAAATAGGAATAGGAAATAACTGGGAAATATCTAAACCAGATAGAGAAAATTATTGGTAAATGCTAAACTTGGTAGTGCTGTAACAGGTGAAAGATCAAAGATAGAGAATTGCAATTTCAGGGCTCATATTTGATCAATACATTTAAAAAAAATTATTTTCATATTAAATAGGACAACATTTTTCAGAGGAATAATTGAACCAATTTTACCCTTACAGTGTTATCACATCTATGATATGCCAAGTTACTATTATACAGAGTGAAATCATTATAATGCGCAGAAGTTATTACCCCAGCCAATAAGACTCCATATTGGGATTCTCACCAGCTATGTACTAAAATCCTGTTAATCCAAGCACATAACCAAAAAGAGGATTTGGTCTAACCATAAACAGAGGCCCTATTTTGACACCTGGCTGGCATTATTGCCAAATCAAGTGAAAAAGATATTGTATCCCTGACTTGGAATAAAACATGTGGAACAGCTTAGAAGTGGCAAGAAGATTAATAATCTTTATTGTCCTAAACATTAATTACAAATGACATGAACTTTTAATTTCCAATCTTTAAAACAATATTCATCACTAAATTCAGATACTTAAATTTGCCATGGAAATGTGTGCAAGGATCTCACATTTTTGTATCTTCAAAATCTTAAAGAAAACCAAGCAAATCATTTACATCAGATGAAATAGGGATAGTATATGTAGAATTTTAATGACATTAAATTATTTAGTTGATTGGTATTGATATATTACTGTTTCTACATTTTTTTTTTACAATTTAAATAGAACTAGCACACAACACAAATTTTATTCACACCAATATGTTGAAATTTCAGAGGTTAGAAGCATCTATCAATATGTAAAAACTGGACATTTATATATTATTCATTGGCCATTGGTTTTGGTATATCAGATTTTGAAAATTATAAAAATGTGTGCCACATTAACTGTTTTGAACAATGCATGCAAGGAAAACCCAGAGAATAGAAGCTGCTTGCTAAATTTATAGGAGGGAACATACAAGTTAGTGAAATGAAGGCATATCATGTGTGACTGTTTAAAGTCTGTTGGATTGGATATGCCAGTTGTAAGCTAGCAAGACATGAGCGTGGCATAGCATGAGAGAAAGATTAGGTCACTCATGTGGCAGGCTCTTATACTTGCATTCATGGATGGTTACCAATTTGTAAATTCCAATCAACTAATATAAAATACTTCTGCCTATTCAGGGAAAGTTAATGTGTTATTTACCTGCATCCTACTTACCAGTTTCTGTTCCCAGTTTTTTGGATTATTTGCATTGACTTCTAACCCAATACTAAAATAATTGAGTGCAGAGGCTCTTTCTATACTGGAGATGTTTTCCAAAACTTTCCTATCATTCCTAACATTGATTCATCTCCACCAAGGTAAGAAAATTTGGAACTGGGCATAGACAACTCACCAGCTACACCCACATTTTTAAGCACCATCACCAAGATTTTCAAAGTTAGGCATCTGAAACTGATCACCATTCAATATGTTCTACTTGCAATCTGGTTGCAGAATTCCCCTGAGATAGTGAAATTTTGAAATGGTGGAGCAGCTGGCTCCTAAGACAACATCATTCCCATATAAAAGTCATATAGGGGCAGGAGCTGTATAAGAAGAAGGAAGAGTAGAGCTCCCTTGAGATCCTAGAGAGATTTTATAAATTAGAGCAGTTCACAAGGTTTGCTGATTTCTAGCAAGGCTGGAGCAGACCCAGATCGAGAATCAGAGATCTGCAACCAGCCCCTCCCCCACCTTCACTGAGCAGATGTTGTACCATAAAAAAATCTGGCTGCTTTGATTTAGGCACCTATATCCATAATTAGATTCTGAAATAAGTGACCTGATTTTCAAAATGTCTGAGTATCTAGCAGCTCCCAATGGGAGCCTAACTTGAGGTAAATCATGTAGATTAGGCCTGTGCTGACCAAGTTTAGATGGTGGAGCTGAACCAAGGTCAAGAGCACAAGATAAAAAGTGAAAAATATCCATACAATAAAAAGATGAAGCCAGTTAAGCCATAGGTTATGTCACTTGGTTTCCCTGTAACAACATCATATTCGTAGTTTATAATGGAAAATGTATAAAAAAAGCATACTTTAAAACCTTATTTACTATCCTTTCAAACCTAGTTTGATGGTTTCTGAGAAGATATTTATCTTTTCTAATCACATGGACCTGATATCACACTGGTTACAATGTTTTAATATAGAGAAGGAAAGTCACAGTCCTTATTAAGTTGATCGCATTGAAGCATTTTCAAGTCTAATGAGGTAATTCATTTAATCTAGGTCGATTCACCTGCATAGTGAATGTTCTTTTCTCTAACTGCATGTCTAATTTTTTCTTGAATATATTCACATGTAGCATCTCTTTTGCTATCTTTGGTGGTGCATCTTACACATTAAACTTTCTAAATAAAATAGCCCCATAGTTTCATTAATGAGTCACCATTTCATAACTGTATTTCCCATCTTACTTGTGTTTTTGAGTAGGATATCTTTTTGTGGTTAAACAGGGTAAAATAGTGAAATGAACTTTAAACCCTGAATGCAAAGTGAAAAACTAGGGTTAAAACCTATAGGAAAGGAGGGGGGAGGGTTTTTTCTATCATTTTATTAGGGTATTAATTTCATTACTCATTGAAAACTGAAGTCTTAACTCATTAACCAGTGACTAACTGTGCCCAGCAGACTCTTAGGTCCCCCATTTTATGGTATAAAACAAACTGCTTTGGCAAATATCATTTTCCTGAAATTCTGTGCAGAAGCAGGTGAGCATTTACAGTATTTTTAAAGGGAAAAATAAATTGCCCAACTGTGTGAATGAACATAATGGAATACTGAGCTGAACAGGAGGCAGATGTGATTAATAGATTAATTGATGTTGAAAGGTAAAATGATTCATTCAGTGGTGTTGTCCACTAAGGTAATTAAAGGAAATTAGATGCTGAGTAGCTGAGGTACAGATAGAGAATCTGAGATGAGAAAGGAAGAAAGAAACCAGTCAAACATCTTGGTAGTTCAGTTCAGTACCACAGAAAATAAAGTACAGGAAGTCCCCAGATTACGTGCAAGATAGGGACTGTAGGTTTGTTCTTAAGTTGAATCTGTATGTAAGTCGGAACTGGCATCCAGTTTCAGCCGCTGCTGAAACTGACCAGCGGCTGACTACAGGAAGCCCGAGGCAGAGTTGCTCTGCCCCGGACTATCTGGAATCAGCCGCTGATCAGTTTCAACAGGCTGAATCTGGACGCCAGTTCTTACATACAGATTCAACTTAAGAACCTCAGGTGTCCCCAAGTCAGCTGCTGCTGAAACTGATAAGCGGCTGATTCCAGGAAGCCCGGGGCAGAGCAACTCTGCCTCGGGCTTCCTGTAGTCAGCGCTGGTCAGTTTCAGCAGCGTCTGACTTGGGGACACCTGGGGCAGAGCAGCTGGGGTGAGACCAGCAGACCAGGGAGACAGGGAGCAAAGCCCTTGGAGGACGCCGGCAGCAGGACAGCCGTGGTGCGTCTGGGCTGTCCTGCTGCCCGTGTGCTCCGTGGCTTTGCTCAGCGTCTCCCTGGTCTGCTGGGGGAGGACTCCCCCCCCCCCCCCCCCAAGCAGACCAGGGAGACGCGGAGCAGCTTTTCTCGCCCCGGAGGACGCGGGCGGCGGGACCGCGGCGCATCTGGGAGTCCCGCCGCTCCCGTCCTCCAGGGCGAGAAAAACCCTGTTCGTAACTGCGGATCCGACATAAGTCGGATCCGCGTAACTCGGGGACTGCCTGTACTCTTCTATGTTTTTTTTTTTTATTTTGGACGCTTATTATGTCAATGTAGTAGAAAAGTGTGTGCTGGAAAGACAGAAATGGTTGAAATTTCAAATAAAATCATTTTCATAATGAACATGTGTGAAAACACAAGTCTTATTTTTCTTCCCCAAAACATCTTTGCTCAAAAAGAAGGCTCTCTTTCACTTAGAAACAGATCTATTTTTGTTCCAAATTATTGCATACCTTAATGAAATTTTCTACAAAACTGCATCTTTTAAAGTTCATATTGAAATGCAAAAGTCCCTGCATTTTGAATGATTTAGTATTTCACTTTGTATATTTAAAATTTACTTACCTAAGATTCTTCTGATAGTGATTTCACTATCTAATGTTCTTAGAACATAGATGTTAGAAGTTCAATATGTATGCTTACAGCCCTGCGAAAAAGAGAACAGCTGCTCAAAAAAGCTTATATTTTAAATAATAAAATTTTGCACTTACATCTCATTTTTCATCTTTATATCACAAACCACTTTAAAATCATGGGTAAATATTATTATCTCGGTGTTATAGGCAGTGTAAAAAGCACATATTAAGTGACTTTCCACTGGCTCCACAATTTTGAGCAGTATTGGGAATGGAAGCCAGGTCAACTTATTTAATGTTATGCTCTGTCTACAGATGCTTATTACAAGGGTCATACACAGAGCTTCACTGGGGGGTGGAGAGGAAGCAATATAAATTTGAACAGTTAGCTTCTGAGCTGTAAAATATGAATTCTGAGCAGCGCAATGTCAGTAAAGCAAACAAGTTGCAAAATATTTTACAGTGAGTAAGAGTGGAATCAGACTCTTGTGCACGCCATAGGGTCCATAGCTGCATGTGTCCCCTGTGTTCTAAAGGGTTAGAACATGTCATGTTACGGCATCTAAAATTTCCACCTTCTACAGTACTGTTGGGTGAACCTCAGAGCTCTTCCTGGTATTTATGTACCCAGCACTATGGCAGTGAGCTAGACCATATTCACCATAACTCTCAAAGAAGGTTGTTGCCTTGTTTCTGTGTATATGCTAATGAACCTCGCTGAAAATACAAGAACTTCATGTAGCTGCTGTAGTTGTATGTATACTCTGCTTCACCATAGACTAATAAACTCCATCATATAAGAAATTGTTCCCTGCACTGCATTTGGAGATGATATTCCAGTACCCCTGGACTGTGTCTAGACTGGCAAGTTTTTCTGCAAAAGCAGTAGCTTTTGCAGAAAAACTTGCCAGCTGTCTACACTGGCCACTTGAATTTCCACAAGAACACTGACAATCTCATGTACGATAGTCAGTGTTCTTGCGGAAATGCTATGCTGCTCCCGTTCAGGCAAAAGCCCTCTTGCGCAAATGCTTTTGCGCAAGAGGGCCAGTGTAGACAACGCGGTATTGTTCTGTGCAAAAAAGCCCTGATTGCGAAAATGGCGATAGGGGCTTTCTTGCACAAAACCGTGTCTAGATTGGCACAGATGCTTTTGCACAAAAAGTGCTTTTGCAGACAAGCGTCCGTGCCAATCTAGATGCTCTTTTCTGCAAATGCTTTTAATGGAAAAACTTTTCCGTTAAAAGCATTTGCGGAAAATCATGCCAGTCTAGACATAGCCCTGGAGACTAACCACTGGCATTCATTGCTGGTCTGGAGACTACAACATGACCATCAACTAACCATTTTTCTGCATTTTTGAAACCTTCACATTGCCCTTCATTTGTTTGTCTTGTAATAGGACAGCCCATGGTCCATTGGTGTCATGGCTCATCTTAGAGTTCTTCTGTATAGTCATATGCAGATTTTCATGCCATTTTCCACACAATATTTGGAATATTTCAATTTCTTGTGCACTGGGGAAGAAACCAGTCTAGACACAGTTGGTGCTTTTTGACATACCATTCCATGTTCACAGAGCCCAGGGCTAATTGTTTTCTAATTTTATTTTGACTTATAAATGTATAATAATCTCTCAAAATATATGTTTTGTATTATTGTTTGTACTTCATTACATTTAAAAATAAAGATAAAATATTTGTTATGGATGTCACACATACAGTATTATTAAAATGATGTAGACTTGGCTATTTTAAAAATGCCCATCTACAGCTTTAACTGCAAAATAAATAAGACTGTTAAAAAATGCTTGTAAATCTTACCACAACACGCATAACTCATGATTTCAAGGTCAAGAGTATTCAAGGTCAAGTTTCGCCACTTAACTGTAGTAACATAGAGAGAAATCACGGTTGTTCTTTTAAAAGCAGCAAGTAAAATCCACTAAAAATTGAGTGACTCTTATGGAAATGAAAAACAATAGTCATTACACTTTGCACGGTAAAAATGAGCTTTTACAGAGGCACAATGTACTTTTGGCACAGTATGTGCAGTATTCTCTCTTGCATATACTGCAGTCAATTTAACCACTACCTACTGTAAAACCGGGTTTTTGCTTCACAAAATGATTGTACATATTTACATTATGTCCGGTAGTGTTTCATTTCTAATTTGGCTGAAATATGCCAATATCTCATGGTTCTTTAATCATGGAAACTTGTTTGCAAAGCAAAAACCAATTTCCACTTATGACCAAACATGCAAATCACATTGCAAGAACTGGGATGAGCTGTTGAAGTTTTTCATGAAACTAATCCTCTTTCACTTCTATCTGCCAGCCATACTATCTGAGCCCTTAATTTTTTGAAAAGTTTTAGTCAGCAGCATATGCAATGCTGACATTCATAGGCTGTAACTGCTTCAAGTTGTTGCACATCAAATATGATGCATACATTTCAGGTTGTCTCTTCAGTGCTGCTTCTTTTTCCTCAGCAAAACCCAGGCAAGGGGAAATATGTTCATACCCAATGAGGCCTTTATAGAAAATCTGTTTTAAATCAGGTTATGGACTGATCCTGCAGAAAAATCAGTGGATTGTAATGGGATAGAAAAACTATAGAAGACCTGAGGGCCTATACACCTGGGTACTCAATTTTCCAATCAGCATATCAAGTGTTGTTTTCTATCTACCACCCTATTACACTGTCATTTCCTGTAGATCTTACTTTAAAAAAAAATCAAAAAGGGGAAAAAACTAATTACTTTTCCCAGCAAAAGACATGGGTTTAGAAAGTAGAGTGTCTTTTGATTTTTTAAACTGTGCAAGTAATTTCAATTTGGCCATAGAGTAATATCAGTGAAAGAATTTCAGTACAAAAGATTTACTCAGCATAAAGAACTAGGGTCATTTTATAAAGAGAAACATAATTGCATAAACTTCAAAATGAAATATTATTTTACTTAAACTTCCTTATTTTATCAAATGCTTTTGTGACACACCACTGTCTCGTGATTGTTTTTCTCTGTGTTCCAACTATACTAAAATATTCAATAGATCCCTAGATCTAAATCCAACTCTGTTTAAAATTCCAAACCATTCCATTAGGGCAGTTTCAATTCTTTCATATGGACGTACAGTAATTAATTGACTTTATAAAAAAAAAAAACAATGTTGAGGGGCTAGCATTTGCTCAACAAATGGGCACAATAATTAAGGTGATGCATTATTCACATAGTCATCTGAATTTGCTATAGAGGCAACTACGTATTGCACTCATCATTAACTCATAAAATAAAATTATCAAAATGTTTAAGATTCCAGCAGATATTCATGAGTCACCTTTAAAATGGCAGTGGCAATACAGTTGTGTTACTATTTTATAATGGTCTGCTGTTGATATAAGTGAAAATGCATACCTGAAATGCAGTGTGATTTTTTATGTTTATTGCTTTCCAGTCTTGGAAAAGCAACTTTTAAACATTTGCATGTTCACAATATGAATAAAAGATTATATGTGTTTTTCAACTGAATTTAGATGATTGGGAATTTAAGAAGCTGTACAGGTGAAACCAGTAAGTCAAAGGAAGCATGTGCATATTTTGCACTTTAAACAACATTTTCTAACAATAATATTGTGCAGCATACTATAATTCCACTTTCCAGTGATACTCTTGCTATTGCCACTGTGTTGTCTTTACATATCAATATTAACAGATGGTATGTGGTATACACGTTGCATTTTGAAAGTAATTTCTTATAAAGTAGTATTCTTAAAATCCACTACGAAAAAAATACCCATCATGAATAAGTAAGTACATGTCAATGATTTTTTTAAAATTGTGAATGTACAGTATACATTAGCAAACCAAATACCGTAGTAATGTTTAAAAAGCACTTTGGAAACAAAACTGTTTATCTCTATGAATGTTACTTTTGTATAGAGGTTTTCCAATAAATAACTTTCTTTATTGTTTGTGTTTAGTTATTTATAAAATAAATACATGGTTCTATTACCAACTGTTTAATGTTGGTATTTTACCACTAATGGTTTAGAATTAGAATTGACCATATTTTAAATTATTACAATGGGAGCAGTAAGGATCTCAACTCACAGATAACAGTCTCCTAAATCCTTCTGGGCTTTCACTGTGTATATTCTAAGGGATCGATCCAATGCACATTAAGTTCTATGGAAGGAGTCACATCAACACGAATTGGTGTTGCTTGGCTATTCAGTATATTAAAAGAGCCTGGATGAAAGTCAGTGACAGAACTCCCATTGACATCAATAGGGGTGAGATTTCACTGCAAAGGTCTAAAGATATCTGGTATAATTGCTTTTCTATTTTCCCTCTAATACAGGCAAAAACCCATCCCAAATGAACACCCAATATTGGAATCCTACAAAGCATTGAGTCAGATCACTCAGTCGATCATGGGGAGAGGAACCAATGACCTTTAAAACAGGTTTTTTTTAAACACATATTTTCAACAGACTTTCCAGTGGATCTAGTCCCAAAGACAGAAGTCTTTCGATTTGCCACAAAACCATTATAGTTAATATATGAAAAATATCCAAAATCATACTCTCTCTTTAATAAAATTGTGATTGATTTATATGAAGAACTCACCGTAAAAAGGAATGCTTTCTAAAGGGGATGAAGATTTTGAAAAGAGAATAAAGTCTGCATTTACAAAAAAAGTTAATTAATGAACTTGACCCTAAAATAAAGAATTATTTGGTTTTTACAATTAGAAAGAGTCAAGTATTCAGCTGGGGCTGATACTAATGTGTTAAGATTAAAGATAAGTTTCCTTATATCCTATACATAATTATACATTTTTCACATCACTGTTTCATCAGCTGGTAGAGGAGAGGCTAACTTCTCTATCTTTAAACATAGAAGAAGCCACCCACATTGTGATAGCTTTTCTTCATTAAGACTATCTATTAAACAGCATTTAGTTTGGGGGCTCTATTCTCCAAACGGATAAAGGTTTTTTCTCCTAAGTAAAGGAAAGGTAAATGATACCATCAACATCAATTTAAATTTTACTCCTGTAATAAGCTGGGTATGGATGAACCCCTTAGCCAGCCTGAAACTCACAGCACAGTCTGGGTTGCAATCAGCATACTTCCTAATGGTATCCCTGTTTAGGGTCCTTTCCATCCTAACATTTTCTTCTGGAGCTTACCCACAGTAAGCATCTGAGCCTTTTGGTTTTATTGCCTTATCCTGTCCAGATGCCTCATTGTCTGAGGTTGTAATCTGAGTTTCAGAAGTTGCTAAGCCCATTCCTTACCTAGGTGTGTAGCACTAAACATGGCAATCTGGTGTAGATTCCAAGCCCTAAGATAACTTTATGTGAATCTTCTCTGGGTATTGATTAGCTAGCCAGCTAGGGATAAAACCTTAAGCAGGCAGGCTGTCTTTGTGGCTTAAAGTTGAAAATGTCCTAGCTGAAAAGGCCCTCGCTGAAAAGTATAAAAATGATCTCTCATTTACATGCATGCTAAATTATATTTTTTAAAGACATATTTAACTTTTTCCCCTTCCCAGAAGTAGCAAGTTGTACTCTTCCAGTCAACAGTAATAATTGCTATACCCAAAATAAAATTAACTGAGATATTTCCATGTTTGGAATTGCAGGTCTGAAGCATTACCTATGAATCTAAATTCAAAAGGAAAGAAAAATCCCTACTGATTGTAAAAAAAAAAATGCTTTATGTTTTTTAATGCAGGAGGGTGCTTCAATAAGGATTGTTTCTGAAATGATAAAAATATGTGTTCTTATTCACTTTTATATTGGTTGCTATCAGTTGTAAATTTTTCTGACATTTACCTAGCAAAGGACCTTAATAAATGTCACAATTCATCTATAAGCAAATAAACTACACTCTCCTGTCATTGCAGTAACTCAGGATTGATAGTTTTTTAAATGAGAGAAGCATTTGCAAAGTTGGTTTTATGCTACTTAAAGGGAGGTTGCATTTTACCTTATTGTTCACATGCAGCTAACATCAGAACACCATCCAAAGACATTTCTATAAGTATAAAGGTAAAAGCTGATCTTTCTCCTGAACTACTCAGGTATGTTTCTAAATCTGGGAGAAATTCCATCTTCATGTATGGCTGTGTAGTCCTATTTAAGCTTATAGAATTGCACTGCGGCACTAAAGAGAGGATTTTGCCTGGAGTAGATAAAAAGAGGTGAAATGCTTATGAAATGAGTGTGCAAAAATTCACACCTAAAAGGGGATGTCCACAAAAATGGTCAGACTAGTCAGAGAGATGGTCCTTCTAGTCCAGAGCCACTGGTGTTTTAGAAGCTTTAAAGATGTGGGAAGAAAGCTTTCACTCTAGACAGACAATGTTGACAACACTGACCCCGGTCTACACTAGGGCATTATTTCAAAATAACCCCTCTTTGGTCAAAAATGGTTGCTTATTTTGAAATATGCACTCTTACTTTTCTTGGAGAATAATGCTAATTTCAAAATAGTTATTTTGAAATAGTGTTAGTGCAGACACTCAGGTGCTACTAATTTGAAATAATTGGCCTCTGGAGGCCTCTCGCAGCAGCAGCTCTGACTGCTGTGGCCACGCCTGACATCTCTACTGCTCCCCTCCTCCAGTGGAGCTTAAAAGTCCTGGAAGCAGGAGAAGATCCTGTCCCACGTGGTGAAAGTCCCATGCAAAACAGTAGCACCTGAGGCAGCCACAAGCAACCCCAATGCTTCCTCAGACCCTCCCGTGGCTGCCAGCACTCCTGCTGCTCTCTGGGCTGCCACTGGCCAGGGGTGCAAGAGTGCTTTGGCCTGGTGCTGAGATCCTGGACCTCATCAAGGTCTGGGGTGAGGAGAGCAACCTCCAAGATCTTGGTACTAGGAAGAGGAAAGCTGAAGTCTATGGATGGATTGCCGACAAAGGGCACACCTGGACACTTGATCAGTGCTGGATGAAAATAAAAGAGTTCCAGCAGGCCTACCACAAACCAAGGAGCAGAGTAGAAGCTTCAGGGTGGCACCACACAGCTGCTAGTACTATGACCAACTGAATGCCATCCTGGGAAGGGGACCAGTCATGTCCCCCACCATCACTTGCAAGTCTGGACAGGACACACCCGGTGTGTCACTCTCCACGAGGGCAAGGTGGTGGAGGACATGGAGAAGTAGGAGGAGGCCAGCCAGGCAACCATGCCTGCCAGCCAGGACCTGTTCCTCACTTTGGAATCAGTCCCCCACGCCCAGGATGTCTCCCAGGCTTCAAAGGAACCTGAGAAGGGCACTTCAGGTGAGTTCTATAACTTTCTCTCGCTACACGCAGGGGCAGATGACTTGCTTGGGGGGGTCGCATAACACAACCAGTCCGGAGCACTCAGCCCATGATGCTCTTAAACAGGAACCCATCAGTCCTTCTCACAAGGTTCATGGAGAGGCAAGCTTTACTACAGACTCCATGATAGGACACCTTCCCGTGACAAGCCACCACTAAGGAGGCTGGGCTCATGGAAACACACAGGCATGCCACACATGGTGCAGATTCATGCCCACATTCAGGCAGCATTGGGTCCCAGTCAAGCACATTGATGCGGAGGAGACTCATCCCAGGCATGGGAACCTGCTGGGGGGAGGAAGAGGAGGGTAACCCAGCACGCAGCAGCACTCTGGCAAGCAGTGTCTGCTGCTCACACACACCTTCCCCAACACTATTGTACTTAAAAAAAACTGCAGGGAGAGAAGGCAAAATGCCACATATATATATTTACTGTATCATATGCATATGATATTTTATACTCTTGCACACATACATACACACACACACACCATCTTGTTGTTTAGTTACCAACTTGCAGGAGTAGGTGTAGGGGTGAAAAGAGAGGGATGGGCAAGATGGGGAGGGGGGGTTAGGGAGGATGGATGGGTGTAGGAATGGAGGGAGGGGTGAGCATAAAGATGGAAGGAGGGGAAGAGGTTAGGGAGGATGGTGGGTGTAGGAATGGAGGCGGGGAATAGGGGTATAGGGGCAGAGGTGTGGGTAGAGATGGGAGGGGAGGAGTGAGCTGTGGGCCATGGAGCTCCAAGCCCTGACTCTTCCCTCCATCCTTATCCTCCCCTCCCCACAGCAGCACATGCACTTCCCTGCAAGCCAAATCCAGTGTGGAGCCTTGGCTTTCCTCCTCTTCCCTTTCCCCAATAGGAAGTAAGTGAGAACAGGGGTCACTGCCCCAGTAAGAATATAAAAACATAATACAGTACTAAGTTTCTTTATTATGAAAAGACTTAATACGAAGTTAAAAAGAGTGAGACTTCATAAAATGACTAATACAAAGTTTATCCACATAACACTCCCCTCCCCCCACAGCAGGCAGGGATAGAAGCAGGATGCTGCCACTGTGGGACCAAGTATGTGGGAGACATAGTAGGAAGCCAAGCCACCCTCTCCTGCTCACAGGCTCCTGGCCTGGCCAGCACCTTTCCATGCCTGTTTGTTTCTGGGCCGTGGGTGTTATGATGCTCCCCTTGGATGTCTGTGCTCATGCTGGAAAGTGTCTGCTGTATACGTAACAGATGGCTTTGCTCGAAGCACATTGCCATTGCCTAAACTCAGACTTTCGATGTTGGCTCAGGGATTAGGACTACGATTCATACACAGTTTCTCCTGTGATGACCGCCATTGTAACTTTTCTTCACAGCTGGGTCAGCTGTGAGCTTGGCATGACCCCCACCTCCCACGCCATCTACCTGTTACCATGGTTGGGCTATAACAATTACTGTATACAAAATGGAGTTTGGTTGGATTCCATTTTGTAGTTGAAGCTCACAAGATCCTTTCCCGCCAAAATCAGTTAGTCTCTACACGCCTCCCTACCAAAGGTACACACTATACTACCCTCTGCACTCAGCCCTCTTTGCTATCCATGAAGTCAATCTATGCACTCTGCCCTACCATCTACTGCACACGTCCCCAAATGTTGCTGTCATGATTTTCCTGCCTTGGAGAGCTTAAAACTCTTGTTCTGAGGGGAGCTCCTTCCGCTCGAGGGTCTTATTCACCTTCCTCCTCACCTACTCTGGTGTCGCAGGACTGGTGAAAACCATATCCAGAAGGACCACTCCACGTGAGGTGAGACTCCATCCGCTCGAGGGTCTGTTACAGTTGGTTGGTTCATCTCTGCAAGGGATCTCCCTGCTATCCTCCCCCAAGGCTTTCAATTAGCCAGAGGGTGGTAGGTCACAGGCCTCAATTGCTGCCGCCTCCCATTGTAAAGTATTACCTTTTGTATCAGGGATCTGTCTATCTTCTCTCTTTTCTAGGGATAGGATAGGATAGTTAATGTTGTTTGTTGCTGTTTTGCTTTTACCTTTCAAATATATGGTTTGGCCCTAAACCAGTGTATTTGTCTGATTTGTGACAATCAGTCCAGCAGTGATAGAGATATGTAACACCAGGCTGGATTTGTTCTTCTGTGCAGGGACACCCTAATACCATTAAGTTCCCTAATTGGCTGTAAATTAATTGGATTATCTGAGTCTCTAAGGTAACATACCCAACTTCATGGGGTCTGCAGGAAGAAATGTACCCAGGAGGACTTAATGAGGGGGCAGATGGCCTGCCTGCAGCCCCTTGTCCTGAGGCTTGAAGAAAAGCACCAGAATCAGGCTGCCAATCGGGAGGAGTGCCAAAGCAACCAGGAGGAGCATCAGGCCAACCATGAGCAAAGGAAGGTCGCCTGGGACCAGCTGACATACCAGCACGATGCCATGTGTTCCTCCTTCACCTCAGTGATAGAGCGCATGGTGTTGTGCCTGGAGCAGGCCGCCAGCCACCTCCCCACGACTTTCCCTCTGATCTCTCCAGGCCCCAGAACACAGAGCAATGGGACTTCTCAGGCAGCCAAAGCCTCCCTACCACCCGGACTCAGGCATCACTCCCAGCCGCACCTCCGAGCTCCCCTCCCTCTTGATCACCCCTCCCCTTTTCTAAGTTCTTTGCCTAGTACCTCCCCTGTTCTATGTCCCACCAATAAACAGTCCTATTTGTGCAGCAAACATGTCTTTATAATTTACTCTGCAGGGGAGGGAGGAAGATGGGATGGGAGGGCAGGAGAAGATGGGGGTGCAGGAGGGAAGTCACACAGAGGGAATGCAGGGGCTCCTTGTGGAGAGGCACATGGGAGAGTTTCACATCTGGCCTTGCATGAAATTCTCCTCAAAGCCTTCCTGGTGAGCATAGTCCCTTGATGTGCTTTCCAGATGGGGCTGGTGTCCAGGTCCTTGAATTCCCTGGCCAGCCCTTCAGCCTCTGCCCCCCTTGCAAGAGGAATAATGGTAGTTCGAATTAGGAGCTTTAATTCGAACTACCTAGTCCATGCCGCGTGTAGCCTTGGGCAGGTAGTTCGAACTACAGGGCATTTAAAAATGGCAGCGCCCAGGAACATGCAAATGAAGCCCAGGATATTTAAATCCCGGGCTTCATTTGCAAATTTGTCTGCCTACATTAGCCACCCTAGTTTGAACTAAGGTGGCAGTGTAGACATACCCTCGCAGAGAAGTCTCCCTCTTGTTCTCACAAAAGTTGTGGAGCACACCACTGGATGCTACCAAAAAGGGGAAGCACATGGCAGCAAAGCCTTCCAATGATGTTCTCCATGTTCCTCAGAGTGACAACCATCAGTAGAAGCATGTGGATGATGGCCTTCGCTACTTGTATGAGCATGGCCCCAACTGTGAGTTTCCCCATGCTGAAATGGTTCCCTATGAAGTGATAGCTGTCCAGTGTGGTGAGCTTCCACAGGGTGATGGCCATGTGTTTCTTCAGGGGGATAACAGGTAGCAGTTGAGTGTCCTGTAACCTGAGGGCATGGGCAAGCCACTCACAGTCCTCAAGGAAGGTGGCCTTCTGCATGCTGAAGTTCTCCAACCACTACTGATCGTCCCATACCTGCAGGACGATTCAGTCCTATCAGTTTGAGCTCATCTCCTAGCATCAGAAGTGGAGTGCCGTGGTGCCTAGGGAATTGAGGGGCATGCACAGCAGCAGAAGTGTCATGAATAGGGCTTTCAGTCCATGCTGGGGTTTCTCCTGCAGGTCCTGGTCCTTGTCATGCTCGAGCAACATGCGGGCAGTCTGGGAGTACTGCGCCATGAGATGCAGCACGAGACCCGTGAGTGTGGCACTACCTTCCAGCTGCTCTGGCTCCATGCTGTGAGTGCTGTGGCATCCACAAGGGCAACCAGAGCACAAGAAGGTGCATGCCCACTCTTTTTCTTTTGTATCCTACAAGGGGGGAAGCAATGGAGGAGCGGCTTGTGAGACACAGCCGTAGAGCGGAGCCCCTGAAAACACGTGTTGCAGCTTGCCTGACCAAGCAGCCATAGGAAGTCCTTGCCCACCTGGTGCTCTCCCCAGAGTGCTTCGAGGGGACCTAAGTTTGAAGCAGGCTCCAATAAATATGGATGCACTATTTTGGAACAATTCTAACTAATTTTGATGCTTCCCTGTAGTGGGGACATGCAATTTCGATTTCGTTAAATCAGGAGTTACTAAATCAATTTTAGTAATTTCAAAATCATTTCCTAGTGTAGACATCCCCTGAAAGTGGTTCAGCATTAAAACAAAAATATCTGTGAAGGTGAGCTTGTCTGACATACGGTTAATTCCAAGGTTGTGGAACGTGTTTTGTATTTGTTACATAAAATTAAAGAATAATGAGTAAAAGTAGGTGTGAGGCTGGGAGGTTACTGATGAGATACTAGCCAAAAAAGGTGAACTTGTAGCATGAAATTGAAGGACAGGAATGTGGAAGGACAGTGAAGGAGGCAGTACCGAGCATTAAAAAAAAAATCCAGAGATTAAAGGTTCTGCAAGTGATCTGAATATTCATAACTTGGAGCACATTTTAATTCAATCAAGATCCAGAAGTATGAAAAGGGAGAGGGAGGTGAAAACCAAGTTGTAGAAGTGGGTGGTACTTAGTGTTGAAAGCGAGACTAACGAATTCAAACTTTCCAAGGAACTAGACACTCAGGGTACGTCTACATTAGCCCCCTAGTTCGAACTAGGGAGGCTAACGAGGGCGACCAAAATTGCTAATGAAGCTCGGGATTTAAATATCCCGCACTTGATTAGCGTATTCCTGGCCGGTCGCCATTTTGGAAACTGATGAAGTAACTGCCCATGTCTACACGCGGCAGAGAAACGGGATTCCGAGATTGAACCCCTTAGTTTGAATTAACTGTTACTCCTCGTGGAATGAGGTTTAACAGTTAATTCGAACTAAGGGGTTTATCTCAGAATCCCGCTTCTCTGCCACGTGTAGACGTGGCAGTTACTTCTGGCTAGTCAGTTTCCAAAATGGTGACCAGCCGGGAATATGCTAATCAAGTGCAGGATATTTAAATCGGTCACCCTCATTAGCCTCCATAGTTCAAACTAGGGGTTAGTGTAGATGTACCCAAAGAATCTATGGAGGGATTTAAGAATATAAGTGACATGTTCAGAATGGTAGAGGAACTTTACCTGCACTATAGTGAATGGACCAGAGCAGAAGATAGGCAATAGATGTGGAATCTGGAGACAATATATTGACTCATAAACAAGCTGTCATTGGAGAGGCGGAATGGGAAATTCATTTGCCCTGAGAGGAGATGCAGTATAGAAATCATCGTTTCCATGTCTTTAAACCAGAAAATTTCAGATGATGTATCCAGGAGAGCCATACATTCCTGAATGCCTGGAATTCAATCTCTTTAGTCTGAAGGAGCCCATAAATACCTAGTTTGATCATTCTGTAATGTTTGCTGCTAAGTCCACTGATTGGTGCAGCTCTAACCTTAATTCATCTTAAGCAGAGATCCTGTCATTGTACATACATATGCGCCAGTATTGATTTCACCTCTGAAAATCTATGGCACTTTATTCACCAGGGGTGGTAAGCTCTTGAGTGCTCTGTGTCATTACACTTTCATCTGCCCCAGGCTCCCCCTTTTTCTTCCTGCACACTAAAACCCATGCCTGATTGCCAACTGGGCTTTTAGCAGCAATGATGAGCTCCTCTTTGGCCTGCAAATCCAGAAGAGAAGAGACTCCCTGCCGCCAAACAAAATGTCTGAGTGTGCTGATGGTAAAAGTGTGCTGCCTGCTCCAGACAGTAGGCTGCAGAGACCCTCGCAATAAAGTTACACTTACCACACTCCTAACTACAGGGTCCGACTGAATCCTCCTTGCTGCTTCTATCAGGAAGAATGTCAGGGACAGAGGGAAGTAATCTTTTTCAGTAAAGAATCAAATACAGGCCATTGCTGCTGAAACTGAGAAACACCTCACACATTTAAAACTAATTACACCTGAATTGAATGATTTGGAAGGCAGATCACACAGAAAAAAAAATCTTAGAATCACTAGAGTCCTGGGAGGTTGTTTTTTTTTTGGGGGGGGGGGGGGTGGAATCTTTAGAATTTAACCTCAGACTGTTAATGGAAATACTTGATCTATCTAAGAACTTTCTAGCTGCTATTGGAAAAGGCCCACAGGCTTCTCCCTGGAGCTAAATCCAGAGCCTTGATCATGAGATTCTTTAGTCAAAGAAAATAATCTGTACAAGGTAAGAAAACAGGCTTTTGCTTGGGCAGTCACCCACATCAATTATTCAATTTTCAAAACTTAGCTAGGGAGTTGTGGAGCAGGGGCTGGCTTTTGGCCAGCTGCCAAAGTGGAAGGGGATACAGTATCATAGGAGGTTTTCTCCACTATTTGGTGAAATGACCCATTCATTCCAGAAGTCTCAGAAGTGTCATCATTATCAATTACTTTTGATGTGTTTTGTTTCTGATTACTCCAGTTGGATATAGATAGCCCCCATTTTAGGGTGTGTCTAGACTATACCTCTCTGTTGACAGAGAGATGTAGATTATGCACATCAAAATTGCTAATAAAGCTGGGATTTAAATATCCTTGCCTCATTGGTTGAAAATAAAGCCTTTTTTGACAGATCCTGTAAACTTCAGTTTTTGAGGAATACAGAATCTGTTGAAAAAGGATTTATTTTCAACAGATCCGTGTCTAGACTGCTGTTTTTTTTAAAAGCTTCATTTCGAAAAAGAGCGGCAGACATGTTTATGCTAATGAAGCCCAGGATATTTCAATCCCCGCTTCATTAGCAATTTTGATGTGCCTAATCTCCATCTCTCTGTTGACAGAGGGATGCAGTCTAGACATTTTGGAATGTCCTCCTTTTAAATATCTGGGAATAGTTGCCACTGTATGACAATATTTTGAGGGCAATAGCAATCAAACTGAAAACAACCAATAAGAATATTTGCCTCTGAATTTTGGTTTCTTACCAACTCCGCATTTATAGCTTCTGAGGGCAGCCATGACCATAACATGAATGATTTCACAGAAGTGGAAAAGTAAACCAATGCATAGAACAGTAGTATTCTGTTCACTCTGATCCAGTGATCAAAGCAAAGGGATCAGCTACACAAATTTGAAGATATCTGGGCTCTATTTTTAGAAACAGTGAATTCAGGAAACATCAGATCTCAATAGCAATACAGATACCCCCCACCTTCTTCCCTTCACATTGAGCCTTGACTGGGATGTTCCTACAGTTAGTTGTAAAGTATTGAATTGTTTGATTTTATAGTTAAATATAAGGGTTGTTAAAATGTTATTGCATACATATGTTTACACTCAACTGTATGTTACAAATGGCCACTCTAAGATTTATTTTAATTTTTTATTGCAATTTGTGCATTGAAAAGTAAGTTAATAAAAACCTTAATTTAAAAAAACAGGTTTTTTTCAGTTTAAATAAGATCAGTGAAACATATAAACCTATGTAATCAGTAAAAAAATAAAAACTTCCCTCCATAAAGGATAAGTTACTTCTCCATATTGTATCATCAGGTATTTAATAATTTTTTAATGGAAAATTTAAGAACTTTTTTATGTTGCACCCAGCTGTATGCATTAAAAACATAAAAAATCCCTCTGTCTTGTTTCCTCATCTATTTGATATTCCCAGTTTAAACTTTTACTAAGTGTTTATTCTCATGTATATTCCTTTACATATGAATTTGTTATTAATTATTGTTTTACTATTATTTTTGGCAATATTCTATTTAATGCTAATATTGGGCATAGATTGAAAAGACATGAAACCCTGCCTTGTTCAGTTTGAGAACCTACTCAAAACCACTTTATACTAGCTAAAGAATACTTCAAACTCAGCAGAGCATTAAAATGGCAACTCTGTTTTTCAAGACTTTGATATGACGTCAAGTGTCTAAGATGTATTTATTTCTCTGCCAAAAGGTCTACTAGAATGTCAGATGTTCCAGAGATTGACTGAAATGTAACCTCTTAATATCTGTGCTTTTGAAGAACGTTGTATTTAATTTTAGTTGACATTTATTCTCCTGATTTCTGACCAACTAATAAAAATGTGGATACTATATTAATTCAAGAACACACACATTTGTGATTATAACTTTGCATGACTTTAGATCAATAGTATCCCCTTAGATCTGAAATGTGTTTTTTCAATTCACAAAATATGTTTATAATGTAAAAGTTTTAGTGTCTAATTGAATAGTTTCTCTAATTAATCTCTCGGGGTACGGCCGTTTTTCCGAAAAAGCTTCAGTTACGTCCACACTGCAATCACATTCTTTCAAAAAAAAATTGAAAGAACAGAGGGTTTTTTCCGACATTGGTAAACTTCTTTCTACGAGGAAGAAGCCTTTTTCCAAAAGAGCTCTTTCAGAAAAAAGGTGTGTGTGGATGGGGAAGAGGGAGTTCTTTTGAAAGAAGAGGAAAAAGGAAAAAGCACAGGTCACTCCATCCATAGTAATCACAGCTTAAATGTGAGATAGTATCCATTCAGTGTGGACGCTATCTTTCGAAAAAGCAGATCGCTTTTTTGATGTGCTTTTGCTGCGTAGATGCTCTCTTTTGGAAGAGGTTTTTTTGAATGATATCTTCCGGAAAAGCTTCTTCTGAAAGAAGTCTGCAGTCTAGACATAACCTCAGTGTGTCTGCCAGGATGCCTTACTGGAGTTCATGGTCCATTGGCTTTTTTTGCCTTATCTTCTATCTCAATGGCTCTCAAACTGTGTGTTGGGACCCAAAAGTGGATCACAACCCCATTAAAATGGGGTTGCCACTCCTAGGGCTTATGTTATAATTGATGGGGCCTGGGATTGAAGCCTGAAGCCTGAGCTCTACCTTCATCCAGCCCTGGTTCCCTGGGCTCAGGCTTGGGCTTCAGATCTGGGCAGTGGGGCTAAAAGCCCTTGGGCTTTGCCTTTGCTCCCAATCTGAGGGTGATGGGGCTTGGGCTTGGGCTTTGATCCCTCTTTTGGGGTCATGGAGTAATTTTTATTGTCAGAAGAGGGTTGCAATGCAATGAAGTTTGAGAACCCCTATGCTATCTCTTTCTTTAGCAATGTTCAAAAACTTCAGCTATTTCTTACTCACTATGCTAATATCTACTGCCATTGCTGTAATGTTTAAATTTACAGTACCCTTAATTGAATTTGAAAGAATAATTTGTAACGCAAACACATCTAATAAAATTCTGTTTAAGACAACACACAGCCTAATAATCAATTAAGTTAGAAGAATGGAATACATGTAAATATGTGTAAGAACACAGTCACTACCACACAATAAGTAGCTTTCAAAAATAACTTTTCATAATTGTATTACATTGTCATGTAGGGGTTTTTTTGTTTTCTTTCCTACCACTTCTAATTAGAACAGGTCAAATCTTTTGGTCTTTTATCAGTTTCTGGTTAATTTTTACTAGATACATTTCTATTACCTTCTGCAACAAGGCCAAGCCCTTAGTAGGCCAGGGACCTTCTTACTCTAAACATGGTTAATCTAGAAACATACCCTGGTATATGTTAGCAGTGCTGTGAGGAGATGCTTGCACTGCACTGCTCATGTATAACCTGGTCTATAGTGTGTTACTAAGCTGAGAGAGAATGTGGTTTTTTTCTTCTCCCAATTTATAAGTATTTATTAGATTTTGTGATTGGTGAAAATGCACAATTCTGTGGATAAAGCCTTATCATTGATTTCGTTGATCTCTTTACCCCAAATCTAAGTTCTCATTTTGGCCATGTCTTCACTAGGAAAGTATTTCAAAATTCATAAATTTGACTTAATAACTTCTGATTTAAGGTGCCACAGGACTCCTCGTCGCTTTTCCTGAATAAAACAGTGTGTTATTACACCATGTTTACAGATAGGGTGGGAGGGTGATAACCCAGGCAGAGCATTGATGCACAAAGCACCAGAAGAAAGGGTATTTTCACCGTAACATCTTATCCAAAGGTTTATACACAGCTAACTTCTTAAATCCATCTCTTTAGCAAGTATCTATTCATGCTGCCAAGATTTGAATCTGTTGACCCAGGAAGTCTATGTATTTTACAAGTCATTCTCAGGACACTAAATTTTGTTCAGTATAGGAGTCGTTAAAATAAAATATATTGCAAAACATTATTTGTGTAAATGATTCCCCAATAATCAATACATCCTATGGTTTGTAACTGAAACCTAGAGCTGAGCATTAATGGAGAGTTGTGTTTAAAATTAGCAAAGAAAAGCAGCAAAATAATAAATTAACCAGCATAGATTAATGGTACATTTAAGATCATTTGAGTTAATAAACAAAGGGTGCATTTACATAGCACCCTAAACTTGAAATAAGATACGCAATTTGTGCTATGCAAATTGCATATCCTATTTCAAATCTATTTCAAAATAGCTTATTTTGAAAATTGGCATATCTACACAGTGCCAAATTTCAAATAATGTACTATTTCAAGACATCCTTTAGCTCTCATGGAACAAGGGTTTCAGGGATACTGAAATATTTCAAAATAATGGTGCACCCATTATTTCAAAACAACAAACAGCTTGTTAAGATGTGGGATAGCTATTTCAGGATATCAGAGCCACACAGTGTAGACTTACCCAAAGGGAATGAACTGCAGCTTTAAACAGCAAAAGAAGGTTGAGAGTGTTCTAAATGAAAATATTGACGTAGGTACATTGTCCTTGAGTACTTAATGATACTATGAGTGCAGGGGATTGTAGTAGAGGACCTCTCAAGTTTCCTTCCAGTCCTATGATTCAATTAATTTAATAGAAATACTTTTATTTCTGCCCATAAGCTTACTGCATATTGAAGCTATAAAAGTCCCCCATGCCTTTATTAGCTGAGTACAGACTGGACCTCCCTGGTCTGGCACCCTTGAGGCCTGATGGATCCCAGAGAAGGGAGTTTGCTGGACCAGGGAAAATAAGAGGTCTTCCAGGATCACTGGTCTTTCAGCTGGCTCCCCTTCTGACTCCTGCAGTCTTCCAGCTGCTCCTGGCCTCCAGCGGCTGTCAGCTGGACTGTGCACCCAGCCCAGGGGCTGCAGGGCTGGCCATGCTGCACTCCCACCCTGAGCTGGCCATGTGGTACTCCTGATCCAGGACTGGCTGGATTCTGCTCCCAGTCCCCAGTGGCTGCTAGGCTGGCCATACTGCCCTCCCCTCTTAGTCCCCAGTGGTGCGTAGGCTGTCCTCCCCTCCAGTTGATGGCTGGGCTGTCCTCCCCTCCTGGCCGCAGGCGGGCTGTCCTCTCCTCCTGGCCCCCAGTGGTGGGTGAGCTTCCAGCCCCTAGTGGCTGCTGGCTGGGCTCCACTGGTGGCCCTTGAAGGACTTCCAGCCTGTGTCTAGAGTCAAAGTACATCCCTCTATCAACAGAAGGATGTAAATTAGACACTTCGAAATTGCAATTTAAATATCCTGTGCTTCATTTGCATAATTGCATCATGGTGCTCCTTCGAAAAAGTGCCATTTCGAAAGTAAAACTGGGGTCTAGATGTGGTTCTTTCAAAAATGGCAAGTTTTTTCGAAAGATCCTGTAAACCTCATTTTTTGAGGAGTACAGGATCTTTCAAAAAAGCCTGCCATTTTCGAAAGAACCACATCTAGACCACGGATTTACTTTTGAAATGGCACTTTTTCAAAAGAGCACCATGATGCAATTGTTCAAATGAAGCGCAGGATAGTTAAATCCCCAATTCGTTTGCAATTTTGAAGTGTCTAATTTACATCTTCTGTTGACAGAGGGATTTAATCTAGATACAGCCCCATTGAACAGCTGCTCAGGTCCTGCTGGACACATGTCAGACCAGAGAGGTTCAACCTGTAATATAAGATGAAATACTGGATATAAAGGAAACAGTAGAGCAAGGTTGTTATTATTAAAGAAAAAATGTAGCATCAAAAGGTAAGAATTAGTCAAGAGAAGAGGACAAAAACTAGCTCTCTGTGGACTGATGGACCACAATTCAGAAAGAATGGATGAGAATGCATTTCTGTGAGGTAGTGATGGTAAAACACATAGTGGTACATGATACAGAGGTGCTATCTCAGATTCAATTTGCTTGAGAACTTTTGAAACAAATCTCAGTTTAGCAAGGGAATGTCAACATTCTTATTTTAGCTGAATAGGTTGGTTTGCCCAACCCTAGTTTACATTATCTAAAAGATTGACATCTGCAACATAAAACCTACTAAACAGGTAGTACTTGGTGTCATGAGCATAACAGAAAGAAGCATATCTAACATTGAGGTGAACTACTACATTTATATAAACAAGTTTTGGTCAACACCACTTCATTTCTTAAAGCTTCAATGAGTATTGGCGCATAGCTCCAGTTTATACTGTCTGCCTGTCTCTAGGAAGCACTTTACTTTCTCATTTCAGAAGAGTTACTGCCACGGATAGAGTACAAAACTGTAGAAGATAATCTCAACAGGAAACAAAAGGTCAGATTTTAAAAGTATTGCTTTCAATTTTCTATCTGAAATTAATCATTTTAACTTCTGAAATGTAACACAAAGGGTGGATGTCAGGTTTTTATGAGTAATATTATTTCCCTGATTTTTCACATCTGATTTGTTTATGATTTTAGGTTTATAAAATATAGAACTTATGTTTTTTAAGGCTTTTCAACTTTTCAACTCAGGTCATTCCACAATATTTGAAAAATGACACCACTAGTGTAGTGTAAATGAATTTGCATTTCCGCAAAATCAGTAGAGAATTTAGTCCCCTTTGCTATATGAACTTCCAATACCAGGATGACACTTAACTCTATAGAAAGATCAGATAGACATGATTTCTGTAAGAACCTGATTCGTGACCTAGAGTGGAATAACAAGGACAGCAAAATTACAATCTCAGGAAACTGTGTTATTGGTGTGAGAAGTAGAAATGGGTGTAAAATATTAAATTGTTATTCTATTACCCCTAGGTCATCCGATTTCTGGGTTAAATGTGGATACTGTTACAATATCATATTGTACTGTCAAACAGGGGTATGCATTTCATTTTACTAGAAGTTTCCCAGGAGGTTTTCAGTGACACTATGAAAGAAAAAGTGAATAAATTAATGAAACAAGTTTTGTCAAAACTTTGAAGTAATATCCAAATGTGTGACAACATATTTAATGAAAAGAGATCAGACATTACTGGGCAAAGGAAATTATCTATCCAGTGTTCTGAATATTTCTTCTAAGAGTTGTGATCTCCTTTTTTCATGCACCATAATGTTTTTATTCTTTCAGATGAGAGTGTTCATTGTCTTGGGAATTTCCATAACAATGGCCTGCACAGCTCTTTTCTTTGCTTTTCTTCAGAAACGCAAAGATGTCTTCTTTGGTAAGAAACAAATAAAATGTTCTTTATTTCCTTTCTCAGCCTTTGTTTGTACTGTTGGTGAAACTGAAAACATACAGGCAGCGCTTGGTAGGTTAGCTTATAATACTTTTTATATGAAGCAAAGAAACTATTTTGACATCAATAAACATTTTCCCACCGTTGTTTTCCTTTTAAAAAAATGAAGTTATGGCTTTGCAAATTCACCACAGGGAATACTTTTTGCACCTGTGATGGATGCGTCTGATTCATATATCTTGTGATTAGAAATGATTGGTTGTATTTTCTTAGTTGCATTCACAAATCACATATAGTATTTACATGCTTAGCTCTGTCTTCTTTCCTAGAATCACAATCAGTAAATTTAGACTGAATTACTATGAACTTCAGAATTTACAGAGAATTTTAAGTGAATTCTGAGCCAGTAAGGTTTCTCCATGGGTGGAGAAACCAAGATCTCAATAATATAGTATGAAGAACACTTCTGCCATAGTGGAGAGTAGGTGTTTTTTATATCTGTATTCTATTATTTTATATCTTATTCTGTAAGATTGTGATGAGAGCAATCTTACAAAGTTTTGTAATTCAAAGTAATAGATAAACATTTTTTCAAAAAAGTTTGCCAAATTGTTATATGGACTTTCAGTCTGATGACATTATATGAATTGTTCAGAATGTCTTGGCCTGGAACTGATTAATAAAACAGTTGGGTAGTTCATCCATTATAGCTTAACAATGTTAGCACTGCCGAAAAGCAGCTATTTATGGCAAAACATTGTATGGAAATTAAAACCACTAAAAAGTGACAGACAGAAATTCAGTTACATCATGTGTTTCAGAACAGAATCTTTTTTGGGGCTATGTGATTAACAATGTTCAAGAAAATGAGGCAGGGACAGTATTTTGGTGGAAAACACCCATAAAATGATTGAAAATAGTTGTACCAAAGCCACAAAAAGACACGCTGATGTGTGGCTTGAAAATTCAATCTTACTTTTATGTAGTCATTAAAATATTTTCAGATACTATTGCTAGAATTCATGAAGGGCTGTCCTTCCTCTGTTGATATACATTTATCAAACTTGTTTCATACAAAGTAGACATTTGAGTGTTAGCAATAGATCACTCATGGGGGTAGTTCACAATATGCAGAGGGGAAAAAAGGCTTCTCTATCCTTAGCCCCTAACATTTTTGATAACCTAGAATGGCATTTTCTCAAAACACTAGTATCAGAGATGGATTTTGGAGGCATTATGAAGACTTGGATATTTTACAGCTTTTCATCCGCTAACATAAAAAATTAACAGGGTATGTGCCACAGAATTTCAACTGCAAAGAGGAGCCAAAGTTATTCCTTCCCCCTTTGTGTTCCCAGTTTATTGAACACCTGACACTAAAAACCAAAGAAGAATAGCATAATAACACATACAATTAATGAAACAGAACATACAATTGCACTATTTGCAAATGTTATGATACTTATAATACCAATTCAGTACAATCAACGACTTCCATTCTGAAAAAAAAATCAATTCTGTGATATATCAGACCAGAAAATTAATTATACTATATCTGAAATATTCAGTATAAGGCTGGAATAAACTGTAATTAAAAAGCTGTAAGGTAAATTGAAGTTTGTATGTTCCAAACAAATATACTTAAGAATTAATATTTTTCTTAACTGCAAAATTATTTTTTCTCAGAACATTTCAAAATTGTTTTGTTGAATTGGAAAAAAATTACATTTGGCTTGGATTGGTTGTAGAGCTTAAATAAAATGAAATAATTGCCAAAGCTTAATTTCCTATTCTAGGCCCTGCAAACGTATGTACCAAAAAGAACTCCAGAGCAAACCCAGACAAGAATTATTAAATTTGTATGGGACAAAAAGTTCCCATGAGTAAGTAAGAACTCCCTTTATGGACCACTGCAGATGGGGTATTGGCAGTACCAAATTTACTAAACTATTACTGGCTCATTTAATTAATATCACTAGCACACTGATACCATGGATTCTCAATAAACAAGAGTATAAATTGAACAACAGGGTTTCAAACATATATTTAGCATACTGTTCTTGTTATTTTAACCTACCTGTAGAATATTTAGATTAGTGAAGAAGATAATGTAGGGAATATTCAATATCACATCATCCTTTCACAAGGACACTTTGCCCTGGTCTACACTGGGGAGTTATTTCGAAATAACTCCTCTTATCTCAAAATAACAAGTAGAATATCCACATTACCAAACCCATTATTTAAAAATAAGGGACTTGTTATTTCAAAATAATAACACCTGCTTTTGTTGGGGAATAAGCTTATTTTGAAATAATTATTTCAGGAATTATTGTTAAAAAATAAGTTATTTTAAAATAATTTCTTAGTGTAGACATACCCTCAGGATATAAAATGTGATTATCCCTTTCCCATTGTCACGAGCTCATCAGAGACAATCCAGAATTTTAAATGCATTCATCTAATACAATATAAAATGCACGTGAGGAAAACAGTGTACAACAATTTACCATTATATAAAATAATGAAAATTAATGCCATTTACTTATGAATAATATTAATGTGCCAGTTCTGGTTTATTGGCAACTAAAATAATACAGTATATCAAATCCCATTCAAGAAGCCCAATTTTTAGGAGACCATGAGAAATCATAGATACGGTAATTATAGGAAAGTCACGTCAAAGATTCTGATCTATGCATGATATAACCAACATCAGAGATTTGACCTTTATAAAAAAAAAATAGAAAAAAAATTCTAAAAACAGCTATCCCTTTGCAAAAATGAGAAAAATATCTAGCTCTTGGTTGAAACAAGTTTTAAAATATTTGGAAGAAGGCTGCAACCTTATCAATTGTGTAATTAGTATTATTACAAACCACTTTATCAGTGTTACCACAGTCCATTTAAACTATACAAATATATAAAAAGGGATTTACATGCAGAAGAGAACATTGAGGAACAGGGATCTTTGAATATGTATGGCGGGACTGCCCTGAAATAATATTTTGGAGGAAAATAAACAGAATTTTCAAGATAACTAAGATTAAGATACCCATAATCCCAAGTTGGTTCTATTAAGTTACAGCCCAAAAGGAAGTTATGGACTCAGAGAAGGATCCGTTTATAACGTAATTACTGCTAGACAGCTATTTGTGGTGATAGCTCCTTTTTCTGGAAAAGAATAACTCTTTCAACATTAGTCACATGAGAAAATATGGGAAATCCTTTCAATGGAAAAATTATGGACAGCCTTATATCAATATCAAGTGGATTTTATGAAGGAAAGTATATCAATAAATATATCAATGATCAATACTCTGTGGATAACTATTGCCACCAATTTAACTTTTAATTGTTTAATGTGTAGGAGAAATCGAAGATACCAATATTAACAGTGCTATCCAAGAATTGGCTAACATGGCAGATGATCCTACGTATCATTTTCTGAAAAGGTAAAAATCGTCTGTGTGTCTGTTTTGTCATAAGGATATCTCTTTAAGGGAGCATAGAATCATAGAACACTAGAACTGGAAAGGACCTTGAGAGGTCATGGATTCCAGTCCCCTGCACTCATGGCAGGACACAGTACCATCTAGACCATCCCTATTAGATGTCTGTCTAACCTGCTCTTAAATATCTCCAGAGATAGAGATTCCACAACCTCCCTGGGCAATTTATTCCAGTATTTAACCACCCTGACAGGAAGTTTTTCCAAATGTCCAACCTAAACCTCCCTTGCTGCAGTTTAAGCCCATTGCTTCTTCTCCTATCCTCAGAGGCTAAGGAGAACAATTTTTCTCCATTCTCCTTGTGACACCCTTTTAGATACCTGAAAAATGCTCTCTCTCAGTCTTCTCCTTTCCAAACTAAACAAGCCGAATTCTTTCAGTCTTCCTTCATAGGATATGTTCTCTGGACCTTTAATCATTCTTGTTCCTCTTTTCTGGACCTTCTCTAGTTTCTCCACATCTTTCTTGAAATATGGTGCCCAGAACTGGACACAATACTTCAATTGAGACCTGATCAGCAGAGAGTAGAGCAGAAGAATGACTTGTGTCTTGCTCACAACACTCCTGTTAATGCATCCCAGAATCATGTTTGCTTTTTGTGCAACAGTGTCACACTGTTGACTCGTATTTAGCTTGTGGTCCACTATGACCCATAGATTCCTTTCTACAGTATTCCTTCATAGACAGTCGCTTCCCATTCTGTATGTGTGAAACAGATTGTTCCTTCCTAAGTGGAGTACTTAGCATTTGTCCTTATTAAACTTCATCCTATTTACCTCAGACCATTTCTCCAGTTAGTCCAGATCATTTTGAATTATGACCCTGTCCTCCAAAGCAGTTGCAACACCTCTCAGCTTGGCATCATCTGCAAACATAATAAACGTACTCTCTATGCCAATATCTATATCGTTGATGAAGATATTGAACTGAACTGGTCCCAAAACAGACCCTTATGGAAACCCACTTGTTATGCCCTTCCAGCAGGATTGTGAACCATTAATAACTACTCTCTGAGAACGGTTATCCAGTCAGTTATGCACCCACCTTATAGTAGCCCCATCTAAGTTTTAATTGCCTAATTTATTGATAAGATCATGCAAGACCATATCAAATTCCTTACTAAAGTCTAGGTATACCGTGTCCATTGCTTCTCCCTTATCCACAAGACTCGTTACCCTATCAGAGAAAGCTATTAGATTGGTCTGACATGATGTGTTCTTTAAAAATTCATGCTGGCTGTTACATATCACCGTATTATTTTCTAGGTGTTTGCAGATGAATTTCTTAATTACTTTCTCCATTATCTTTCCTGGCACAGAAGTTAAACTGACTCATCGATAGTTTCCTGGGTTGTTCTTATTTCTCTTTTTATAGATGGGCACAATATTTGCCCTTTTCCAGTTGTCTGGAATCTCTCCATGATTTTTCAAAGATGATAGCTAAAGGCTCAGAAACCTCCTTTATCAGCTCTTTGAGTATTCTAGGAAACATTACATCAGGCTCTGGTAACTTGCAGACATCTAACTTTTCCAAGTGATTTTTAACGTCTTCTTTTTTTATTTTATCTTCTAAACCTACCCCATTCCCACTAGTATTCACTATATTAGGCATTCCTTCATCATCAGACTTCTTGATGAAGACCAAAACAAAGTAGCTTTTTCAACCCTCTGAAATAAAAAGTTGTCTTCAATACAGTCCAAGAACTTATTGGATAGTCTGTGCACCGCTGTGTTATTTTCCGAACATATTTCTTGATAGTTGAAGTTTCCCAGCACCATCAGATCCTGCACTTTGGATGATTTTTTTAGTTGTTTAAAAAAAGCCTTATCCACCTCTTCTACTTGGGTAGGTGGTCTGTAGTAGACCCCTAGTATGACATCACTCTTGTTTTTTACCCCTTTTAACCTAATCCAGAGACTCTCAACACATCTGGTTCCCACGTGCGTCTCCACCTCAGTCCAAGTGTGTACATTTTTAATATTTACAGCAACACCTCTCCCTTTTTCCCCCACCTATCCTTCCTGAGTAAGCTGTACCCTTCTATACCAATATTCTAATCATATGTCTTATCTCACTAAGTCTCTGTGATACCAACAAAGTCATAGTTGTGGTTTTTTATTAGCACTTCCAGTTCTTCCTGCTTATTACCCATGCTTCTTGCATTTGTATATAGGAATTTAAGATACTGATTTGACCTGGCCTCCCAGTTCTGCCTTGTCCCTCCTTTTTCTCTGCTATTATAGCCCATGCTCCCTCCCATTTCTGACCCATCTCCCATGTCTCCAAGTTCTTCACTTACCTGTGAGCTTCAGTCACCTGCCCCTGTTGAACCTAGTATAAATCCCTGCTCACTAGATAGCCAGTCTGCCTCCAAATACGGTATTCTCCTTCCTCAAAAGGTGAACTCCCTCCCTGCTTAGCAGTCCTTCCTGGAACAGCATTCCCTGGTCAAGGAAACCAAAGCCCTCCTAGTGACATCGTCTTTGCAGCCAGGCATTCACCTCCAGGATTCACTTGTCTCTGCCTGAGCCCCTACCTTTGACAGGAAGGACAGTGAACAAATAGCTCTAAATATCTAAATGTTTGTATTACCCAAAATTTGTTTCTTTCTCATACCTTCTAATGTTTTTATGTGTAGATATCTCTGAGGTCATTCTGTGAACAGGATTTATCTGGTGATAGTGACTTGAGCTTCTTAGATCCCTGGAAAGCTTCTTGCAGCTCTTTGAGTAGATTAAATATAATAGGAGGTCATTTGTATGCAGTTGCCTAAATATGGATTTTGTGGCCTACAGCTATGTTACCACATTTGAAAACACTGAGCTTAACGTATTGATGTCTCAATTTCTTCATGTATAAAATGGAGCTGATAATATTTACCACCCTCACAGGGATGTTCTGAAGGTTACTTGATTAACATTTGTGTAGTGCCTTACAGATGATAAATGTCAAGTATTATTAGTACTGCCAGTTGTGCTCCTGGTTGTTGCAATCCATTACAAACAACATTGAAATCCAGCTCACTTCAAATACAGCACAATGCTGTTTAAATTCCTTCAAAATGTTTACAAAGTAATAAATATACAAAATATAAAGTGTTCCAATAGTCTTAGTTCATTGTTCAATGGTCTTCTTAATAGAGATTTTTTTAGGGAATTTTAATAATGAATCATAGTGGGAAAAAACAATTAGTAGGTCCTATTTTCTGCACCATTATATGAAGAACATAGTGATTGAAAATCAGATGACAAATTGTATCAGATTAAATGAATATTTAGTTGACCCACAGAACCTTCTCAGGCCAGGTGTTATTGGTGAAAATAGCTTAGAGTAAAAATTTAGTAGGCATTTTACATGTCGGGCATGATCATGTAAGCTGCTGAGTCTCAAGCTATCACCACTAAGCCCATGCTTAAGTGCTTTGCTATTTCAGAGTCAGACTGCTCAGTACCTGCCAGCCTTATAATAGTATTTGTCATTATATTAACAAGTATAAAATAGCAGGGCTGTGAATTGTCATGGTTCAGGGCATAGAATAATTATTATTTGAATTACATAAGCAATATGCCTTATCTTATGTATTGCATAATTTGGTGCATTAGAGGCCAATTCAGTAATGAGTCCCATGAAAGTTAAAATAGAAGATTTGTTATTGATTTAATTTGGCCCTGGGATGTTTCCTATATCTTTCTCTTAAACATCAGACCCTAGCCTTTGTCAGGCAGAGTATTGAACTGAGGGTCTGTTGGTCTGTTTGGATAGGCTGCTGACACTATCTTTAAACATTTCTGTATTTTTAAGTCATTTAAAGGTATGTGTAATTTAATAACTAAAACTATTTTCTTTATATGTAAAACATATGGTGTCCTTCAATTAAAACTTTAGTGAGCACAAAGCCTAAAAACTTTGAGAAATGAATCTTCCTGCATATTTGAACTTCTGGAAGTTATCGAGTTCACAGTACTGCAAACACTCAAATCATCTCATTGTAGCTCATAAATAACTGAAGGCCACAATACAAAATACAAATAAGTTCAGCTCTTAAGAATGAAAATCATTTATAGAATGAAAGGTAGTTTCCTGTTCAGTTTGGGAGTGGGAAACTTTGGGAGTGGGAAACTCCATGTACATGATTATGTTTGTTGAATTCATAAATTAGGTTTCTAAACTGCAAGTTCACTGAGTGAACAAAACCAGATTTTATTTATTACTTCAACTTGAACTTGTACTGTGATAATAATGGACAACTGTATTTCCTCAGGTAGGTATTTAAAATCACCACTTGCACTCTTGTATGATTTTAGATCCTTCCCTTATACTTACAAATGTTGTAACTACTGAATAGCACCACTGACTACAGTTATCTATAATGCTGCTGGTGGTTGAACCTCTCTAATCTGGCCACATCCATGGTCTGGCATGATTTCAGTTAGCCTGATGTCCATTTATCATGAGCGTGGCCAAGTTTCCCATTCTCCCATAACATTTGTTTACAACCACCAGTCCTGCCTCTCAGCACAGTCTGTGCTGTAATTAAGCTCTAATTTGCCCTTAAATGATTTCTAAGAGCACAGCAAGCAATGGAAGTGTTGGTAATGCAAATTCTCTGATTCAGCACTGGTCAGATCCTTAGGGTGCCAGACCAGAGAGGTTCAACCTGTATTTGTGGCCTGCGGCTTAAATCTTCCTTGTATCTGTCCTCATTCACATGAATATCCTGATCAATGAACTTCCTACAGATTTCAATAGTTTTTAGGGCCTGATAAAACTCCCACTCTTTGTATTGCAGTTTATAATTGTCTCATTAGTATTTAGTGCTCCACATGCCTGTTGGTTGTACCCAACTGTTGTGTCCCACCATGCACTTATATTGTCAGTTCTTTAAGGCAGCAGCTATTGTCAGTATCTGTCATGATCATAATTAAAAAAAAAGCAATTGAGGTCACTTTGGTTCTAAACAAAGACAATACAGGTTAGTGATCTAAGGGTCTCTGCACTTTGACCAAAATATGGTGTTCTCTAGTCAACATGTAACCTAACTAGAGTATAATTCAGCAATAATTTCTGGCTGCATATCATAAAGGATTCTTGGAGTTCCTTACCTTTAAGTCATCTGGCTTTGAATGTGCATTTCTTGCAATAATAATGATATTTGTCACTTATGTATATATGTAAAATATATACAAATATATATTGAGGGCAATAAGGCTTACCTAAAACACAGATTTTTGTGGTGCTTGATGACTTAATGATTTCAAATGCTTTCAGCTATTTGGATATGCACCTTATTGCCCTCAATTTACAGATAGGATAAACTGAAGTGTAGTTAGTTTTAGTGTTTTTCTCTTAAATAGGACATTGGCATAACCAAGCCTAGAACGCCAAAATCCAGGCTCTCAAATCCAAACATTAACCACTAGAATGTATTACCTACCCAGTGAAAATACAAAGTCAGTCACAAAACATAATTTTATTTTAAATTTATTTTTCTAAAATATACACATGTATTTGATTAGCTTACTCTAATACACACTGCAATGTAGATTTAAAGAGTAATTAATGTACACAGATTATAGTGTAATTAATGTACACTATGGCCTGCAAAGGGAAACCATGAAGTTCCTCTGGACCTAACTGAAACATTAGAAATACAAGTTGTGGAACACACCATGTCTTTAATTAGAGCATTCCCAATCCACTTTCAGGGACATTGATACTATTCCCTTTCATGAGACAAGTATGCTTCCATAGTGAAGGGAAGGGAATTGTGACGTTTAACTAAAGGACCACCCAAAGTCAGCAAAAGCTAGCTCTGCTCAAGCCCAAAGAACTCTTCAGAGTGGCATGGTATCTGAGGATATGTCTTCACTTCAGAGGTTTTTTTTGGAAAAAAATGGCAGTTTTTCAAAAAAACTTCAATTATGTCCACACTGAAATTGCGTTCTCTCAAAAGAAAAGTGAAAGAACAGAGGGGGGTTTTCAGCATTGGTAATCCTTTTTCTATGAGGAAGAAGCCTTTTTCTAAAAGAGCTCTTTCAGAAAAAGGCATGTTTGGATGGGGAAGAGGGAGTTCTTTCGAAAGAAGAGGAAAGAAGAAAAAGCACAGGTGCCCTGGCGGCCACTCCATCCATAGTAATCAAAGTTTAAATGCAAGATAGGGTCCACACTGATTAGACACTATCTTTTGAAAAAGCAGATTGCTTTTTTGATGTGCTTTAGTAGCGTGGAAACGCTCTTTCGTGGAGAGGCATAAGGATCTTGCGTAAAAAGTGGGTTTTGTGCAAAAAGTAAATCTTCAAACTGCTTGTTTTTGCTCAAAAACCTCTTGCGCAAAAACGGACCGGAAGAGATTATGCAAATGAAATGTGAGAAAATGTTCATCTGTGCTTCATTTGCATTGCCTCTTCTGGCAAAAGCCATAGTGTAGATGTAGCCAATTATTTTACTGTATTTGCCATTGAAAGTAATCTTATCAATAAATTGGGTTTCAGAGATAATCATCAATAAGTTTGCATCAGAATAATCAAAAAAGAAGCATGTGTGGTTTCCATTTAATTAGTGAATACAACGACATGTTCAAAAGTTAAGCCAAATAGTATTTTTGGTGTAAAGAGAAACTAATGATTAGGTGTAATGGCCAAAGAGACCTTAAAGTAGCCCTGTCAGAAATCTTCTTCCCATGAGATTTCCAGACCCATTTGCTATAAACTCCAGAGCTGTGTCTAGACTGGCCAGTTTTTCCAGAAAATCAGCCGCTTTTCTGGAAAAACTTGCCAGCTGTCTACACTGGCCGCTTGAATTTCTGCAAAAGCACTGACTTCCTACTGTAAGAAATCAATGCTTCTTGCAGAAATGCTATTCTGCTTCCGTTCAGGCAAAAGTCCCTTTTGCGCAAAACTTTTGCGCAAAAGGGCCAGTGTAGACAGCAGAGAGTTGTTTTCCGAAAAAAAGCCCCTATCGCGAAAATGGCGATCAGGGCTTTTTTCTGGAAAAGCACGTCTAGATTGGCACAAACGCTTTTCCGCAAAAAGTGCTTTTGTGGAAAAGCATCCGTGCCAATCTAGATGCTCTGTACTGAAAATGCTTTTAACGGAAAACTTTTCCGTTAAAAGCATTTCCGGAAAATCATGCCAATCTAGATTCAGCCCAGATGTTTAGCTTGGAAAAACTTTAGACGAGCCCTAAACTCCATCATGCTTATCTAAACTGAACTTAAATGCTGAAAATTTTGAGGCTGGCCTATTTCTACTGAAATTAGAGATAGAAATGACTAAAACTAGGCCTTTCAAGCTGAAGCTATATCTCAAGGAAGCAGAGTAAATTTTATCTATGGAAAAAAAAGACAAATGACCACTCTGGAAGTATTTGAGTTTTAATGACACATTAAAGATGGCTCAGAGTCCTTGGTCAGAAATAAATACTTCTATGTGCTGCACCGAAGCTATACCAGTTTCATAGTTCTAACCAAGTGGGAAAATAACTCCTTTTCAAAGCCTATACCAAGTACCACCACTTCAGATGCTGTCTGCTGCTGGTACCTCTCTATACCCCGATGAGTGAACAAAAGGGACCATCTGTATATGCTGGGAACTGGAAAATCAATTTCTATGACCCAATTAGGAAACTACTGTTGTGGAAGATCACTAAATATTACAGGTTATTCACTGACACTCAAGTCCTAATGAGGTTGTCCAAAAGTAAAATGAGTTTAATTTAATATTCTGTAAAACTTCACTGATCTGGTATATCTCTTGAGGTATGTCAAGGTAACTCAGGCTTAAAAAGCAGGTTTGGAATTTCTGAACACTGCTTTCAATAAATATTAGTTCAAAGCAAAAGGAAGATACAATATCTAAAGTTGAAGGAATATAGGCAATACAGATGAGAATTTTTTTTAAAAAAAATTTGTCCATCTGTACCTAAATATTACCTTATAAGAAGATTAGGGTTATTGGAAACTGATATTTGAGAATTAGAAAAAGAAGTATAACCTGTGTGAGTTGCTGGCTTTCCATATACCTCTTACACTTTAGTATTTAGTCAACTATGTTCACATCTACACACGTGAAGCCTGAATTTTTTTCTCTGGTACAACTGGTTTTTATACTTATGTAATTCTTTTTACTTATGTGGTGGTGTCCCTGCATTACACAGTGGGAAGTGAGAATGTTGACTTCATGCTCAGACTAGAACTTGTCAAATAGCTGTTTTTGGTAAATTGGTCATTTTTAAAAATCAGGAAATCTAGAAGCCTCTGTAAATTGGCTGAGCTTCAGTCAGGGGGAGGGGCTACCAGAGCTATATAAGCCTGTGACTCAGCGACCAGGAACAGCTAACAGGAGAGTTTGGAGAGGGAGTTTGGAGGGCACTAGTGACTTCTGACCTTCTTTAAAACATAACTCTTAGAATAATCTATACTCCAGGGCTGTGTCTACACTGGGTCACTTATTCCGGAAAATCAGCCGCTTTTCCGGAATAAGCTGTTAGCTGTCTACACTGGCCCCTTGAATTTCCGGAAAAGCAACGACGCTCTACTGTACAAAATCAGCTGCTATTCCGGAAACCTTACGCTGTTCCCGCTTGGGCATAAGTCCTTATTCCGGAAAAGCTTTTCCGGAAAAGGGCCAGTGTAGACAGCTTTTCCGGAAAAGCAGAAGACACGGAAAAAAGCGCTTTGGACGCCGCGAGACCCCGTAGGAGCCATGGACTTCCTGGTAACCCAAGCTCTTAAAGAGCTCGGCGGCTGCTGGGCGCCCGTGGCAGGAGCCTGCCGGAGAGTGTGCAGCTTGAGCTCTGCCACATAGTGCTGTGCTGCCCAACAGCCACCTCTGAGCCCAGCATGGCAGCTCCGGGTGGTGAACCACCTGCACCCGCAAGGGAGGAAGCCCCCAGGGGCCGAAAACGCCGGGCCCCATCCTGGACCCCCAGGGAGCTGGAGACCCTCCTGGACCTCTGGAAATAGGAGGAGGGTCTCCACGACCAGCAGTCCCGCCACCGCAATACAGACCTCTATACGCGGCTGGCGCAGAACCTGGCGCAGCAGGGACACCCCGGCTGCAACTGCGAGCAGGTGCTGTCCAAAGTCAAAGAGCTGCGGCTGGGGTATGTGCGGGCCACCGACGGAAGGGGGGCAGGACCCGATGCCTGCCCCTATTACGACCGGCTCCATGCATTTCTGGGCCTGCCAGCCCCGGACGCCCCAGCTGTCCCTGTGGACATCTGCCAGCGCCCCCCCATCAACCGTCCCACCGAGCCAGGGGAGGGAGAAGACAGAACCAGCGCGTCTGGCGGTGAGGAGGCCAGCGTTGCCACCGCCCAGCAGGCCCCCTCCAGCAGCTCCTCCGAGGCCGAGGCCGGGGAGGAACCCACTGGTGAGTCTTTGCAGTTTGCACTCCCAACAGGCGGGGGGCGGAGGATGGGGGGGGCCAGGTACCCAGAGGCAGGAGGGGGAGAGCATGTCACTAAGGCCACGTGAGCTGCACGCTGCGTAGCATGAGGCAGCAAGCAGCACATGCAACCACGTGCAGCCTGGTGACCGAGCAGCACGTGGCCGCGGCAGGCAGCTGCAGGGCACGCCTGGGACCGTGCTGCTCACACACATTCGGCAGGACCAGGGGAAAGGGTGGATGCTGGCTGGAACCGGCCAGGGCCCCAGGGACTCAGCCCAGAGCCCGCAGCTCCGCCAAGGGTGCAGCACGGAGAACGGCACACTGTCCCATGCCTCGCTGTGAGGCACAGCCAGCTGCTATTGGGTACACCGCAGCGTCATGGTCCTGTGACCGTGGACCCCCACCGAGTCCCTCGCCTGCTCCCGGTGCCTTGGCTGCCTCCCCGAGGGAAGTCCCCACTGTGGCCACACATGTCCCTGGGCTACCAGGCTTGCGGGAGGGATAGTGGGAGGGGGAAGGGCCCCTGACTGTTGCTGCAAGGATGGAACATCCCCCCACCCAGTCACCCTTCTGGTTCCATCCAGGAGATATCCCACGCGAGGGGATCTGAGAGCCCAGACCACCTCTGCCAGATGTGCTCCCAGGCACTGCATGGGGATGCATCTCGCTCCCTGTCTAACACCAGTGATTATCCCAAAGCTTTTCACAGTCTCCACCGGCAGGGAGTTCCACAAGTGAACGCAGCACATGCACCCTCCCGCCCTCCACGGGGCCAGGATACAGACCGGTGCTTACAGTACTGGAGGGGGGACCCTACTCCAGGGGCGGTCGTCCTTGCAAACATACAACACGGGGGCAGGAGGGAAACCGAGTGGGCCCAAGCCACACAACTGTGGGGTCACCTGGGCTCAGGGGTGGAGGGCATGCGGTGTGGGGCCAGTGGATGGCCTGCCTGATTGACCCATCCTTTCTTCTCTTCCCTGCAGCGGGACCCAGTACCAGACCCTCCACTGTGGCAGCAGCGGCACCCCTAGCAGGCCTACCCCGGAGGCACAGGCTCCGGCAGAGGGACCAGCTGCTTCGCCGGCACGTCAACGCCGTGGAGGCAATCCAGGCCTCCATCGCGGAGCGGGTGCAGGGGGACCGGCAGTGGCGGCAGGATGGCTGGGCTGCCTTCCTGGACGAATGCCGAGGGATGCGCACCACAATGGACACGCTGACGGCACATATTGTGCATGCGATTCACTATGGCATGGGCAGAGCCCAGGCCCTCGCCATCCCTCCCGTAGCACAGCTCATGCCCCCTCCCATCTCAGCTCCTGCCCCTGTTCCTGCCCCTCCTCCTATCCCAGCTCCTGCCCCTGCCCCCCCTGCCCCTGTTCCTGCTCCTGCCCCTGCCCCTGGCCACCTCCGCGTGCAGCCTGCCCCGACGCGGTCTGCCCAGCATGGGCAGGCTGGCCCCCGGAGGAGCGCTCGCAGGGGCCGCCCGTCCCAGTAACTGCCCCCCCTTCCTGTCCCAGATGAAGGTCTCTCCCCCCTGTAAATAAACAGTTCTCTATTTTGCTGTTCATTCCTGTGTTGGGTATTGTGTAACTCTAGGTAGTGTACAAAATGATGTGAGATGCCAAGTAGCCACTTAAATTTAACATAGTGGCAAACTGTGGAGAATGAAATCTGTACTCTATCACTGGTGGGCCCTTTGTAAGTGGTCAGTGGTTTGTAGTGCAGAAATAAATGCTGACACTTTTCAGTTTCCACAAACTATATTTACATAGATAACAAACTAGCAAGAACGGTTACAAGATGCACACAACAGATAATTAAACATAGTCTAGGCGCAGGGAGGACGATTGGTGGTGTTGCTGGCCACCTCAATCCTTAGGTCCTTCCGGGCCTCAGGAGAGGAACAGCCAGGAGATCCCTCGACAGAAGATGACTGGAATCAGGTACGCTGACTTCAGCCTTCTTCACGAACCCTGCATCCTCGTGGCTGTTCTTCGGGACAGGCGATGGTGGCCTAAACCCTAACCTAGGCTAAAAAGAAAAACCCTAACTAAGCCCGACACACCCAACAAACAGACTCGATGACGGCCGACGTGCTTTGACCCGGCGCTTTACAATTGGTAGGGAGGTAAGGGGAGGTGCTGGGGAAGGGTAGGAGATGGGTGGGAGTAGTCTGGGGAGACCCAGGCGACCCTACTATGGGGCTTGGGCAAACATGTCCACCAGGGCCTCTCTGATGTGCACCGCATCCTGGTGCGCCTGGCGGACGGCAGCTGTGTCGGGCTGTTCCAAGGTCTGTGCCTCGGCTGCTATCCATGCAGGGAGGAAGGCCTCCCCACTGCGCTCCACAATGTTGTGGAGCACGCAGCACGCGGCCAGGACCTCCGTTGCATTCTGCTCACCCATCTCGAGATGGGTGAGCAAGCAATGGAAGAGGGCCTTTAAATGTCCAAAGGCCAGCTCCACTGGGTTTCGGGCCCGGTTGAGGCGGTCGTTGAACCGGGCCCAGTTCTGGTCCGGCTGCCCTGTGTAGGGCCGCATTAGCCAGGGCATCAGGGGGTAGGCCACGTCCCCGACGATGCAGATGGGCATAGGCACATCTCCGACAGTCAAGTCCCGCCGGGGGAAGTAGGTGCCTGCCTCCAACCTGCGATACAGTCCAGTGTTCCGGAGGATGCTGGCGTCATGTGCCCGGCCAGACCAGCCCCTGTAAATGTCCACAAAGCGGCCCCAGTGGTCCAGGAGGGTCTGCAGAACGATGGAGCAGTACCCCTTTCGGTTCATGAAACGGCCCACTCGATGCTCCGGGGCCCAGATGGGGATGTGGGTGGCGTCCAGGGCTCCCCCGCAGTTGGGGAATCCGAGGGCAGCAAAGCCGGCCATGATATCATCCACGTCACACAGGCGGATGATTCGCAGGAGCAGGACGTCGTTGATGGCGTGGACAACCTGCAGAAGGGTGCAGAGATACACAAGGGAACACATCACATATGGCAGGGGTGAGTGTGCGCTCCCTTGGGCCCCCCCCTTGATTCCCTCTGTCCTCTCACACACAGACACACACACACACACCAGGGCCCCCCCCGCCGCACGCCCCCCCTCCCACCGGGCCTGTGCAAGGGAGAGGCAGCCCAAACCCCTGGGTGACTCAGCCGGGAGTCTTGGCTGTCCCTGGGCCTGGAGTGCAGCACCCTCCCCCCATCCCACTCCCCCGGGACTTACCTCCACGACGATCACTCCGACGGTTGATCTTCCCACCCCGAACTGCTGGGCCACCGAGCGGTAGCTGTCCGGTGTGGCCAGCTTCCAGAGTGCGATGGTGACCTTCTTCTTCACGGGGATGAGTGCCCGCAGCTGGGTGGTGGCTCTCTGCAGAGCGTGGGTGATCCAGGTGCACAGCTGCAGGAAGGTCTGCTTTCTCATTCGGAAATTCCGGATCCACTGGTGGTCGTTCCATCGTCTGAGGACCACCCGGTCCCACCAGTCGGTGCTGCTCTCCAAACTCCAGACGAGCCGGTCTACGGTCAGGTGCTGATGCCACACGGTTGCCATGGCCTCTCTGGTGAGGGAGTCCAAGGCGATCTCTACCTCCTGGTCCATGAACAGCATGGCACCGGCCTGCAGCACGAGCTGCAGCCACCTGAACAGCCCCAACAGGGGCCCGACCAGGCACATGGCCACCCGTGGCTCCATAGCAGACAGAGCAGGGCAGAAAAAAAAGCCCCACAGGCAAAAGCAGTTGGGGGCCAAAGGGTGGTGTCCCCAAAAGTCAGAGGGCAACCACAGACCCTGCGAAGGGTGTCAGTCTCTGGCAGAGGCCCAAAGGCACGGGAGCAGGAGACCAACGGCTGCCCGGCGAGACCCCCTTAAGCATGTGTCTGAACGGCGCTCTGGCCCTGCCCCCAGAAAGGTCTGGTGGCCTTTGCCCTCTTCAAAATGGCTCCGGGCTTCTGCTTTTCCGGAAAAGTGCGCCGCCAATGTAGATGCGCTTTTCCGGAAAAGCGCTTCATTACAACAATAACTCCGGGGCCAATGTAGACGCTCTTTTTCCGGAAAAACTTATAACAAAAACTATTCCGTTTTAAGCATTTCCAGAAAAAGGTGCCAGTGTAGACGTAGCCTAGAGGTTTAAAAACAATTCCAGTTTATACTTAAACTTATTCATTAGAAAAATGGAGGCAGAAGCCCAGCAGCAGAGTGGGGGCTATCCTGTTTATTGTGTCAAGTGTAACATGTATGATTACCTGCCCTGTGGGCGGGTGGCATATGTGTGCACCCGTTGCAAGGAGCTCCTGACCCTCAGAGACCGGGTTCGGGTTTTGGAGGCCAGGGTGGCTGAACTGGAGGAGCTAAGGGAGGTAGAGAGCTACGTTGATGAGACTTTCTGGGACACTGTAGTACAGTCTCACCTCCAGGCTGAGAGCCCTAGTGCTCTTAAGGAGGATGAAACTCTCAAGGGTACAGAGCATTCAATGGGAGCAGAGGGAAACCATCCCGTAGTTGGGACCCTCCTCCCAGAGGATGTTGCGGTATTCTCTCGCACTGAGGATACCTCTGAGGGGGAGGGAGTGCCAGTTAGGAAGAGGCAGGTGTTAGTAGTGGGTGATTCAATCATTAGAAACATAGATAGTTGGGTTTGTGATGACCGGGAGAACCGTATGGTCACTTGCCTGCCTGGTGCGAAGGTTGCGGATCTCTCGAGACATCTAGATAGACTTATGTGTAGTGCTGGGGAGGAGCCGGTGGTCGTGGTACATGTAGGTACCAATGACGTAGGGAAGGGTAGGAGAGATGTCCTGGAGGCCAAATTTAGGCTGCTAGGAAAGAGACTGAAATCCAGGACCTCAATGGTGGCATTCTTGGAAATGCTTCCAGTTCCACGCGCAGGGCCAGGTAGGCAGGCAGAGCTTCAGAGTCTCAATGAGTGGATGAGACGATGGTGTAGGGAAGAGGGGTTTAGATTTATTAGGAACTGGAGACACTTTTGGGAGAGGGGGAGCCTATACAGGAAGGATGGGCTCCACCTAAACCAGGGTGGAACCAGACTGCTGGCACTAAACATTAAAAGGGCCATAGAGCAGTTTTTAAACTAAGAGATGGGGGAAAGCCGATTGGTGCGGAGATGCACGTAAATCGGAGGGAGACTTCTCTTAGAGGAGAATCCACTGATAGAGATTCTCTAAGCTGTAGTCAGAAAGGGTATGTCTACACTACCCCGCTAGTTCAAACTAGCGGGGTAATGTAGGCATACCGCACTTGCAAATGAAGCCCGGGATTTGATTTCCCGGGCTTCATTTGCATAAGCCGGGCGCCGCCATTTTTAAATCCCCGCTCGTTCGAACCCCGTGCCGCGCGGCTACACGCGGCACGAACTAGGTAGTTCGAACTAGGCTTCCTAGTTCGAACTACCGTTACTCCTCGTGGAATGAGGAGTAACGGTAGTTTGAACTAGGAAGCCTAGTCCGAACTACCTAGTTCATGCCGCGTGTAGCCGCGCGGCACGGGGTTCGAACCAGCCGGGATTTAAAAATGGCAGCGCCCGGCTTATGCAAATGAAGCCCGGGAAATTCAAATCCCGGGCTTCATTTGCAAGTGCTGTATGCCTACATTACCCCGCTAGTTCGAACTAGCAGGGTAGTGTAGACATACCCAAAGAGAGGAGGGGAGAGGGCGAACCATGGGCCAGGGCAGACAAACAACCACATACAAAGGAATCCAATGCATCAGGGAAGGGCAGATAAATAAGCAGTGGCAAATTTTTAAAGTGCTTGTACACAAATGCTAGGAGTCTGACTAATAAGATGGGTGAACTAGAGTACCTCGTATTAAATGAGGAGACTGACATAATAGGCATCACTGAAACCTGGTGGAATGAGGAAAATCTGTGGGACACAATCATACCGGGATATAAAATATATAGAAAGGATAGAGCAGGCTGGCTGGGTGGCGGAGTGGCACTGTATGTGAAAGATAATGTAGAATCAAATGAAATAAAAATATTAAGTGAATCAACATGTTCAATAGAATGGCTATGGATAGTAATTCCATGCTCCAATAATAAGAAATTAGCAGTAGGGATATATTACCGACCACCTGACCAGGACAGCGATACTGACATTGAAATGCTAACGGAGATTAGAGAGGCTACCAAAATAAAGAACTCTATAATAATGAGGGATTTTAATTACCCCCATATTGACTGGATACATGTCACCTCAGGAAGAGAAGCGGAGATAAAATTTCTCAATGGCTTAAATGACTGCGTCTTGGAGCAGCTGGTGCAGGAACCCACAAGGAGAGAGGCAATTCTCGATTTAGTCCTGAGTAGAGTGCAGGATCAGGTCCAGGATATAACCGTTACAGGACCGCTTGGGAATGGTGACCATAATATAATAACATTCAACATTCCTGTGGTGGGAAGAACACCTCAGCAGTCCAGCACCCTGGCATTTAATTTCAAAAAGGGGAATTACACAAAAATGAGGAGGTTAGTTAAACGGAAATTAAAAGGCACAGAGACTAGAGCCAAATACCTGAAAGCTGCATGGAAACTTTTTAAAGACACCATAATAGAGGCCCAACTTAAATGTATACCCCAAATTTAAAAACCTAGCAAGAGACCTAAAAAAGAGTCACCGTGGCTTAACCCCATGTTAAAGAAGCAGTGAGAGACAAAAAGGTATCTTTTAAGAAGTGGAAGTCCAATCCTAGTGAGATAAATAGAAGAGAACATAAACACTGTCAAATCAAGTGTAAAAATGTAATAAGAAAAGCGAAAAAAGATTTTGAGGAACAGCTAGCCAAAAACTCAAAAAGAAATAACAAAATGTTTTTAAGTACATTAGAAGCAGGATGCCTGCTAAAAAACCTGTGGGTCCCCTAGATGATTGAGCTATAAAAGGACCAATCAATGATGATAAAGCCATTGCAGAGAAACTAAATGATTTCTTTGCTTCAGTCTTCATGGCTGAAGACGTTGGGGAGATTCCCAAATCTGCACCGTCCTTTGTGGGTGATGAATTTGAGGAACTGTCCCGGATTGAAGTGTCATTAGAGGAGGTTTTGGAACAAATAGAAAAACTTAATGTTAACAAATCTCTGGGACCGGATGTCATTCATCCAAGGGTTCTAAAAGAACTCAAATGGGAAATTGCTGAGCTATTATCTGTGGTTTGTAACCTATCCTTTAAATCGGCTTCCATACCTAATGACTGGAAGGTAGCCAACGTGACACCAATATTTAAAAAGGAATCTAGAGGCGATCCTGGCAATTACAGACCGGTAAGTCTAACTTCAGTATCGGGCAAGTTAGTAGAAACAATAGTAAAGAATAAAATTGTGAAGCATGTAGAAGAACATAATTTGTTGGATAAAAGTCAACATGGCTTCTGTAAAGGGAAATCCTGTTTTACTAATCTGTTCGAGTTCTTTGAAGGGGTTAACAAACATGCGGACAAGGGTGATCCAGTAGATATAGTATACTTGGATTTTCAGAAAGCCTTTGACAAGGTCCCTCACCAAAGGCTCTTGTGTAAATTACATGGCCATGGGATAAGAGGGAAGGTCCTTTCTTGGATTGAGAACTGGTTAAAAGGAATAAATGGTAAATTTTCAGATTGGAGAGGGGTAACTAGTGGTGTACCCCAAGGGTCAGTCCTGGGACCAATCCTTTTCAATTTATTCATAAATGATCTGGAGAAAGGGATAAGCAGTGAGGTAGTAAAGTTTGCAGATGATACAAAACTGTTTAGGATAGTCAAGACAGAAGCAGACTGTGAGGGACTCCAAGAAGATCTCACCAAACTGAGTGATTGGGCAACAAAATGGCAAATGAAATTTAATGTGGATAAGTGTAAAGTAATGCACATCGGGAGAAATAACCCCAACTATACATACAGTAAGATGGGGGTTAATTTGGCTACGACAAATCAGGAAAGAGATCTTGGAGTTATCGTGGACAGTTCTCTGAAAACTTCCACGCAGTGTGCAGCGGCGGTCAAAAAGGCAAATAGGATGCTAGGAATTATTAGGAAAAGGAAAGAAAATAAGACCCAGAATACCTTACTGCCCCTGTATACAACTATGGTACGCCCACATCTTGAATACTGTGTACAGATGTGGTCTCCTCTCCTCAAAAAAGATATTTTGGCCTAGGAAATGGTTCAGAAAAGGGCAACTAAAATGATTAGGGGTTTGGAACGGGTCCCATATGAGGAGAGGTTAAAGCGACTGGGACTTTTCAGTTTAGAAAAGAGGAGACTGAGGGGGGATATGATGGAGGTATATAAAATCATGAGAGGTGTGGAGAGGGCCGATAAAGAAAAGTTATTTATTAGGTCCCTAAATAGAAGAACTAGAGGACACCAAATGAAATTAAAACTAATAAAAGAAAGTTCTTCTTCACACAGCATGTAGTCAACCTGTGGAACTCCTTGCCAGAGGAGGCTGTGAAGGCTAGGACTATAATAGAGTTTAAAGAGAAGCTAGATAATTTCATGGAGGTTAGGTCCATAAAAGGCTATTAGCCAGGGGTAAAATGGTGTCCTTGGCCTCTGTCTGTCAGAGGCTGGAGAGGGATGGCAGGAGACAAATCACTTGATCATTGTCTTCAGTCCACCTTCTCTGGGGCACCTGGTGCTGGCCACTGTTGGTAGACAGGATACTGGACTAGATGGACCTTTGGTCTGACCCAGTATGGCCATTCTTATGTTCTTATGTTATGTAGGAAAATAATTTTGGATCAGACCAAAACCAATTTTTTTTAATCTGTTGTTAAAAGAAAAGTTTGTGAAAACTGTTTGTAATTGAATATATTCCATTTTTATTTTAAGCAATTCTCCATGTTTTGTAATTTTAAAATAAAATTAAAGGAAATTTTAAAATGAAAAGTTGTTTTGAACCATAAAAAACCAAATCATTTAATTTTTAAAATGTAAATACAAAACATTTTGATTTTTTCCAGATTGCTCATGTTTGGTTGGTACTGCTTTTTTGTTGTTTGTTTGTTTGTTTGTTTGTTTCTTGAAACAAACAATTCATGAAACACATTGATGTTACCAATTCTACATTTTTCACCAAAAAATTTTTATTAACATTTTTTGCCTGTTTGCAGTCAGGACCCAATTCTCCTAACCATTCACATGCAGAGCCCAGCTGCCGTGGAGCTCAAGGAATATAAGGCTGTGAAGACTAGGCATTTTTCTCTGTGTGAAATAAAGATTTCCATCCAAATGATATATAAAGCATGAGCCTATAGAACACATCTCCAAACTGAACTTGGCATGCCTGGGTGGGTTTTTCACATTCTAGGTATCTGATTCTGGATGCATGGAAGTCATTGGGAACCTATTCAGGTGGCTTTGGAACAAATTCTAAATGGCTGAATATTTGTGGGAGCTCCTGTAATAGCATTTGCTGCATTTCACTGATAGAATATGGGCATGTGCACAGTGCATTGGAACTCAGACAGCTGCATGTTCTGTGGAGCTTTTTTTCTTACTGTAGATACTTGTCTGGGGTCACAAGCTTGACTGAGTGATCTGTTTCTTGACTGAGCACTCAACTATGTATTTTATTCTTACGTTGTCTGTGATGGTAATTGTGACCTTTAAAACAAACCTACTGTTTGGATACACTGTTCAGTTAATGCTACATTACAACTGTTCCCTCTAATTTTTACATCCATGTGTGGAAGGAATTTTGTTATGTGCACCAATATGTAGTTGAAGTGTGGCAGGGGTGGGGCAAAAGGATACAGGAGAGGGCTCAGGGCTGGTACAGAGACTTGATATGCTGGGGGTATGAGTGCTCCAAGTGGAAGTAAAGGCTCTGAGGTTGGACTGGACTGCAGGAGGAGGCTAAAGCCTGGGGAAGAGGTTTGGGTGAGGGAGTGTGAGGGCTCCAGCTGGAGGTGTGAGCTCTGGGATAGGGCCAGGTATAAGGAGTTTGGAGCAGGCCGCCTCAGGCCATGTCAGGGAGAGAGGACTCCCTCCAGCCCTCTCTCACCACAGCAGCTCTGGACCAGATGAAGGTGCCCCTCTCTCGGCCCAGCCCCACCAGACCTGACTTTCATTAGTATTTAGTCCACAAGGTATCCCTTTCTATCTCTCATACAAATTTTGCTTCCGGGCATCATCAGCTCACCACAAACATATATTTCTTCTGTCCTTGGTAACTATTTACCACTTGAATGCTAAATGTCCTCTGGCCGTCAGCATTATTTCTGATGCAGCCATAGAAAGGTCAGAATATTATTGCAGTGGTATTTTCCACTAAATATCTTAAGCATTTTCTTCAATCCCAAGTGATGGTGTTTCCAACTAAGATGAAAAAATGAGTCATAGACCTGAATGCAATAGTCAGAATGCAGTTTTACCAGAGGGATTTGCACCTTCTTGTTACAATTTAGCACCTTTGAAATTTCATGGGCCTGCTTTGTTGTCATATGGCTTTGTAAAGTCATATTTAATTTGTTGTCTGTTAGCAAACTAAAGTCTCTTTTGCCATGATAATTTTCCTTGTTTCTCCCATTCATGGAGGAACTCCACAACTACATAGATATTTGGAAAATTTCTGTCAGGCTTCAAGGAACCTTAGCATATATGTTGGATTCTTTCCTAAAATATAGTATTTCTAAGTCTAATCTTTAACTATTAACCATATGTGTACTCTCATTATTATTAGTTGTATTGTAGTTTCCGACCATGAGTATTTTCCTTTTTGTCTAGGCAGACTTCTAGATATAATTATTAATATTTCACACAAAGGGGACACTGAAGAGAATCAATTTTCCCTTGTTAATATGAACACACAAGTTTGAAAATATCAAAAGATGATAAAAAGGTTCAATCTTTCCCACTTACTCCCTATTTACAAATGTCAGGATATTTAAATGCTACACTTTAAAAATACCTGTTTTATCTGTGTTATAGACATCTCCGAACAAGGGGAATAATAGCTCCTGACCTGCTGCTGGCTTTCTCAATATTTCCTGAACAAGAAATTCAAGCAGTTGAAAGAAGGGGAAATTCAACACAAGTTCTGAGAAAAAATGTTCATCAGAAGCAGAAACGCTCACTGCATCCAAGAGGTAAATACAACACGCAGGCAGAAATCCCTGTTGATTGCTTGAGGGTTATCTCTTAGATTGAAGCTCTGTTGACTTCATATTTATTTTATTCTACTGCAGGCAGGAGCACTATTCATGCCCATACCTTAGAGATATTGTGCATGTTGTTCAGTTCTTAAAAGCATCTTACAAAATAATTACACTCTATTGTGTTTTCCTTCTAACTACTGCTATGGTGCTTGAGGATGTAAACAGCAGTTTTAGCCATTTAGCCATTAGCATTCTATGCAATCATAGAATGCACTTGTATTATCTACAAATCTCAAAAATATACTGAATATCCTATGCATTTTGTTGGGCTGCTTCTTTTTCGGTCTTTCTGGAGCCTGAGGTTGGCAGAGACAGAAGACTATATTCTGTATCTTTTCCTCTGGGTCACTGGGTTCCTGAAATATATTTCCTCCAGAAATGGAAGGAATTCTTACTTTCCCCTTTCATTAAAATACTTTTTCACTTCCAAAAGTCATCTTCATGGTGCATTGATTTTATGCATTGTATGCTATTATCCTTGTTGCTATTTTTACTGTTTTATGGAAAGGTCAAAGTTGGATAGTTAAATATTTATTTTATTTTATTTTATTTTATTTTAAGATGCACCAAACCAAACCCCTTGCCTTTTGGGATGTTTGAAATTCACATCTACATCCAAATGTCATGGTTTAATACCACATCTACATCAAAATGTCATAGTTTAATACCATACCGAGATGTTGCTTAATCTCAGTATGATTGCCAATATCTATAAATAATAACATTATAATAATATCTATTGTTAGTGTTGGAAAGGCGCCATTTTTTAATGTTCAAGAGATGGAAGCCATGAATTATTGAAAACAAATATCAAACACTGCAGTTATTTCTCACAGCATTTTCTTAGGAAATTCATGCCTTCCACATAAATTAAGGGCTTATCTATGATGTCAGACATTGGGGATGTGAATAGTTGTGGAGTGCGAAGTTCTGTGCTATAATGCCTTCTTATGGACACTGTTGCTTATGCACAAGCCCACCTGCTGACTTGTTTGGCTTTGAGATTTGGCTGGAAGTTCATGATCTCAATGTCCACATTTGAGGCATTCTAGCTAAAGTCCTGCTAGTTTGAGTCTATATGGCTATGTCTACACTACAGCGCTAATTCGAACTAACTTAGTTTGAATTAGTTAATTCGAACTAACGGATCCAGACTAAAAAACTAGTTCGAATTAGCATTTTGCTAATTCGAACTAGCATGTCCACACAGAGTGGACCCTGAACCGGGGTTAAGGATGGCCGGAAGCAGTGCCGGCAGGGCATCAGATGAGGACTTAGAGCATGGAGCTGCTGCCTCAGGCTAGCCGAGGGCTGTGCTTAAAGGGACCCGACCCCCACCCCGGACAGACAGTTCTCAGGGGTGCCCCGCTTGCAAAGCATTCCTGGCTTGGAGTGCCATGAGTGCCCACACTGGGCGCATCACAGCACTCGGCCATCAGACCGGCTGCACTTGCTGCAGGCTGCCATCTGGAGAGAGGGGGCAATTGGGGGGCTGCAGGAGAGCTTCCATCCCCAGAAGCCCGCAGAGCCAGCCCAGTCCTCCCCATCGGGGGCTTGTACCCCATTCCTCCCTCACCTCCTTCCACTTACCCTTCCCTAGCCCCCCTTCCTGATGTACAAAATAAAGAAAACGTGTGTTCAAAAATAGAATCTCTCTTTATTGAACAAAACTGGGGGAGACTGGGAAAAGGAGGTGGGAGAGGGGAAGAGAGAGGGTGGGAGAGGGGAGGGCAACTACAATGATCAGAGGTTTGGAACAGGTCCCATATGAAGAGAGGTTAAAGAGACTGGGACTTTTCAGTTTAGAAAAGAGGAGACTGAGGGGGGATAGGATAGAGGTCTATAAAAGCATGAGTGGGGTGGAGAGGGAGCATCAAGAAAAGTTCTTAATTAGTTCCCATAATAGAAGGACTAGAGGAAACCAAAGGAAAGGAATGGGTTGCAGGCTTCAAACTAGTAACAGAAAGTTGTTCTTCACAAAACAAAGAGTCAACCTGTGGAACTCCTTGCTGCAGGAGGCTGTGAAGGCTAGAACTGGAACAGAGTATAAAGAGAAGTGAGATAAAGTCATGGACGTTGGGTCCATGGAGTGGTATTAGCCAGGGGGTAGGAGTGGTGTCCCTGCCCAAAGTTTGTGGAAGGCTGGAGAGGGATGGCACGAGACAAATGGCTTGGTCACTGTCTTCGGTCCATCCCCTCCAGGGTCCCTAGGGTTGGCCGCTGTCGGCAGACAGGCTACTGGGCTAGATGGACCTTTGGTCTGACTCAGTACGGCCATTGTAAGCTCAGGGCTCAGGTTCGGGGGTCTCAGTGGATCACCTTAATTTTCATGGACACCTGCTCCTGGGTGGCCAGGCTGGCAGCTCTCCTGCCCTAGACGGCCACTTTCCTGTGCCTAGTGCGGAGGTCGTGGACAAGGTCCACGATGTCTGCACTAGACCAGGCGGGTGCCCGCCTTTTGCGGTCCCGGGCAAGCTCCCGGGAGCCGCCAGCCTGGTCCCGGGAAGAGGGAGAGGGCTGGGGGGCATCGGGTGGCTGGCTCTAGCCGTGCCAGATGCAGGGTCTGCTAGCTGGGTGCTGGCAGGCTTGCACCTGGCACGGGCATCGTAGCCAGCCCGTGCCCCTTTAAGGGGTCCGGGGCCGGGAGTGGGGCAATAGAGTTTCCCTGGTGTTGACCAGAGTGGCCACCAGGGAAAGCTGGGGAGGGCTAGCCTCCCACTAGTTCGAATTAAGGGGCTACACACCCCTTAATTCGAACTAGTAAGTTCGAACTAGGCTTAGTCTTCGTAGAATGAGGTTTACCTAGTTCGAACTAAGCGCTCCGCTAGTTCGAATTAAGTTCGAACTAGCGGAGCGCTAGTGTAGCGCCTATCAAAGTTAATTCGAACCAACATCCGTTAGTTCGAATTAACTTTGTAGTGTAGACATACCCTAGCTGTCTATGCTGAGAGGCTCCTGAATGCAGTGCACACATACTCACTCAGGCTCCGACAAGGAGGGCTGTGAAGAACCCAAACTTGTAGGAAGAGTTTACAGGCCAGGGAGGCCAGGACTGAGAAGCAGACAACTGCTTCCTATAGCAGCTCTGATTGGCTGCCTTCTCTTTCCCCACCTCTTATGGAAGAGTAGCCAGTCTTCAGCATGTCTGAAATTAGTATGAAGGCTGGATTGTCTTGCTTTACTGAGGGCTTGAATTTTCTTGTGGAGGCTGGCTGCAGCAGGGTCTGAAATCATGTGACTCACAGTGAACAATGAAGCTCCCTGGTCTCCATCTACTGTCTGTAGCTCCCTGAGTGCAGAGGACTGGTTCTAGTGACATATGAATGTGGGTGTGGCTGCAGAGACCACATGTCATCCTCCACCTGAGAGGGTGAGGCTCTAGGATTAGGGACCTGCAGGCTGAAGACAACACCAGGCTGAAGTCAATGTTGTGTTGGGATGGTTGTTATGTTTCAGAAAAGGAACACAGTTGTTAATGACAAGCTTTCTGTGCCTTCATAAAGAGAGTAATGAACCCTAAAAGTACAATGTTAGCTCCTTTCTGTAGTCAGGTCACCTTGGCCCTAATTTTACACCAACTTTTTGGATCTCTTCCCTTTTGCTGTATATTTTATTCCTTAGATCCTGGAAACTGCTGAAAATTTTAATCAATTCAATTAATAATTTAACCAGTTCTAATAAAAAGTATTAGGGATAGTGTCTAATAAATTCTATATATCCTTTGGAGCTAGCCAGAAAGTAGAAATAATTCTATGTATCTTAAGGTCCATCTAGACTGTGGCGCTATTTTGGGATACCAGAAATATACCAAAATATCAATGCCGCATCTTTAAATGGTCCTGCTATTTCCCAAAATAGTGGGCATGCTATTCCAGGTTCCCTGGTTAAGGGATTTGTAGGAATAGTGCCTTATTTTGAAATTTGGCTCTGTCTACACAGCGCCAAATTTCAAAATAAGCTCTTTCCCAGCTTAGTCAGACCGAAGGGTGCTGTCTAGATGCACCCACAGATGTTCAGGGATGTATTAGGGAGGATGAAAAGCTAACATGACCTTGTTCTCATAAACTATGTGATGAAATGCTCGTGAATAATGAATACATTAGCAGAAATAACATAGGTAACAGCTGACTAATGCTGAAGTTTGTTATGATAAAACATTATTACATAATAAATATAATACACAAACTGGTCATATTGGGTGGACTTTTATTTTTCAGATCTCTTAACCACTGATCTTCTCAGTATGATTGCCAATATTTCTGGATGCCTGTCTTACATGCTGCCACCAAAATGTCCAAATAATTGCCTAGCCAATAAATACCGCCTCATCACTGGTGCTTGCAATAACAGGTATGTAACTTGTGCTGTTTTAGGACACAGTTCTCTTCCTATCAGAAGGGTAGCTCTGTTAGTCTGGATCTGCAAAAGCGACAAGGAGTCCTGTGGCACCTTATTGACTAACCGATGTATTGGAGCATAAGCTTTCATGGGCCAAAGACCCACTTCATCAGATGCATGCAGTGAAAATTTCCAGAGGCAAGTATAAATATGCAGGCCAGAATAAGACTAGAGATAACGAGGTTAATTCAGTTTGGGAGGGTGAGGCCCGCTTCTAGCAGCTGATGTGGAGGTATGACCACCAAGAGAGGAGAAACTGCTTTATAGTTGGCTAGCCATTCACAGTCTTTGTTTAATCTTAAACGGATGGTGTCAAATTTGCAGATGAACTGTATGTAGCTCAGCAGTTTCTCTTTGAAGTCGACGTTTTTTGCAGCAGGATGGCTACTATTAAATCTGCTACTGTGTGTTCAGGGAGATTGAAGTGTTCTCCTACAGGTTTTTGTATATTGCCATTCCTAATATATGATTTGTGTCCATTTATTCTTTTACGTAGGGACTATGCAGTTTGGCCAATGTATATAGCAGAGGAGCATTGCTGGCACATGATGGTGTAACTGCCACCAAGGCAGATTTGAATCTGGAACCTCGGGAGCTGACTATAGGAGCCTCTACCCTCTGAGCTAAAAGCCAGCTGGCTCCCAACCCCTGTTGTAGAGGTCTCTTGATCTTAACTGTTGCAGTGGTCTAGGTGCCACTTGCATTACTCAGTAACCACACTAGGTGTGTGGGTTACAATGGCTCATATTACATTGGTAGATGTGCAGGTGAATGAACCAGTGATGGTATGGCTGCTCTGGTTAGGTCCTGAGATGGTGTCACTGGTGTAGATATGTGGGCAGAATTGGCACCGAGGTTTGTTGCATGGATTGGTTCCTGAGTTAGAGTTACTATGGTGTGGTGTATAGTTTCTAGTGAGAATTTGCTTCAGGTTGGCGGGTTGTCTGCAGGTGAGAACTGGCCTGCCTCCCAAGGCCTGTGAAAGTGAGGGATCATTGTCCAGGATGGGTTGTAGATCACTGATGATGCATTGTCTAGAAGCATTACCAACACTTCCACTGCTTACTGGGCTCTTAAAAGACAGCTATGGGTAAATAAGAGTTACAGAACAGCACAGAACTCCGAGAGCCAAAACTAGTAGCTCAAATTTTATGAGACTGTAAGAAACTTGGTGACACTCAGGACATCTGGCTAACTAAAATCATGACAGACCACAGAAGTTGCTGAACCAGATAGTTCTGATCTAGAGAGGTTCAACCTAAACAATGATGTAAGGCAGTGGCGAGTAAGACCTTTAAAATCATTGGGTGTCATGAGGTGTAAGTCAGTATGTCTACACTGAAATATGTTGTGTTAAGTTCATGTATGGCAGCTGAGGATCAAGTCCATAGCATTACTATGTAAACCAGCTTTGAAAGTCTCAACACAGAAGTTAAAATAAAAAAATGTGACTTTTATACAGATATCAGCAATTTTTTCTAGAACCACGGCTTCCACTTTTAGGTTGATGAAGTAGCAAACTCCATGTCAGTCAAGTCAATCCAATCATCCATTAATAGAATCCAATTCAGTTTAGGTCAGTAAGTCAGAACAGCATTGCATGGATATTATTTAAAGCTAATGGCACAGCTGTTTACTAAGAGGAATCTAGTTAAGATGTACTTAAGTAATCAGCACATTTCTTTGATTTAGCTGTGCTTTTGATTAATTAGTCTGAAATATGTATGCATATTTGGGGCAAGTAACTTGATTTATGGATTGATTACTGAGCAGCATTGAAATAATTTTACTTCACTATGAAATCCTTCAAGCAAATGCATCATGTAATAGGATTGAATGTAAGCTTGTGTAGAGAATGGCTTTGGCCATTCACAGTTGTAGAATTTTCCACTTAAATAGAGATTAACAGATGTACTGTCCTTGACTTTGGTGACCCAGGCCAGTGTATGTGATGGTGTAACATTCAAAAGCATGTGCAGACTTATTTTTTAATGTATGGGGTTTGGTGGGTAGGCATGTCCAAGCAAAAGCTTTATCTTGGTCCTAAGGTATGTGGCACTGATCTGAGTACTTTGTATTGTTTAGGGAAATGGAAGGGATTTTGAAGATTAAGGAGTTCTAGTCATATGAAAGATAGGAAGGATGGATTTGTTAAGGCTTCATGGGACAGATCTGCACCTTTATAATACAGTTTAGCTCTGTTAATTTTAGTGGAGCTACATCTATCTTAGAATTTGACTTCTGTTCTGAAAGCCCTGTACTCCATGAGCTCTTGATTCAAAACATATCGCACTGTGTTTAGCTCTTTCCTTGTCTAGAGCAGACACACAAATACTGTACCAGGGAGTTTACCCTCTTGAATGAGATCTCATATTCCATGCTTTCACTGGATTCTTCAGAGATCCTTTGCACTTTTTATATGAACAGTGTTTTGCCAAAGTGCTTTTGGCTTGCACCTCCACTTTTCCCACTTTTATGCAGTGCGCTGGTTGGTAACAGAGAGTGTTGCATCATGGGAAGAAGTCACGTGAAAGAAATGGTTTTTAAAAGAGATATTAGAATTTTCAGAGGCATCTAAGAGTTATAAGCTCTAGTCAAAGTCGAATCTCAATTGGGTGAATAATGCAAATAAACTGTTTAGAAAACTATTCTTTTTGAGCACCTTAAGATCCCTAATGCTTTTATTTCCTAGCTGAAAAGATGTCTTTAACTCCCCTGTATGTGTTGGGAAATGTGAGAATATCTCAGTCACATTTTTATTCAGCTTTAAGGAGATTTTTAACTTTTCACTCACGTGTAACTAAAACAGGAAATTCAGAATTTTTGTTTCAAATGTTTAAAAATATCAGCTGTGGAATTGTATTGGCAGTGGATGCATGTGGAGTGAAAAGGCTGGGCACTCTCAAGTGCATCCTGAGTAAATTTGATAAAATAATCTGTTTTCAATCTCTAAAATCTAGTTATTACAAAAAAATAATTTTCCAGTTAGTTAGGTTATTGTCTTTAGCTAATGAAGGACTTTCATTGTATTATTCTCATTTTTTAATTTTTCTGCCCATTTGTTCAAGTGCCTTTCATGTGAGAACTTAAGTATAATCACAAAGGATCTATGCTTGCTTCTATTTCTTTATTCATTCTCCTGAGCTGAGTCTCTGACAGCTCAGAAAGATATAAAACATTGTGTCCTCCAGTTTAAATTATTATAGAGTCATAGGTCATACCATGTTAATTCATATATTCCAAAATCAGGCAGGCACATTTTAAAAAGCATTAAAGGGGCATAAATCCATGTAATAAACTGCTTCTTAAAACTTGGCACAACAAAGCAAACTTTGAGCTATCCAAAAATATGTAATGCCAGCATAAGTGAGTGAAAAATCCCCACTTGTAATGGAAGGAATCGTATTTGATTATATCACAGGGATCTGTGAAACAATAATCCTCTATTTCAACTGCCTGGGCTAAGATGTGCTCACTTGATTCATGCAAAACTCCACTGACTCTGAGAGAGTTTTGTTTGAATAATATAAACTAGATTAATCTCTGGATCTTTTTCAGTCCTTTCTTTCTACAGTTAGAGTAGACCATACATTGCCTTATAGGGAACTTTTTAAAGTGCTCAGTTTATACTATTAAAATAAGTATAATATGTGAATACAGAGAACAGAGGAGGAATCCATAAATACAGAATCAAGTATATTTGTTAAACTGTGCAGGTTTGAAATATTGTTTAATATGACATTAATTCCATCTTTACATAATAATAAAAAGCATCTGAAAGGGATTTTACTGCTGTAACATTATAGTGAACTGCTATAATATAAAGGGTAATCAGGAGAAAAATCACTGGTTAAGCAGTTAAATTAACATTTCATTATTTTTAATTGAGTGGAATAGCACTACACTATGTGCAATATTTTATGCAATTTCAATAAAGACAAATCAACTGTAACTAATTTGAATGCTTTATTAAGGCACATTTCAACCTTCCAATGTGAATTATTATGGTTAATTAAGTGTATTACTGTCCCATATAGCTTTGCAAATTGAGCTACTTTGGTATGCTGAAGATCAGTGAAGTATTAACAAAATAATTGTTCCCTGTTTATTGTCACCATGATCATATAAATGTATGTGTAGCACCCTGTAATTCCATTTTCTGTGTCTGAACATTCCTTGTTCTTTCTGGCTCAGCCTTAGAATATCAGAGTAAGCCTAATATGCATATAGTATTTTATCTCTGCTTTTGAGTGTTTTGTGTGTGTTTAGCAAATTAGGAGATGTTCTAGATTGAGCATCCAAGAGACCTACTTTCATACTGCCTTTGGCTACAGAACTATGCCAACTTTCTCACAGTGCACCACCAGTTTGCCTCAACCCTCCGAGATTACCAGATGGTAATACAGAACCAGGGAAATTCATTTTTAATGCCTGTTTTAGGATGCCAGTGCTTATTATCTGAATTGACAGTGTTCAGCTAATTTAATAGGGGTCATTACAGCATCATGAGGTGGTCTGATGCTGCAAAATGTGAATCTGAATTTTAAACATCATAGATTTGGGGTATGGGGAGATGAGAGGATTTTAGTTTGGTTTATTATAAAAATAGGGAATTAACATCCAAAACTTCAGACTCTTTGGTTGGGGTCTCTCTGCACTTCTGATCTACTTGTTTTGAGCTCAGTTGCCAATTTATTGATCCCCCCAGTATCACATCCTTCTCCAATGTAAAGTACAGGCAGTCCCCGAGTTACGCGGATCCGACTTACGTCTTTACGTCCGACTTACGACTTACGACTTTAGCTATGATCTTTGAAAAATCATGGCAGACAGGGGAGATTCCAGAAGACTGGAAAAGGGCAAATATTGTGCCCATCTATAAAAAGGGGAATAAGAACAACCCAGGAAACTATAGACCGGTCAGTTTAACGTCTGTCCCAGGGAAGATAATGGAGCAGGTAATTAAGGAAATCATATGCAAACACTTGGAAGGTAATAAAGTGATAGGGAATAGCCAGCATGGGTTTGTGAAGAACAAGTCATGCCAAACTAATCTGATAGCTTTCTTTGATAAGATAATGAGCCTTGTGGATAAGGGAGAAGCGGTGGATGTCATATACCTAGACTTTAGTAAGGCATTTGATACGGTCTCGCATGATATTCTTATTGATAAACTAGGCAAATATAACTTAGATAGGGCCACGATAAGGTGGGTGCATAATTGGCTGGATAACCGTAGTCAGAGAGTTGTTGTTAACGGTTCTAAATCCTGCTGGAAAGGGATAACAAGTGGAGTTCCTCAAGGGTCTGTTTTGGGACCCGTACTGTTCAATATCTTCATCAATGATGTAGATATTGGGATAGAGAGTACGCTTATTAAGTTTGCAGATGATACCAAACTGGGTGGGGTTGCGACTTCTTTGGAGGATAGGGACATAATTCAAAATGACCTTAGCAAATTAGAGAAATGTTCAGAGGTAAACAGGATGAGGTTTAATAAAGAGAAATGCAAAGTGCTCCACTTAGGAAGGATCAATCAGTTCCATACATACAAGATGGGAAGCGATTGTCTAGGAAGGAGCATGGCGGAAAGGGATCTAGGGGTCATAGTGGACCACAAGTTGAATATGAGTCAACAGTGTGATGCTGTTGCAAAAAAAGCAAATATGATTCTAGGTTGTATCAACAGGTGTGTTGTAAGCAAAACTCGTGAAGTCATTCTGCCGCTCTACTCTGCACTAGTTAGGCCTCAGCTGGAGTACTGTGTCCAGTTCTGGGCACCACATTTCAAGAAAGATGTGGAGAAATTGGAAAGGGTACAGAGAAGAGCGACAAGAATGATTAAAGGTTTAGAGAACATGACCTATGAAGCCTGGCTTCATGAACTGGGCTTGTTTAGTTTGGAAAAAAGAAGATTAAGGGGGGACATGATAGCAGTTTTCAAATATCTAAAAGGGTGTCACAAGGAGGAAGGAGAAAATTTGTTCCTCTTGGTTTCTGAGGACAGGACAACGAGTAATGGGCTTAAAGTGCAGCAGGGGAGGTTTAGATTGGACATTAGGAAAAAATTCCTAACTGTCAGGGTGGTCAAATATTGGAATAAATTGCCAAGGGAGGTGGTGGAATCTCCCTCTCTGGAGATATTTAAGAACAGGTTAGATAGACATCTGTCAGTGATGGTGTAGACGGAACTTGATCCTGCCTTGAGGGCGGGGGGCTGGACTCGATGACCTCTCGAGGTCCCTTCCAGTCCTATTATTCTCTGATTCTATGATTCTATGGATCCGCAGTTACAAACGGGGCCCTTCCTCTCCCTGGTCTCCAGCAGACCAGGGAGAGGAAGCAAAGCGGCGGAACACGCGGCCAGCTGACAGCCCAGATGCGTCTGGGCTGTCAGCTGGCCGCGCGTTCCGCCGCTCTGCTCTGCTCTGCTCCCCCTCCCCCTGGTCTGCAGACCAGGGGGAGGGGGAGCAGAGCAGAGCAAAGCCGCGGAGCCCGAGGGCAGCAGGATAGCCACGGCGCGTCTGGGCTGTCCCGTTGCCCGCGTGTTCCGCCGCTTTGCTCCCCGTCCCCCTGGTCTGCAGACCAGGGGGACGGGGAGCAAAGCCACGGAGCCCGAGGACAGCAGGATAGCCACGGCGCATCTGGGCTGTCCCGCTGCCCCCGTGCTCCGCGGCTTTGCTCCGGACGCCTGTGGTACAGCAGCTGGGGCACTGCCGGTTGGTCCCGTAGCGCTGCTCTGGGCGCCACTGGACCAACCCAGCAGCACCCCAGCTGCTCTGCCCCAGGTGTCCCCAATTCAGCAGCTGCTGAAAATGACCAGTGGCTGACTACAGGAAGCCCCTGCCCCGGGCTTCCTGGAATCAGCCGCTGATCAGTTTCAGCAGCAGCTGACTTGGGGATGCCTGGGGTTCTTAAGTTGAATATGTATGTAAGTCAGAACTGGCGTCCAGATTCAGCCACTGTTGAAACTGATCAGTTTCAGCAGCGGCTGAATCTGGACGCCGGTTCCGACTTACATACAGATTCAACTTAAGAACAAACCTACAGTCCCTATCTTGTACGTAACCCGGGGACTGCCTGTATTTTAAAAGGTATGTAGATCTGTTCATGTTAGAAGGATAATTACCTGGGGCTGGACCAGGCCCCACTGGGATTTCTGTCATTGACTTGGTTGGTGCCAGAATTTCACCTAAGGTTTTTTCACTTCTAGTCAATATCTATACTAGGAAACTATTTTGAAATTCCTAAAGTGGACTTAAGAATTCCTGATTTAACAAATTTTGAACTAATGTGTCCTCACTATGGGGAAGCATCAAAATTAGTCAGAGGCAGGCTCCATTAATTTGTATGGAGTACCTTGGGCTTATAACCCCTGGAAGCACTCTTGGGAGCTGTGGGAGGCCTCCTGGAAGCCAATAAGTTTGAATTAGCAGCACCAGAGCACCCACACTTCCATTATTTCAAAATTACTATTTCAGAATTAGTGTTACTCTTTGTGAAAAGCAGGAGTACAGAATCCAGATTCCATGGTCCATTATTTCGAAATAACGGGTTTGGTAGCGTGGATGCACTGCTTATACATTCAAAGTGGAGGGAGGGGTTATTTCAGAATAAGAGCCTAGTGTAGACCAGGGTCAAATGATGTTGCCTCTCTACTTCCTCACAAATCCACTGATTATTCCTTTTTTCCTCCAGCCTTACTCTTCCCTGTTCTATCTCCCAATTTCCAGCTCTAAGTAAGATCATGTGAGAAAGGGTGGCAGGAGTTTTAATATTTATTTCCCTTTTTTTCTAAGGAATGAGTCTCAAAACATTTACGTGGGCAAAGCACCCATACTTTTTAAAAGGATAGTAGACTAATTAGGAACAAAAGTTCAGACCCTAAAAATATTTATTTTAGCAAATAATGATTTTTTAGTCCTTCCTTTGGGTCCAGTTGGCTTTGGGGTACCTTGGTATCTTTGCAGAGATCCTTTTAATAAGTAGCCCAATATGGGGAAATGCACCCATATCTGATGAATAATTTAAAATCAAAACTGTTGCAAAAACATATTCTTGTCTTTTATTTCCCCAGGGAAAATCCTAGATGGGGAGCTTCCAACACTGCTCTGGCTAGATGGCTTCCTCCAGTATATGAAGATGGAATCAGCCAGCCCAAAGGATGGAATTCCAGCTTCTTTTTTAATGGATTTCAACTGCCATTGGTAAAAACACCAACAGATCATTTGAAACACTTGCACGCCTGGGATTGTACAATCCCTTTTAAATCAGTGAAGTCAAACTGCAGATGAATATCAGAAGGGTAGCCGTGTTAGTCTGAGTCTGAATCTGCAAAAGCAGCGAGGAGTTCTGTGGCACCTTATAGACTAACTGAAGTGTAGGGGCATAAGCTTTCATGGGCAAAGACCCACTTCGTCAGATGCATGTAGTGGACATTTCCAGAGGCAGGTATAAATATGCAGGCCAGAATCAGGCTGGAGATGACGAGATGGATCCAATCAAGGAGGATGAGGCCCACTTCTAGTAGCTGATCTGGAGGTGTGAATTCCAAGAGAGGAGAAACTGCTTTTGTAGTTAGCAAGCCATTCACAGTCTTTGTTTAATCCAGAGTTGATTGTGTCAAACTTGAAGATGAACTGTAGCTCAGACTTCAAAGAGAAACTGCTGAGCTACTGTTCATCTTCAAGTTTGACACAATCAACTCTGGATTAAACAAAGACTGTGAATGGCTTGCTAACTACAAAAGCAGCTTCTCCTCTCTTGGAATTCACACCTCCAGATCAGCTACTAGAAGTGGGCCTCATCCTCCCTGATGGGATCCACCTCGTCATCTTTAGCCTGATTCTGGCCTGCATATTTATACCTGCCTCTGGAAATTTCCACTACATGCATCTGACGAAGTGGGTCTTTGCCCATGAAAGCTTATGCCCCTACACTTCAGTTAGTCTATAAGGTGCCACAGGACTCCTCGCCGCTTTTGCAGATGAATATGGTTCCTTAGCACTTATACTGACAAAATCTTTCTGAACCCCCTCCCCCTCTCCCCTGATGGACATAAGGCTTGCTGGCAAGATCACTCATGTGCACAGTTACATGTCAGTGGAAGACACTCTCCTGCCAACATAGCTACCCACCTTTCATTGAGCTGGCAGTATTATGTTGGCATTATTATTATGAGAGCTTGTTCCTATTATCAGCATAACATGGGCATATGAATGTTCTTACAGTGGTGCTATTGTAAGCTTGCCAGTGTAGACATGGCCTAAGTTTTGGATTGCTGTGTTTTAATTAAGTATCTATTTAGGGGTCCAACCACTGAGATCCTCACTTTTTACTCAAACCTTACTGAGACATGACTTCAGTTGAAGTTTCTCTGAGGAAGGATTTAGGCCATTATTAGATATTTAAGTAGTACCTGAATTATAGGCTTGGATTTGACATTTAAGAAAGAAGGCAAAACCTTACCAATTAAAACTTTAATACATATTCTTATAGCTGCATCACAGTAGTGCATTCAGTGGTTTATAACACCAACACTTTGTCTGAAAATAGATTGGTAATGGTCCAAATTGACTAACTACTGAGTTGAAATTTGCTCTGAGGGATTAGCAAATCAGATATTCATACCAAGCCTGCTTTATAAAAGTATTTTCTAGAGAGTTGTGGAGAGAGTTATACCCATAAAGTGGCCAATGGAAAATCCTGCTTTATGTACATTGACAATTATGTGGTCTTTTAATGAACTTATTGGCTGAGGTAACCAAGAACCATTACTCTGTAACTGTGATAGGAACCTTTGAAAAAGAAATCATTAGTTCACCATAAGAATATTATTATATGCACAATAGTTACATAGGATAGCTTCTAAGTGGCAACATAAATGGGAAATGTACTGCAAAATATATTGTTAATTCACACATCAGTACAATGTCTTTAAACACGAATAAAACATAATTGCACAAATATTACCAATATAACAAAATTGTATCTCTCATGTAATTCAAAGCAGTATAGCAAGGAACCACTGTGTAGCCGGCCAGAGTAAGTCTAAGGTCCAACACTGGGTTCCCAAAGTACAAAATACACCACGCAAGTATCTGTCAAACACAAGTAGTTTATTTCCTGACAGCTAACAGCTGTGCCCCATAACTGGAAGATCAACATAACAAAGAAGCGGCATATCTTACGTCCCTTTCTGCAAGCCTGGGCCCCTGGGTAGGCTATGGACGAAGTGGGAGGTTGTCTCAGCTTCCGAGGCACCGGTACCCAAAGCCCATGGGTGAAGTCTGATTTGCTAGGCTCTGAGGCAGCCTTAAATACAGTTTTCCCTGCCTTGTTTGGCAGTTTGGAAATTTTCAGAGATTACTCATTACATGCTGATGTAGAACTTAGCTGTTAGTTATCAATCTGGTTCTGATCTGGATCTTCTTGTTCTTTGGCCCTGTTTACGTGATCAGTACATTAGGGTAAACAGAATTGTTTATGCGTTCTTGCCCTTTACCCTTATCTTATACTTGTTCTTGCTATACTGGCAACAATGCTTATCTTAAGTGGTGTATGTTCCCAAAGACTTGCTTCTGGCTCATCAGATATAGGGAAAAGGGAAAGGGGGGAAAGAATGGAGGCCTCACCATCCCTAAACTAACATGTACAAAGTTCTTCTGCAACTGACCACTACACACTGCAATAGCATGTGATGGCTTTTGGCACAGCAAATTGTTATAATACCGCAGAGATGGCAATATTGAGGTCTGAACTGAAGCATTTATGTCTGAAATGGAAACAAACTTCCCCATGTTCAGTGAAGAAGGTTGTATCTGGTGTTTCTAGTTTAGCCCATAACAAATGTTCAGGTTTATTCTTTACTGCATTGAATCAGAAAACATAGTCTTTTGTTGTATTCACACTGTCTTGTCATGTTACCCTTCACATATTTAATAACGATGGGAGACAGAATGTAGTGTTAATGTCACTTTCAACTCCTTTTATAAAATAAATTACATCATAATTTTAAACAGTACAGTGTGGGGCTTATAAATGAAAAACTGACATTTGAATGAAAAATTTTACAGTAGATGTTATCAATTACTCATATTTTCAGTTACGTTAAGTCTTAAGCTAATGGAGTAAAACACATTAAAACAAAGCTAGTACTATTGCTAGTATATAGCTGATCATACATTTAGCATAACACCAACAAACTACCCCTCCTCCTTATGTTAAGCTACACTTTAAAATACCATTCAGTATTCAAAAATGAAATGAGTGCCTTAATGTCATGTGTGTGTGAGAGTGTGTGTGTGTGTACACAAACACACACACACACATGGCATTGTATATATTTTGATGCTGTTTTTCCCCTCTGTTGCAGATTTCATTAATTTGTGATCTTTACCTCTGCTAACATAGCACTTCATTAAACAAACTAGAGAACAGAACAAGTAGAATGAAAACTTTAAGCACTGAAAAAGAAAACTTGTAAGATTCAGAAAAGAATCTGAGCAGAGATGTGCTACTCATTTGGTAACTACACTTAGGGTATGTCTACACTACCCTCCTAGTTCGAACTAGGAGGGTAATGTAGGCATACCGCACTTGCAAATGAAGCCCGGGATTTGAATTTCCTGGGCTTCATTTGCATAAGCGGGGTGCCGCCATTTTTTAAACCCCGCTGGTTCGAACCCCGTGCAGCGCGGCTACACGGGGCACGAACTAGGTAGTTCGAACTAGGCTTCCTAGTTCGAACTACCGTTACTCCTCGTGGAATGAGGAGTAACAGTAGTTTGAACTAGGAAGCCTAGTTCGAACTACCTATTTCGTGCCCCGTGTAGCCGTGCTGCACGGGGTTCGAACCAGCGGGGTTTTAAAAATGGCAGCACCCTGCTCATGCAAATGGAGCCCGGGAAATTCAAATCCCGGGCTTCATTTGCAAGTGCGGTATGCCTACATTACCCCGCTAGTTCGAACTAGCGGGGTAGTGTAGACATACCCAGAGAAACTCAACTGAAATATCTTTGAACCCGCTTTGTGATACTGACATCTCAGGTTCTGAAGAGAAATGCCAGCCTGTCAGTGTCTTTTTAAAACAAGCCATTAGACGTACTCCACAACATAAAATATCCTAGAAAAAGTGATAGCTTTTATCACTACTTCCTCTGCTTTTTAGTGTTTTATTTATATGTGAAAAGTAAATAATATTTGGCATACCAGGTAAATTAGCTCTTTCTTTCCTAGGTTCGTGACGTGACAAGAAGAATTATTCATGCATCTAATCAGGCTGTTACGGAAGATAATCTATATTCTGATGCTATTATGGTGTGGGGACAATACATAAGTCATGACATGTCATTCACCCCTCAGAGCACAAATGGAGCTGCTTTTCTAAAAGGAGTAGAATGCCAACTGACATGTGAAAACCAAAAAACATGTTTTCCAATAAAGGTATTGTGCTAAATGTATTTGTTCAATAGAAGCATAGTTGGCAAAGAGGTAAAGTAGATTGTGAGACTAACTAAGGGACTTGATAGCTCATTCAGAAATAACAAAACAAAAAGTAATGTTTTTTTTCCATCCAACATAATTCATTTATAATATAGGAAGGCAGATATATAAATAAATAGAGAGAGAGAGAGAGAGAGAGAGATCCTGTCTTCTCCTCCACATATAAATAGGGAGATAAAATTAGGGTGGCAAAGATATTTAGTACAAACATAATGATTTTTGGCATTTGGGGTACATGATTCAGAGAGCTCTTCTTATTAGACAAGAAAAATGTTACTGTTCTCATGTATCAAGGTTTGAATTCCAGAGAGGAAAGTAGGAAAATAGCCATAAATAATTCTCTTTTTAAATTGTCACTCAGATAAAGTGCAGTAACTTTAGCCTGTAAAGGGAAGGGTATTTCAACCAGCTAATACAAACTTTTGAAAGGAGATGTGTTCTCACTATGTGGCTAAAATGATCTTCAGAGTTTTTCAGAAACATACAGTCATTGGATCATTACTTTTGAGAAAATGGGAAAAGTTGGAATTCAGTAGCTAGTTATTTCCTAGTAGGAAAAGAAATGAGTTGGCATTGATTCAAGATTCTGTACCATGTCTGATTAATTTATCAGTGAGATCATTCTTTCACACAGATGCTTGGTGGCAAACTCAAAATACAGTTTAAAACTCACAGATGTATTGTCACGGAGCCTTACAATTCAACATGCTGTCCTGAAAGATTGTTTCTATTCCTACCCACCCTATGTTCAGAATAATGCTGAGTTGTCCCTCCCACACACCAGAGCTTCAGTGAAGAATTTCATGTTCAAAATCATAAAAATGGACTTCAGTCCCGTGACTGTCTCTACTCTGAAGGCACTGATTCCACTCCTGTATAGAGCTTTCCAGAGAACAATTATGGATTCCCCTAACATACAAGACTTGATTCTCTATTTCCCTGCACCTTATGCAGTTGTTATGCTATTGAGCAGTGAGTGCACAATAGGCGTAAATTCCTAGTAATTCAGACTAGTAGCCCACTTTTCATTCATCTTGCAACTTGTATAAATGACTGTACATGGGCAAGGCGATGGAGGATCAGGTCCATAACTTCTGAGTAGCAAGTGAGACTGTTGGGGAAATCATGGAGAAAGTTTCAAACTGTTTAGATGTTTAAAATAAGCTTTGGATGAATAGCCTAACTTTTGGATCCTTTTCTCATCTAAGCTGTCATCTGAACCTTGAAATATGTTGAGGTTTGCCCACCTCTATTGTTTATTGTTTCTTTGATGATTCCAAGCCAAAGAAAGTGACATTTATTGTGATGATATCTGGAAGAAGTTGGAATATTTTACTCATTCATTTCGCTAGTTAAGCCTCTTAATTATGATATGCTTCTTGTCTGGCAGTTCCTTTCCGATAGCATGATGTAGTTACAGAAGAGTCTCCTAGCACACTCCCCCCCCCCCCCCCCCCCCGCCCCAATTTTCTTCTTTTAATTTCTCAGGTAAGAGGCTCCTAAGAGATGTGTCCTTATCTTCTTGCATCTGTTTCTTCTTGTTAATCATACTCCTCATCATTACTTGACATTTTTACCTGCCAAGACATATCAAACATGCCATGATATGTGCATTTTGAGAATATCAAATGAAGATGGTTCATTTTTCTAATGGGCCCTGTTACGTGCAGAGTGTTTTTAATCTGAGTTTTACTTTCTTACAAAGTTTTAGAGACTTTGAGGACAGTAGCTGACATTTCCTTGGAACAAAAAAGCACATTAATTAAGCAATTTTGGAGTGTTCCTTTTGTAACAAATGGTATTACATTGAATATTTGTTAAATTGTGAAAAATACTTTTAGCATGCTGTACATCCATATCCATTAGAGTTCTTAAATCTAATACTAGTTTAAGTAGGTGCAGATGAAGATGGATGTACTTCTACTTCTTCTGAGTTATATGCCAAGCACTTCACATGCACTTTTAGAAAGGCAATGGGAAACATTACATGAATCAGTTCTTTATTGTGAAGCATTTTTTCTAACTTTGAAATAAGGAGCTAATAAAATTTTCCTCAACTACAGTAGTTTCTTTTTTCATTTTTAAAAACAAAAAAGTCCATATTACAAACCTTCAGTTTGAGGTGCAATCCAGACCAGTGGTGGTTTGTGTGTCTGTCTGTTCAATACTTGGATACTTCATAATGCTTCACTGTTGTAACACCCACCCTGGGCTGCTCACAATGAGCCTAACAGCATGTATGTCACACCCTCATTTTCTGGGCACCAGACATCCCTGGCTCAGCAGCTCTGACCCCAGCCACTGGTCTGCAGCTCCACCACCCCGTGGGTTTCTGGCAGCTTTTGTTACTAAGGGCAGTGAGCCCAACATGCCAAAATTTTTCCAAACTCTGTGTTCTGCAATGTCCAGCCCTCTCCTAAACAGTTCTGGGAATTAGCATGGTTTGTTTGTTCCTTTAAAGACCCAAACCACATCCCAGTTTCTTAATTTAACTGAAGATAAATATAAAATACAGCACTGAGTTGGTTAATGGTAAAATTGAATACATTTATTAACAAATACAATATACATAGGATGAATGAAATGAAAACAGATGGGCTACATCTAAACTGGCATCTTATTGCGCAAGAACTGTTTTGTGGAAGAGCTCTTGTGCAAAAAGTCTTCCACAAGAGCGTCTACACTGGCATGTGCTTTTGTTCAAGAGATGTGCTTTTGCCCAAGAGCGTCTATGGCAGTGTGGACACTCTCTTGAGCAAGAAAGCTCTGATGGCCACATTAGCCATAAGGGTTTCTTGCGCAAGAAATTCATGTTGCCTGTCTACACTGCCCTCTTGCACAAACGCTCTTGCGCAAGAGGGCTTATTCCTCGTGGGGAGAGGAATAACTCTTCTGGAAGAAGCCATATTTTCCGACACTAGACTGTAAATTTACTTGTGCAAGAATGAGCGTGCAGTGTAGACACCCGGCAAGTTTTTGCTCAAGAACAGCTGTTCTTGTGCAAGAAGCCACTAGTATAGATGTAGCCAAACCAAAATGCAGTTCTAAGGGTCTAAAAATGAATGTAGTAAGATACGGGCTTTGTTCAAGATGTTTCTCTCATATGTCATTTTTCTTCCCAGCCATGGCTGACTTCCCCTCAATTGGGACTTTCCAAAAGTACAAAGTTCTGGTTTCCTTTCTCATCCTAGGTGGCAGATAATAATAGGTATAAGAAGGTATTATACCCCCTTAACTGAAGGACCATCTTTCTCAGCTTGCAAGGGCTCTGTTCTCTAGTGAGGGATGCCAAGGATGCGTTTTCTCCTCACCTCTGTCTTCCACAGTTCAATAAACTTGTTCCAGGAGGCAGGTTGACTTCATACTGTTTCTCCTTTCCTGTGGGCTTCCCATTATCCATCCATTTTTATGTAAATAGGTTTTCCATGGTTTCTGATTCCAAAATAGTTAATTAATGTGGGAGATAGGAAAGTACCTGTGACATCTGCTCTTGTCTAAGGAAATTGTACAACTTAATATCATTGAGTATTCCTAATTCCTTACAGAATGTTAATATGTAAAGTTCACAGTGATATTAATAACCAGTGTTTCTTTAGCTTTCATTAGAGAGTTCACTCTATAGGCTTTTATTCTACAGTAATATTACACACAATTGATTCAATTTCTTATCACTTGAGGTTCAGCCATACACAGAGACACACACAGAGTCTTTATAGACCAGTAAACCTTTGCAGTACATTTTTCTGAAAAATAAAATCCAGACCAAGCTTCTGTCTCCTGGTGGGTGCAGATGGCATGCTATCCTCTCTCCCACATTAATTAACTATTAGACTATGCAACATATAGACTATGCAAGAATATTAATGATCAGTAAGTTATTAGTTTTCAAGTGAGACCCTTAAAAGGCATACTTAGTCATAGCAATCCTAGTCCTTCTGAGTCCTATCTAGGCTTTATGTCTCATTTCTTTTAATTAATCTCTTCTGATCTGAGGGCAAGGTATATGGAATCTTTTTTAAAGCACTAGAATGCTTCAAAACAGAGGAAACCTGTTCAGTATGACCCCTTCATGGGGCCCCTTCACAATAAATGACAAAACTCACCAGCATGATTTATATCTATAAAATAGCTGTATAATACTTAAATAGAGGAGATAGAGATGCTTTTTCACCCTACAGTGGTCACTTCAGGTCAGAGTCAAGGCACAAAGAAGCATTGGAAGGGTTCCTGTAGTGTACTGGTTCTACCCTGACTTACTATTTATGGTATTACCGTCATTTCTAGCGCTTCCAACTGATATCAGTGTCCCCCTGTACAGACACATAGAAAGGAGACAGTCCTGAAAAACTTACAACCAAAACTGATAAGACACAAAAGACGCAACAGGAAACTGAGTTGCACACTGAGGTGAGATGACTGAAATCTAGAATACCCAGCCCCTCTGAATCTCCTATACAGAAACAGAGGTTTGGCATTCACTTGCTATCAAGATAGCAAACATCCACAAAACCTGAATTCCTTAAAAAATCTCCAACAAGCCCCTCTTAGGCTACGTCTATACTGCAAGCCTCTTTCGAAAGAGGCTTTTACGAAAGATATTTTCAAAAAAGCCTCTTTCGAAAAAGAGCATCTAGACTGCAACCAGTACTTTCGAAAAAGCAAGCCGCTTTTTCGAAAGAGAGAACCCAGGCAGTCTGGATGCTCTCTTTCGAAAAAGCAGTTTGCATTACATAGTGCCTTTTTTTGAAAAAGCACTTTCGAAAAAAGGCGTTATTCCTCGTGAAATGAGGAGTACCACCGTCGAAAGAAAAGCCGCGTTCTTTCGATTTAATTTCGAAAGAACGCGGCTGGAGTCTAGACGCAGGTGAAGTTTTTTCGAAAAAAGGCTACTTTTTTCGAAAAAATCCTGCAGTCTAGACACAGCCTTACTGTGTGGTCATTTCCCACAGAACCAATTTGCTATTGGCATTAGATCACTGATGGGAAAGCTAGGCTAGTGAATGGGCTACATAAGTGGCCCTCCTTCATTTGAGTGGGCTGCAAAATTATTGCAACCAAGATGGTCTCCCTGGGTAGGATAGTTTTGCTAATTGCACTTGCATACCTAGAATTTGTTGTGTGTGCCAACTGAACCATAGCAGCGCTTTGGTTGAGTGCATTTCTCCTGAAGTCAGTATTGTGTACAATCAGCATGCACCTCATTTAGCATGCCCTTGCTTTACATGGGTGTCACTTTAATAATACCAATAGGAAAAAAATTATATGGCCAGAAACCAGTGGAATCTGGCAACTCTGTGCATGGGCAACAGTAAACAAAATATCTTGAAGGGCAAACAGAATCTAGATGAGATGCATGTTGCCCATCATTGTGTCAGACAATGCAGTACATTGAAACAATTAGTAACTTTCATTCTGCTGCACTTCAATGGAATTTCACCATCAGCAAGTTCCTTTGTGCATTTATAATACTGGTTGGACCTCCCTGATCTGGCATCCTTGGGACCAGGAGGGAGTTTGCTGGACCAGGGAAAGCCAATTCTCCTGTCAGCAGACCCAGTAGAGCTCCCCTGTACCCAGGCTACCAGCTCCTGTCTCCGCTGACCAGTCCTGGCTGCCATTGATCTGCTGCCCCAATGTCACTAGGACTGATTGGCTCTGCTCCCTGGAGCACTGGGGCTGCTGCAGCTTGATTGCCATGGGACCACCAGGATTCCACTGTTCTGGGGCCACTGTGGCTTTTCAATGGCGGGCTTCTGGGGCTGGCATGGCTCTGAGGTTACGAGGCACCACTCCCCAGGGCCACTGGAGCTTCCCAGGTCCAGGGCCACTGAGGGTGCCCTTCTTGGGGCATCAGGACTACCAAGGCTCTGCAGGTCCAAGGCTGCTGGGACTGCTGCAAATCCACTGCCCCAGGGCTGCTGGGAGTCCACTGTCCTGGGGCTGCATGATCTGCTGTGGCTTTGCTGCCCCAGAGCCATTGGAGTCCATTACCAAGAGCTAATGGGGCAGCTATGGCTCTAGTCCCCGGGGCTGCTTTGACTCTGTTGTCCTGAGGCCACTGGGACTTCTGGGGCTCTGCTGCTAGCCCCATGGCCACCCATCTCTCTAGTCCAGAGGCATTCTGGTCTAGCAATATCCCTGGACCTTTCAGACCATGGATATTGCTAGCCCAGAGAGTCCTGGATGAGATAGGTTCAACCTCTATAAACAAGGAAGGCTAGAATAGCCATGATGGATTTTTTTACCTTCTACGTTATTATTTGCAAAGAAATGCCTTCATAGGAATATTCATTGATTTTAGAGAGAAGTGCAATGTTATATTGACTTCAATAAAAGAAATATTTTTTTTTGCAGGTCATATTTGATGTCTTTGAAAAACTAACTTAGGAAATGTTCATTTGCACATTCAACTAGGACTGCACACTACTTAGGCCATGAAAAATAAAAGGGCTTCATTATGCAGTTCTGCCAGTCCCTTAATGTTCATTAATGCTGCTTTTCTCCACTGGGTTACAGTATGATCTGAATTAAAATTGCAGAGGCAGTTAATCATAGAATATTCACTGTGAACTCCATAAACTCTTGGTCTGTTTTGTTGCAGACCTCTCCATTTATTAAGCTAAAGGCCAAACATACATTTCTTTCAATTATAGCCAAACTCTTCGAACCCTTTTCTGATAACTAGAAGCAAGAGGCAGTCAAATCCACACAAAACTCTGTTGCTGTCAGTCTAAGGAGCAGAGGCTGACAGACTTGCAGGGAAAGGAGGACTGGCTCTGCACGCTTGGAAGGGATGGGGCCTCAGGTGGAAGGAGCAGAGGTGGGGCGGCCAGTCTTTAGCACTGCCCAGAGCACGCTGCACTGCACTCTAGCAGTACTTTAAAAGGTCTTGTGTTTCAGCTGCTGCTGCTGCTGCAGTAGTGGTGGCAGCTAGGAACCCCAGGCCCTTATGACTCGCAGGGCAGTGGGGTAACTGCCCCCTTTACCACTTTTTCCACTCCCATCAGTGGGGCTGCTAGGAAGAAACTGTGACTATGTCTAGACTACAGACTTTTTGTGTAAGAAGCTTTCGTTGGAAGAGATCTTCTGCAAAAACTTCTTGTGCAAGAGCATGTCCACACTGCAAAAGCGCAGCAAAAAAGTGATGCGTTTTTGCAAAAGAGAGTGTCCAGACTGCATGGACTCTCTCGAAAGTAAGCACTGATTGGTATGCACAGAATGGCCACCAAGGCACCTGTGCTTTTTCCTCTTTCTTCTTTTTGTGCAAAAACACCCTCTTCCCTGTCCACACATACCTTTTTGCAAAATAACTCTTTCGCAAAAAGGCATTCTTCCTTGTAGAATGAGGATTACTAATTGAGCAAAAAGCCCTCTGGTTTTTCCATTCTCTTGCACAAAAATGCTCGAGGTATGGACGCTCTGCAAGTTTTTGTGGAAAAATGGCTGTTTTTCCTCAAAAACTCTGTATTGTAGACACAGCCTGTATCTGGAATAGCATCCCAACCTTTTGCCCACTCTACCAGCTGAAGGGAAGTAGAGACCACCATAGTATCAAGAGACTTAATAATGGGGAGAAACTCTAGACAAGAAACCCTAGGGAAAATAAATAATTGATTTTAATAATTGAAGGAACAAACAGCAAAACAAACAAAATATATGTGTTTACTCACAAAATATAACAACATGCCATTGAAATTATCCTTCTTAGCTAATAGGGAAAGAAGTGAGATGATTTCTTAAGCAAACTTTTAATAAGCTTAGAAAATAAACAAGTATTGCTTTAACATGATGATAGCATTCCCTACAGTGATGAGCTTTCACTAGTTAGAAAAACCCTTTCACAAATGAGATAAAAATATCACCATGTAAAGTTAAGCTCCATTCCAAAGTTCCCTTTAGCCTTTTTCATTCCCCTATAACTCAGAATCTGTTTCCATACCCCCAAAGAAACTTCTATGCTGTTGCTCCAGGCCCTCCACACCTCTTTGATCTTTCCACAGGATATTCCAGTTGTCTCTATTTTGTGCCCATGTCAACACTGGGTTAGAAGTCTGCTAAACTAACTTGTTTAAATAACAAAAACCTAAACACAACAATGAAAAAAATTGAAAGTTAATTGTATCACCTTGTAGGATGTCTGCAACATTAATATATCTATTCATGCTTTTTTGCTGCTATAGTATTTGTAAAAAATGGAACAGCAAACAAATAGGAGGGAATAAAAGCAGATTAGGTCAGGTGTCTCCTCTAAGCCGATGTGTTTTACTTTATCAAATGTCTGCAGATGATTCCCCTCTGGGGAATATTTCAGTAAGCGGTACCTGTATTTGCTTAACAGTGCTAAAAAACTAGTGAGTAAAAAAGTATATATTTTCCTCAAAGTTCATAACTGAATATTCTTTAAAACTCAAAATCATGTTTTAATAGCATTTTTTCATTGAAGGTGTATCATTTTGGGTCTCCTAAAGTGGAAATAGATCCTGTGTTCCTTTGGCTGCTAATTTAAGGAGACAAGTCTCAGATGGGTAGCTGTATTCATCTGTATCTGCAAAAACAATGAGGAGTCCTATCTGATTAAGAGGTTTTGACCCATGAAAGCTTCTGCCCAAATAAATCTATGAGGGTATGTCTACACTGCCACCCTAGTTCGAACGAGGGTGGCTAATGTAGGCATTCGAACTTGCAAATGAAGCTTGGGATTTAAATATCCCGGGCTTTATTTGCATGTTCCTGGGCGCCGCCATTTTTAAATGCCTCGTAGTTCGAACTACCTGCCCACGGCTACATGCGGCACGAACTAGGTAGTTCGAATTAAAGCTCCTAATTCGAACTACCTAGTCCATGACGTGTGTAGCCATGGGCAGGTAGTTTGAGCTACGGGGCATTTAAAAATGGTGGTGCCCGGGAACATGCAAATAAAGCCCGGGATATTTAAATCCCGGGCTTCATTTGCAAGTTCAAATGCCTACATTAGCCTCCCTCGTTCGAACTAGGGTGTCAGTGTAGACATACCCTGAGTCTTTATGGTGCCAAAGGACTTCTTGTCGATTTAAGAACAGTTATAGGAGAGAAGCTCTGTAACTCCTCACCTTAAGAGGTTCAGAGGAGATGCCTCTATGGTGTGCACCTTCTAATCAAATGCCCACTTAGGGCACAATCCCAAACTCATTGAAGAAAATGGGATATTGATTTCCTTTGACATCACAGCTTCTCTATATATCTCATTGATTTCAATGGGCTTTGGATCAGATCTTTACTGAGGCAAAGTCTCTCTCCATCCATGTGCCTCTACAAAAAGCAATGGACCACTGGTACCTTTATTCCATATGGAACCTTGTTTCATATGAGTTTCATGAGTTCCATTCAGTCACAGAAGAGTTCAGAAAACATAGCAGCAACTTTGTGTTTTTAATGGAGAAACTGTATTTTTCACTCAGCCTTTTCTCAAAAACTATTTTTGCTCAGATCTCAAAAAGCAAGTGAATATTTAGATCAATAAATAACACAGATTTCAGTCTGGAAGACAGGTATTTTAAAAAGATATAAGCAACTGAAAAGTAGAACTTAAATTGGAAACTTTTATTGACCTCTTAGTTCAGTAGTCACTTCCAGTGCATTTACATTATTTTCATTGAAGAAAATATTTATTTTATTACCCAGGTATTTGCCAATGATACACTATCCACAGGAAGAGGGTGCATGCCTTTTCGTCGTTCATTTCCTGTATGTGGCACTGGAGACCACAGCATTCTCTTTGGAAATCTATCAACATTAAATCCAAGAGAACAGATCAATGGTTTAACCTCCTTTCTAGATGCTTCCACTGTCTATGGCAGCACACCTGCTGTGGAAAAGAAACTGAGAAATTTTACAAGCAAAGAAGGCCTCCTTGGAGTTAATGTGCAATATGATGACAATGGTCGGGAATACTTGCCTTTTGTAGACCAGGTGCCATCTTCCTGTGCACAAGACCCCAACTCAGATGAATCTGAGAGGATTGAATGCTTTATGGCTGGGGACAGCAGATCTAGTGAAGTAATCTCATTGACAGCTATGCACACCTTATGGCTGCGAGAACACAACCGCCTGGCTAAAACACTGAAAAAACTGAACATGCACTGGAGCTCAGAAACAGTTTACCAAGAAGCTCGCAAAATTGTTGGTGCTCAACATCAGGTTGGCTGACTACTTAATTGTCCATTCATTGCTGTGACTGTTAGGATTTAATTCAGGGAAAAATGAAAATGTGTTTTCATGACCTGAAGGACTTTTGGGAATCACGTTGTCTTCCTATTTTGCAACTTCAGATTTTGGGTGTCAGATTTTCAATCTTTTCTCAAACTTCTTAATATTTAGAGTCCTTCACTTGTTTAAATCCCATCCCATTTTTTTCTGGTGTCTTTTACTGTACTTTCTAGCTATATTTTCTATTAGACTTTTCTTTCTATTTATTTTATTGAAGTCTCTTCACTGTTTCTGGGTCCCATTTTATAGTACTTTTGAAAAAAGAAACAAATAAAAAGGTAAGTTTCCTGCATTTACACAGTGCACAAAAGTTTGTCTTGTTTCTAATGCAAAATCTATAAACAAATATTCTTCTTCCATAAAAAAAAGACTATAAGCTTCACACTGCCAAACTGATACATAACCCCCAAAGGACATAAGCCTGGGGCACTAAAACTTGGATAGGAGAAATCAATATGGAAAATAACAAAGGAGATAAGAAAATAGAGACACATAGTTTCATATTAAATCAATGAGTAGAAACCTTCATTATTAAACCAAAAGTTTACTTTCAAATATAATGTCTCTCCCAACCATTCTATTGGGGTTTGAAAAGAATCTATCCTTAGATTACAGAATGTACTTATAGATTGAGAGGGAAGTAGGGCAAATATCCCATGCAGGTATCTAAATCAAGTTAACTTTCTTTACATTACCAGCTCACTCTAAACTATGAATTTGGACATGAAAATAATAGGTAGGTCATAAACAGGGCTCGACAAATAATACAATCTACTCACCCGTGGCGAGTAGATTGTTGTAACCTGGAAGAGCCGGGTTTGAGAGATCTGCGCGTGCGCAGACCGATCTGCGCATGCGCAGATTGCCAGACAGCGTGGCTGGCGAGTAGGGCTCACCACGGTTCGACGAGTTGTTATCTATAGTTGTTTTTTAATGGAGAAAATAGATATTTTTCCTTGTTCACACTGGTCCAGTCTCTGTGGGTATGTGTACACTGCAACACTATTTCAAAATAACTAGCATTACTCCAAAATAGCATAGTCCACATCTACACAGCAGGCAGTTATTTTGAAATAGTGTCAAAATACTGTCTACCTGGAGGACTTCTTACTCCGACTACAGTAACCCTCGTTGTACGAGGAATAAGAGAAGTCAGAGAAAGAGTGCTCTATTTCAAAATACGTACTGTATAGACAGTCCCAATTTCAAAATAAACTATTTCAAAATAAGATACGCAATTGATGTAGCTCAATTTCCGTAGCTTATTCCAACATAAGCCCTGCAGTGTAGATGCACGCTGTGTTATAACCCATAGCACTGGATCAGAAATATCAGGTTTAGAACACTTTGGAGACCACAGGCCTTTCATGTAATTGCTAGAAGTAGCTGAAATATTTGTGACATCAGTTTGGGTTTTTTTCTGAAGAGTACAGGCAGTCCCCGGGTTACGTACAAGATAGGGACTGTAGGTTTGTTCTTAAGTTGAATCTGTATGTAAGTTGGAACTGGCGTCAACCGTTGCTGAAACTGATCAGTTTCAACTGCGGCTGAATCCGGACGCCAGTTCTGACTTACATACAGATACAACTTAAGAAACCCAGGCGTCCCCAAGTCAGCTGCTGCTGAAACTGATCAGCGGCTGATTCCAGGAAGCCTGGGGCAGAGCAACTCTGCCTCGGGCTTCCTGTAGTCAGCCGCTGGTCAGTTTCAGCAGCAGCTGACTTGGGGACGCCTGGGGCAGAGCAGCTGCGGTGCTGCTGGGTTGCTCGAGTAGCGCGGCTCCTCGGCGCTACTGGAACAACCCAGCAGCACCCCAGCTGCTCTGCCCCAGGCGTCCTGATTCAGCCGCTGCTTAAACTGACCAGCAGCAGCTGAATCAGGACGCCTGAGCAGCTGGGGTGCTGCTGGGTTGGTCCGGAGCGGCGCTGTGGGACTAACCCGGCAGCCCCCAGCTGCTCTACCCCAGGGGTAGGCAAGAAAAGCCTGGTCTGCTGGGGGGGGGCACTAGCTGCACCCCCCTCCCCAGCAGACCAGGGAGACGGGGGTGGCGGGGCCACCCAAGTCTTCCACGGCTTTGCTGTCTCCCTGGTCTGCTGACCTGGGAGACGCGGAGCAAAGCTGCAGAGCACACGGGCAGCGGGACAGTCCAGGCGCGCCACGGCTGTCCCACTGCGGGCGTGCGCCGAGGCTTTGCTCCCCGTCTCCCTTCAGACCAGGGAGATGGGAAGCAGCTTTTCTCGCCCCGGAGGATGGGGGCGGCGGACTACGGCGCATCTGGGCGTCCCGCCGCTCCCATCCTCCGGGGCGAGAAAAGCCCCGTTCATAACTGCGGATCCGACATAAGTTGGATCCGCGTAACTCGGGGACTGCCTGTAATTGGGAGGAAAACAGACTTTAATGATCATGAAAAAATATCACTCTTCTTCCACGTGATCTCCCTGTTTGCAGTTAGCATAGAATGAGTCTTTCAAGAAATCTGTGCATCTGATGTAGGACTATTGGTTTCTCTAAAAACACTACATGTGGAAAAATGACCCCTTTGTTTAGAATCAGAATGTAATCAATCCAGCTTCTTTACATTAACCAAGTCAGTTCCTCTTTCTTAAGTGTGCTTTTTGTTTTAAAATGGTTATAGTAACAAGCTCGAATGGTTCTTGTTACTAGTTAGCAGAAGAGTGCAAATCAGAAATCCAAAACTAGGTCTCTGTGCACTCTGATTTTAGTGGATGGGAATATGAAAGATTATGCCCTTAAACATCATAGTTTGCACAGTGTTTTGCTCTATGTGATTCTGGGCTACTCATTAGCTCTACCAGTATCACAGATGAATGAGATCAGCCTGTGACATATGAGTAATATATTTAAGCTGATCTAGTCCATTTAGGGACACTAATTCAGTGGATGTAATTGTAGTATCTTTATTAGAGTATTATTGTAACTAGTGCACAGGTAAAAGCTGTGGTTGAAGTTGTCTGAAACTTCCATTCCAGGATTCTGTATTCAATTGCTATAACTTTCTAAGATTTTCATCTTTTGATCTGAGTATGTCCAGGTCCGGTATATGCCTGAAGATGAATATTTATGGGGAACCAGTTCATCCTTTAAAAATAATAGCTTTTTTTAAAAGCTCTATTACCATTCAATTTTTTTTATATTGCTTTTTAAACAGATCTACTGACAAGCAAACAGGAATAGAAACTTGATATTAACAGAACCCTTGGAAAAGAGTTGTGCCTTTCAAGTTTCTGGGAATTGATTTGGTTTAGTTATGGAGATTTAGCAAATACGTACCACACAATTGTAATGGATTGTTTAAATCATGGCAACACTTGAACTATGTTACAATGTTCTAAATGATGAGGACTGTGTGGTTCAAGCTTGTACAACTAATTCCATGTGGAAGTACAATGTATTGGGCCCAAACCATTCAGTGTGCCACCAAGTTCCTGCTCATTGAATGCAACAATTTCAATGTTGTGGCAGATTTATTTTGGGGTGTTTACTTTAAATCCCTTTTTTCTGCTCATAAAGATTAGTGTAACTCTTGACTTGTGCAAGGTTGCTCTTTATTTGTCCTAGTGCAAAAACATGAGAGGAAAATTGGTCCTGCAGTCTAAGGAGACAGTGAAAGTACATTTATGTTCCTTTAATGTGATTAAAATTCTACAAAATTTCATGTACAGGTTAAATCTCTCTAGTCCAGCACTCTTAAGTTCAGCAACATTTGTGTTCCGACATGATTTTAGTTAGCCCGATATCCACTTATTATGGTTGTGGCCAAGTTTCCCATAGTCCCTTAAAATCTGTTTATAGCTGCCAGTCTTGGGTCTCAGTGTTCTGTGCTGTTATTTAGCTCTAATTTACTCTTACATGTATTCTAAGGGTATGTCTACACTACAGTGTTATTCAACATATCTCATTTCAAAATGGTTAATTGGAAATATGCTATTTTGAAATAAGGCGTCTACACACAAAATGCATTTTGAAATAGTGTTTTGCTATTTCGAAATAGCACGTCCACACTGAGTGGATGCTGAATCACATTTAAGGTCAGCCAGAACCAGGTCCGGCAGGGCATTAGGTCAGGAGTTACTTTGCCTGAGGCTATCTGAGGCCTGTGCTTAAAGGGACCCCCCATGGACAGCTGGTTCTCAGCTTTCCCTGCTTGCTTGCTTGCCTACTGCAATGAGAGACAGCAAAGCATTTTGTCTCTGTGTGCTCTGGTTGCCCTCACTCGGGACACCACAGCACTCTGAAACATGGAGCCAGAGCTGCCCCTGGGCACTCTGGTGCTTCTCTTGGATGCGTTGCTGTGAGCCTGGCTGCACTTTCTGCAGGCTGCTATCCGGGAGGTCCATTGGGGGGTTGTCAGTATCCTGAAGGCCCTTCAGGAGAGCTTCCACTTTGAGGAGCACTAAGAGCCTCTCTGGTCTGCCCCACTGGGGCCTTGTGCCTCATTCCTCCCTCACGTCCTTCCACTTACCCCTCCCTAACCCCCCTTCCTGATGTCAAATAAAATACATGTATTTTCATGAACACAAATTCTCTTTATTTAACAAAACGGGGGGGGGGGAAGGGTATGAAACTTTGGTGAGACTGGGGAAAGGAAGCGGGAGAGGGGAGAAGAGAGGGTGGGAGTGGGGAGGGGGAAACCTGGGAGGAGGAATCTGGAAGGGGGAAGCGAGGGGAAGAAGTGGGAGGGGAAGCTCAAGGCTCAGGATTGGGGGGGGTCTCCCCGAACCAAAATGATTGTCATGCAAACCTGCTCCTGGATTCGCATGTGGCCTTTGATGGCCCGGCTAGCAGCTATCCTGCCATAGACGGTTGTGTTCCTCCATCTAGTGTGGAGATCATTAACATTGGGGGCATCCCCCCCAAACTTGAATAAGGTCCATGATCTCCACTCTGGACCAGGAAGGCACCCACCTTCTCTGGACCCTGGCAGGCTCCTGGGAGCTGGCAGACTGCTCCTGGGGAGCGGTGGAGGGGTGGCTGCTAGTGGCTTGCTGGCTCCTGTTTTGGGGCCACTGGCTCAGGGACAGTGACTGCTGGCTCTGAGCTGGCAGGCTTGGAGCTGGCACAGGCACTGTGGCCAGAGTCAACTCCTTTAAGGGCTCCGGGGAGGGGGGAGGGAGAGGAGTGTTCTTGGTTGAGGCTGGAGTGGCCACCAGGGCACCCTGGGAAGGCTGGAGGCCCCATTTTTCAATATAAGTGTCTAAACAGCACTTATTTCAAAATAGCTATTTCGAATTTGGTGTTATGCCTTGTGGCATGAGGTTACAAAATTCAAAATAAGTGTGACGCTATTTTGAATTAATTTCAAAATAGCAGTTTGGCTGTGTAGACACTAGTAAAGTTATTTTGAGATAACAGCTGTTATTTCAAAATAACTTTGCTGTGTAGACATACCCTTTGAGCCCTGTAAGCAATGAAAGTGTTGGTAATGCTTCTAGACAATATTGACCTCCCATGGTTCAGCAAGTTCTCTAGTTCAGCACTGGTCATAAGGGTGCCAGATTAGAGAGGTTCAACCTGTAATAAAACAATGTAGGAATGTTCAGGTTGCAAAGTTAAGTACGCCAATGCCAGTAAATGCTACTAGCAACATTAACTCTGCCTTCTTGTATGTATAAGCAGTACTGATTAAAATTGTCTGGTCATATGCTATTGACTTTAATTGTATGGTCATATGCTATAATTATTATGTGTGTGTTTGCCTCATTCACTGTTTCTTTGGGACTGTGCACTGAGAATGATATGGGAGTCTTTGATGAATGTGGCAGGGGTCTTTCAGATCACTTTCAGTCTAGACCAGATTTCTTTAGATGTACAATTTCTTCAGTTCAAGATAACATTATTGAAGTCAGTGGAATTACTCTGGGTTCACACCAGTATAACTAACACCAACATCTGGGGCTCAATGGACATGGGATGGTCAATGGGGCAGAGATCCCCACTGAATGAGGATCTCATTCAGTCTAGTCCTTACATGGGTGAGCAGTAAAAGAAATGGAGTTATAAGAGTTCCCTTTTTCCTAGTCTGAGAAAAGGCAAGAGAGAACTGCAGTATGTGTGTTTGGGGGAGCAGAGGAACTGTACTCTTCTTAATCTCCTGTGACCCCAAGAAAGACGGGCAGAGAAAAGTGAGAGGCAGCAACCATGGGCAGTGCTGGCTGTATGCATCCATAAAGGGATGTTGTGCCTGAGGTGCAGCCTCAGAGCAGCCAGAGGCTCTGGGAGCCCTTTGTTTTGCAACCTTAATACTCTCTTACTGGATGGGCTGGAGACTCCCAGCATGCATTTCAAAAAGGTCTAAGAGGAGGTACAATAATTAGTGCAGATACTCACCATGCCATGCACTAGCATTTTAATCCTGGGACAGAAAGAAAGGTTGGGTTTGTTAAAGTAGATGGAGAAAGAACTGGTTAAATCTGGTAACAGGCTATAGGATTATGTGAAAAAGATTAGGTAATTCCTTGTAAATATGTGGACGTCTGTGCCTTTACATTCATGTCCAGAAAGCATGCCTTGCTGATTTTGATACAGGACTGAATGGCAAGAAATCTGGAATTTATTCATCGTAGATTCTGCTGGAGACACACCCTGTGTGATTTTGCACAAATCATTTAATCTTTGCCTCTATTTTTGCCATTTTAAAATGTGAATAATACTTTCTTATTTCACAGGTGTGTTTGAAGGATACATTCACTAATGGATCACATTTTATATTAAGGATCCATTTATAAGTGGTGTGTAAAGGGTTAGAAAATATGTAGTAGATGTTATACATATGTAATAGATGTGCAATTTGCATTATGGTCTTTTGTCCTGTTGTTCTGTATTACAAGCTATAACAATGGATTCATAATTTATTAATACATCTCCTACTCATCTATTAACTCTTTATAAATCAATTATAAATAGAACTTTTATATACATTGTGACCTATTTGTATTTACAGGGCATGTTGAAAGCCTCTGACCAAAAATGCTGTAGAACTTTAGAGTATTATATTTTATAGGTGTTGTTACTATAATTAGTTATTTTCTATGATTTCTAAAGGAGATCTTTCTAAAATTCGGCAGATTCTACTTACTTGGCTCACAAGCATTTTTATAATTATAAGTAATTCATATAGCCTCTGCAGTGCTTGCAGTTAATTAGTACAGTTTACCCCATATTGGTCTTTGCTCACCGGAGGCCACCTATGCCAACTACAGTATATAAGAGGTCGGTGAGTACCAATCTTTACTCAGTGCAATAGCTGTCCTCCTCTTTACCCACTAGGGGCTACATTGTGTTCTCAGAATGAAGCCTGATATTATATCATCTGGACTGGAGTCTGTTGTGAGTGTTCTGTGACAATAATGGGCATTATTTCTTTGTAGGCAAGTAATTTCTATTTCAGCCTTTTATTTATTCTGGATAATCCAGTCCGATACATATCTGGCTTGTAAGGTGGTACTTTTTTATTCTTCCCTAGCAGGACTGAATGTCTCTAAGGCACAATAACAATCCCTTTCTTGCTGCAGTGGCAGTCTGACTCAGAGTGTTCTTTTTGTATTTGCACTCAGCATAGTGCCTGAAGCCCTGTTGCAAGCCAGACTCTAAGGGTACATCTAGACTACCGCGTTTTGTCGACGGAAGTTTTGTCGACAGATACTGTCGACAAAACTTCCGTCGACAAAGAGCGTCCAGACACATTGAGTTCTGTCGACAAAGCAAGCTGCTTTGTCGACAGAACTCCATAGTCTGGACACAGTGTTACAGGCAATAACACCTTCTGTCGACAGAGTTCTGTCGACAGAAGGTGTTATGCCTCGTAAAATGAGGTATACCAGCGTCGACAAAACTGCTGAGTTCTGTCGACGTTATGTCGACAGAACTCAGCGGTAGTGTAGACGCTGGTATAGTTTTGTCGACAAAAGTCCACTTTTGTCGACAAAACTAGGTAGTCTAGACACACCCTAAGGGTGCATCTAGACTGGCCTCTTGAATTTGCACAAGAGCACTGACTTTGTAATGTACAAAATCAGTGCTTCTTGCACAAATACTTTCACGCTCCCACTCGGGAAAAAGCCCTCTTGTGCAAGAGGGCCAGTGTAGACAGGGAAGAACTGTTTTGCGCAAAAAAGCCCCAATGGCTTAAATGGCGATCAGGGCTTTCTTGCGCAAAATCGCATCTAGACTGGCCACGGATGCTTTTGCACAAAAGCACTTTTTGCGCAAAAGCATCCGTGCCAATCTAGACGCGCTTTTGCGGAAATAGTTTTAACGGAAAAACTTTTTCCACAAAATCATGCCAGTTTGGATGCAGCCTAAGGGTAATATCCTGCATCTGAGGAGTAAGAAAAAATGAATGATTAGATCATGGGTAGTGTACACTTGCAGTTAAAAATATGCTGCTTAAACAGAATTATATACACTTTTCTGTAGGAGTACACAAATGGAAGCATAAATCCCCTTTCCCATGTAGAGACCAGCATCAAGGCTTTGTGTCTCACATTGTTGAGAAAAATAACAGAGATGTAGCCATGTTAGTCTGATCTTGGTAAAACAAAAAAAGCAGTCATGTAGCACTTAAAAGACTAGCAAGATGGTTTATTAGGTGATGAGCTTTTGTGGGGCAGAAGTGGGTCTGCCCCACGAAAGCTCATCACCTAATAAACCATCTTGTTAATCTTTAAAGTGCCACATGTCTGCTTTTATTGTTGAGAAAATGTGACTTTTCCTCATATGGAACTGAGTATGTTTTATTTCACATGAATTAGTCTGTTATCTAATTCTCTGGTGTCCAACACACTAGTCACTAGTCACATGTGGCTATTTGGCCAGTTGAGTGTGGCTAGTTGCCTTAAATAAGTGGCAACTATAGTCGCTACTGCTTCAGAACGGATTGGACACCACGGGTCTAGTTACTCTATTAACAAGTAATTCAACTATTGGATTAATAGAACATTACATGACAATAACACTTGTATTTTATGAAGTTGGCCACTGTTGCAGCAATGCCATTCTTTAGAAGAGGTAGATATTGATATCACTGATTAAAATATACTTCTTTAGGAGGTTTTTATGGAGCTTGGAGTTGATGTTATGAGGTGCTGGCTGCCTTGGGAGAGGAGCTAAATTGATCTCCAATCCCATAAATATATTTGGGCTTAGAGGACTCCCAGCACTCTGCAGGCTCTTATCCTCTCTGCCCTACATTTCAGAAACACTACATGCAGTTACAAACATTAATTTATCACTCAAAGACAGTCTCAAAGTAAATGATAAATTCCAGGGAAAGTCAGCAACTATGAGTTTCTCCCTCCTGTAAAGCTACAGTTCTTTGGTGCTGATTGTGTTGAAGTGTTTTGAGGTAAGGCTGTTCTGTCACGTACGTAAAAGAAACTGAATATGTAAGGAATACTGTATGAAAGCAACTATGAGGATTATTGCATAGAAAATATGAAAATAAAGTTTTATTTAAAATCATTCCCCCGATTAGGTTGCACACTTTCCTTCTGTGGCAGATATACTGCTTTGCATATCAAATGCACAGAAAAATCATTCTCAATCTCTGCAGGGCACTGAAACTTCTTTTTTTTTTAACTTTGGCAAGATGGTAACTTTGGCAAGATGGTAAACTTTGTCAAAACATGATAAATGTTACTGTTTCTCACCACCTTTCGAGACAAGTTGAAGGTAATAAGGTTGTGAGTTGGTTCCTTGGATTAGATGTCAGAGATTCTGATATGCTATTCTTGTAGTTTTATGTCAGGTTCCAGGTTTTTTTTCTCCAGTATCCACAGTTTTCACCTTGATTTCACATAAAATACTTCTGCCTGGCACACCATCACCATCCCTCCAGCCTAAGCACTATCAAAGCCATGCATCTTCCAACATAAGAGCAAATAAACAATACTCCATTCCATTATTAGCCTTATCATTTTAATGACTTTATTCAATGGTAGAGCCCCTAATTTCTGGAATACGTGGAGGACCTTGAAAGTGAACTGTCTTTTTCCTTTTAGACTTAGGCATGGAGCTGGAGATTTGGCCTTTAGTTGCTGCCTAATTGAATCTATTATTTCAACTGGAGAGCAAAGGAAAGCAAAGGCAGTCCATGAGTGTTGAGTCTATATGGCCGAGATTCCTGATGTACTTGTGCTTATTGCTGACCGTATCACATTTATATCATTGTTCTGCTCCACTTTGGCCAGTTTGACTTGCCTGATCATAAAACAAAGTACTCTCACTTTCCTTTACCCCTGATTCATTTTGATCATGGAGATGTAAGTATTGCATCTACAGTGTCTCCAACCAATGCATGCCTGGAGAGTGAGGCTCCAAACTTGAAAAGTCCATACTCCAACCCTTTGTGTCCCAGCACAATGTGCAACTCTGAGGCTGCAAAACTAAAAATTACAACTGGAGCTAACAATATCTTTGTGTATGTGTAATAAGTGTTGGAAAATGTTAAATTTTTAAATAACAACCATACTACTAATTTACATCAATTAAAATATGTTTGACAGACAGGCTGCAATTTAATCAAGCAGCTGTGCAAAATCTTGAGAGAGTTTCTTTCCTACATGAATAGAACTAATTTAGAAAAGTGAATGAGAGGAAGCTGAAAAAGAAAGAGCAACAGCTGCCTATATTGCTCTGTGTAGAGTGAATTCTGGCAAATATGTGGCATCATATCTTGTAGATTTCACTGGAGCTTGTTTTTCTGTGTGACATACCCAGGATAATAAATCCCAATATCTGAGGAGACTGTATTATCCCTGCTAGATTTTCAATATGCATTATATCAAGCTTCGAATGTATTTCTCTGGTCAGTTTACTGCATATTCTGTCAAACTTGAAATGTGTTTTACTGAGTTCATTGCACTTCATATTCATCCAATTATGCTTTAATAAATCCAATGTAATCTTTAATCTGCAATGCATGGTATTCAGTGCAATATATCATTTCTTCTTTTTTGTCAGTATTACTAATAAGCCTTTTGTATATGCTTTAATAACTCTATTATACTATAAAAGCACTCAATAGGAGATTTTATCAGCATTTCCATTATAAAATCCAATTTACAAGGGTCTATGTATTCATTGGCTGCAGTTTCTTATCAAATGTCAATCAAAGGATTCTGGGAGTGAACATTTAACCATGTGACTGAAAACAGAATCTGTTCATGGTCTATGCTGGTCTAATTGAAAGGCTCAGTAGTTTATGCTGTCCAAATCAATCTTTTAGGATTCAAATCAATACCTGACACCCGCGAGCTCTCAGCCTCATTAAAGAAAGCTATTACAGACAGCTCTGGTAATCTGTCCATGCCAGGCTTTGATCTAATAGTTGCACCTGGGGATTTAGGAGCCTGGATGGCTGGGTTCTGTTCCTAGCCCTGCCCCTGATTCAGTGCATGAACTTGGGTAAATGATTTAAACTTCTTGACCTCCATATGTAAAATACGGAGAATGCTACTTGCAGTCCTCACAGACTTGTTGAAAATGTTAATTAATTAACGCTTGTAAAAGAGCTTAGAGATCACTGGATGGAAATGCACTATACTAGTGTGAAGTATTGTTACATTATGTAAATATTAATGGAGACATTTTTTTATTTTTTCAGATTATTACTTTAAGAGATTATATTCCAAAAATCATTGGTCCAGATGCTTTTAATGAGTATCTTGGTCTGTATAAAGGCTATGATCACACAGTAGATCCCACCATTTCAAATGTATTTTCTACAGCTGCTTTTCGATTTGGTCATGCAACAATACACCCAATCATAAAGAGACTTAATGCTCAGTATCAAGATGACCCAGACCTCCCAAGTCTTCATATGCATGAAGTTTTCTTTAGTCCCTGGAGACTCATTAAAGGAGGTATGTTTTTACGTGGACTACATCTTTTCACATTATTGCAGCATTTTTCAAACCTTTTCCTAATTGAATTTCAAAGTCAGGAACATTCATTTAATTGCATCATTGGTTCAGGATGTTGAACAATGCCCAAAGAATTAATATCAACTGGGACAATTTATTTATGTTATCTAGTCTTTTGAAGTACACAAATATCATTCATTAGAAACCTCTTATTCATCTCATAAAAGCAGTCTGATAGCAAGGTTTCTACTGTCTTAAGACCTGGCCAGAGCCTCTTAACTTTATTGTTTTCTTTTCAAAACAGAGCATGTCATTGTTTTGCTGTAATTTAAAGACATTTAAAAGACAGAAGATTTAAAAAATGTAGAAGAAAAACTGCATGTAGAAATATTAAGAAAATATCTAATGATTTTGATTCCACATGAACTTTGACACGGTATTGGTTTTATGTTTTAAAGGAGGTTTGGACCCTTTACTAAGAGGTATTCTAGCAAGGTCAGCAAAACTACTGATACAAGATCAAATGATGAATGAAGAATTAACAGAAAAGCTCATTGTATTATCTGATAATGAGTCATTGGACTTAGCATCATTAAATTTACAGCGTGGACGTGACCATGGACTCCCAGGTCTGTTACATATTTCTAGATTTTTTTTTATGTGAATGATTAAGAAGTCACTACTTGTATTTGAAACATTCTGAAGATGTACCAACATGGTTATTAAGTGATAGTTAAAAAGACTCTTTTTTAGGAATACACAGCAAAAATAAATAGTAGCTATGATAAAGACAATCAGTGTCTATTGTGGATCCCCAGACCAGCACTAAGGCTGCTGGTCAGGTGTACTTGGTCATCATTACCACTGTATCATGGAGGCTTCTGATACCATCAAAGAACCCCCATGGGCCTGGGTTTGATTCTGGTTTCCTGACATGGTCACAGTTAAAAATGATACCATTACCCTTCCTGATAAGTATAATTAAATGCCATTGATTCATCTCAGCATGAGCTGTTAGAATCCTGTCACCAATGTGGGTTTAATGTTTTTCCAGACAAAGAAAGGGAGAATGGACTTTTGTATTATGAAGCGATTCTCATCCTCTCTCTTTTTTCCTCTTTCTGGTAGCAGCATGACCCATGATAACCTTCACTACTTGCACTGGCTCAACCACATGTGTGTCCCAAATTTGTTTTTCAGTCACTCATTTCATTAATTTTAAGAGGCAACGTTGCAGCTGCCAGGCAAACATAGTAAGACTTTCACAGAACAGGATCATCCATAGTTATTTTGAGGTGGTCTATTTTTCTTTCTCCTTTTCTTTAATTAAAAATTAGACTCAAGATACAAATGTATCAGCTAAGTCTTTTTATTCCAATTTGTATGCACCCCAAACTTTTGGATTTTCCTTTTGCTCTACCATCGGACTTCAGAATTTTTAGAAACAGAAATGTTATTTTATACCTAACTTTGCCTTCATTATCATAATGTAGCTCCACTATCTCGGAAAGGCCAGATGTTGCCACCCTTACTCACCATAAGTATAGGCCCATTGATTTCTACCAGTTCTACTAAGTCTATTTTGAGAGCAAAGTGCTACTTGGTGTGAGTAATGGTATTAGAATCTGGATCCTATAAATGAGATAATTTTGAGTGCTGTGTTAACCAGTCACATTTCATGACTAATCACTTTCTAAACCCAATATGTTTAGGTTACAATGACTGGCGACAATTCTGCGGTTTACCAAGACTGGAAACTCAAATTGACCTTAACACAGTAATAGCTAATAGGAAGGTAGTTGAAAAAATAATGGAATTGTACAACAATCCAAACAATATTGATGTTTGGCTTGGTGGCCTCGCAGAAAACTTCCTTCCAGGTGCTAGAACTGGTCCACTGTTTGCATGTATAATTGGAAAGCAAATGAAAGCCCTAAGGGATGGTGACCGGTAAGTGAATTTATATTGTTTATTTGTATATAGTAACTCTATACTTTAATATCTTAACCTATTGCCCTCTCCTCCCCATGCCTCCGCATCTGTTTTTTTCCTATTAAGCACAGTTTACCACTGTTTCACTCTTCTCCCACTTGTAATCGTCTCTCTAGTCTCCCTTTTGTTTATATGTGGGAATGATTCCTACCAGGAAGAAGACAATTCCTGTGGTGCATTGTGAATGGCACAGCAATTCCATGCTGCTATTCCGGCAGATGCTTCCTGCACAGCTGTTATATGAGACTTAAGTGGTGCAAGAAATCTTGTGCAAGTGTGAAACTTCATCCTGGAGAAACAGAGTTTTACCTGCATAATAAAAACAGCAGAATCAGTCTCTGGTTAAACTTAAGATTCAGACATAGTAGCTGTGTTCAATATATAAAAACAGTCTGTTACTAATGGATTTTAAAAACTGTCAATTTTTTTTTATAAATAAATGTAACTTGTAACATGAGAAATAGGAAAAAGGGTCCGTGTGATATAATAGAGTTAGGAGTAAGTCCTGCCAGCCCTTAGAGGACTAATCATGATTCACTTGAGAAGAGACCCATTTTATATTATTTGGGTCTTTAGGGCAAGTCTCATTTAGATTAAGTTCCTTTTCACACCCACGTTAAAACCCCTTTACAGTGCCAGAGTGATGTAAAATCTCTGACATACATAAAAATTACACATAAAGGAGTTTTAAAATTTTCATTTAACTCAAAAAATGAAATATTTTTACTATACAAATAGCACAGCATTTCACACAACAAACAGTTCACACAGACTTGCTTTAAATACCATTTAAAATTTTTTCTCTTCTGAATAATTTATAATGTTACTAGTATTAAATATGGGTGTGTCTAAACTACACTCCTCTACCAACAGAGGGATGTAGATTAGGCACATTGCTATTGCAAATGAAGTGGGGATTTAAATATCCTGCGCTTCATTTGAATAAAAATGCCCGTCGCTTTTTGCCGACGCGGCACTTTGCCGGCAAAAAGCGACAGTCTAGACGGGAATCAGTCGACAAGAAAATCCTTTCCTGACCGATCCTGTAAACCTCATTGCAAGAGGCATAAGGGATCGGTCAGAAAAGGCTTTCCTTGTCAACCGATCCCTGTCTAGACTGCTGCTTTTTGCTGGCAAAATGCCGCGTCGGCAAAAAGCAGGGGGCATTTTTATTCAAATGAAGTGCGGAATATTTAAATCTCTACTTCATTTGAAATAGCGATGTGCCTAATCCACATCCCTCTGTCAGCAGAAGGGTGCATTTTAGACACACCCTATGAGAACATTAGATGTGATAGTTTTATTGTCCCTCATTTTGAGTAAATGAAACATATCTGAATTTAAATAATAACATATATGCTTAATTCTGCCATCTTTCTGATCTTTTGCCCCCTTAAATTGGCTTATTTAACAATTCAACCTCTTAAAACCACAGATCAAATGTAGTAGTTGTTTGCGTGATAATAATAAAAACACTCACTTCCTTCCATGGAGTTTGAAAAATGATTGCACGGTAGACACAATGATTAGTTGTGAGCAGGTGGGATTTAAGAGTGAAAGTTGGTGAGATCAAGGCTATGACAACAGATCAGGAAGGCTCACCATAAAGGAAATTACAGACAGAGAGCTTAGGAGAGTGAAAGAATTTAAATGCCTAGGATAAATGGTTGCTGACAAAGGTGACCTCCTGAGCCTTGTCTGGAGAAAAGAAGCCTGAGGGGCAACATAACCATTTTCAAGTAAGTAAATGTTGTTGTAAAGAGAAGGGTGATAAATTGTTCTCCTTAACCACCAAGGACAGGACAAGAAGTAACAGGCTCAAATTGCAGCAAGGTAGATTTAGGCTAGACATTAGGAAAAAACCTTCTTATCTGTGAGGATATTTAAGCACTAAAACAATTCTAAGGAGGTTTTAGAATCTTTGTTATTTATCCCCATCATTAGAGGTTTTTAAGAACTGGTTAGACAAACACATGTCAGGGATGGTCTAGATTACACTCACTCCTGCTTCAGTGCAGGAAACTGGACTAGATAAGCTGTAACTTTTCAGTCCTGTATTTCTTTGGTTTCTATGCCTGACATTGTACCAAAGCTGATTGTTGCACATGGTATGAGCTAACTCCCATTCTGTCATAAAAAGATGACAATAAAATTTAAAAGGTAGAATACATATGGGTACATCAACATGGAAAAAAAATCCATGTCAACAAGGTTCAGAACTGAGGTCAACTGATTCAGGCTCACAGGTGTCTGGATCAAAATACAGGACTATGTAGCACTTTAAAGACTAACAAGATGGTTTATTAGATGATGAGCTTTCATGGGCCAGACCCACTTCCTCAGATCAAATAGTGGAAGAAAATAGTCACACCATATATACCAAAGGATACAATTAAAAAAAGAACACATATGAAAAGGACAAATCAAATTTCAGAACAGAAGGGGGATGCGGGGGGGGGGGGGGGGGGAGGTAAATGTCTGTGAGCTAATGGTATTAGAGGTGATAATTGGGGAAGCTATCTTTGTAATGGGTAAGATAACTGGGGTCTTTGTTGAGACCCTCGCGTAGAGTGTCGAATTTTAGCATGAATGACAGTTCGGAGGATTCCCTTTCAAGTGCAGATTTAAAAGGCTTCTGAAGCAGGATGCAGGTAATTAAGTCGTTGAGACAGTGTCCTTTCTGGTTGAAATGGCAAGAATCTGTTTTTTTCTTTGTGATCCTGTCTAATATCTGTTTTGTGGGCATTGATCCTTTGGCGAAGTGTCTGAGACGTTTGTCCAATGTACAAAGCAGACGGACACTTTCGGCACATGATAGCATAAATTATATTTCTGGATGCTCAGGAATATGTATTCTTGATCTTTATAACTCACTTGGTTAGGTCCAATAATGGTATCAGCAGAGTGAATATGTGGACAAAGCTGGCAAAGGTGTCTGGATGGGAGACTAAAAATAAAAGTATGGACATTGTTGCTTGGGATGGAGCTTGGGCTCTGAAACCCTGTGAAGGTTTCTGATGAGTCTCAGAACCAAAGCTGCAGTGTCTTCACTGTTACTTTTAGCCCAGTGGTGCTGGCCTCTCAGTTGCTCTAGGCTCTGAACTTACTGCCATGAGGCCTTTTTTCCCCTAGTGTAGACATGTCCTACCTAAAACTATAATTTGACCCACTGAGATCTGACCAGACACAGTAAGAGAAATCCTTATGCTTCCCACTAAGAAAATGAAAATGCTAAGATGGTCAAACAGCTGGACACTCCATGACAGAAAATGAAGGGAGAGTGTGAGGGATCTAATGCTGGTTGGCTCAATTGAAGACCAGTACAGAGAAGCTAGACATTGTTGGAATAGACATTTCCAGCGGAGGTCTGAAATGTACATAGGTACGGTGGCTCTTGTAACAATCATTGAGAACCAATGGAGAAGCCAAAGATTTGTCCGTAGACCAATTACATAACAGCCAGATGAACAACCATGAGTTTTGGAATAAGGCTATAAAACTTGTGGACCCCAAACAGGGAAGAATCAAGAAAGAACAAGAACATTGTATAGCTAGGCTATGATAATAAGTGAATGATAAATATTAAAGAACTACATAATGTTGTGTTTTGATTGTCACTCTTCTAGGGGAGAGAAAGGAAAAGTCTATTTTTAACGTAATGACTGTGGTGTAATTATACAATGCTCAGGTAATCTGATGCTTCATATATTAATTGACATGCCAGTTAAAAAGGAGTTCAAGATATCAATTTCTAGACATTCATTTAAGATCACAAATCAGAATTTCAACAAAATTTCAGACTGATTGAACTCTTATTGCTCACTTACGTAACAAATATTGCAATGATTCCCCTTTGAACAAGCAAAATCACACCCAAACTTTAATCTGGTAGAGTCATTTGGAATACATTGTTTCTGCTCCATCAGGAGTTAATCCTTTTCCCCTGGCCTTTCCTTATTCAGATGTTTCTCCCTGGGGCTACGTTTAGATTGCAGGCTTCTTGCGCAAGAAGCTTTTTGCAGAAGATATCTTCCACAAAAACTTCTTGCTCAAGAGTGCATCCACACTGCAAAAGCACATCAAAAAAGCAATGTGCTTTTGCGAAAGAGAGCATCCAGACTGCATGGACATTCTCTCGAAAGGAAATTCTGATTGCTATTTACAGAATGGCCACCAGGACACCTGTGCTTTTTTTGATTGCCTTTTTTTGTGCAAAAAAACCCTGTTCCCCATCTACACACATCTTTTTTCACAAGAGCTCTTGCGCAAAAAGGAGTTATTCATCGTAGAAAGAGGAATACCTATAGCGCAAAAATTCCTGTGCTCTTTCCATTTTTTTGCGCAAAAACGCACTTGAGGTGTGGATGCTCCACGAGTTTTTGTGGAAAAACAGCCATTTTTCTGCAAAAACTCTGTAGTGTAGACAGAGCCTGGGTTGAGAGTCAGAAAGAGGCAAACACTCTGCAGCTGAACTTCTGGCTGTCTGATTGTTGACTATATTATGGCTTGTCATGTCTGAATTGACTGTTACCTCAAGGATGAATAGTTCTCTTTCCAGCTCATTTATATATATATATATATATTTGGTAATATATCCTGTAATATCTGTTTAACAAATACTATATTGTGCAGACAAGAGAGTTACAAATGTATAATCTGATTGTTGGCGCATGTAACTCTGAGTATGAGGTGTCTGAATATGTGATTACTGATTAAACTTGTGCTGAAAATATCTCCATTCTTTATGGCTTGGAGAGTTTCTGATTTCCTAGTGGGAGAAGATTGATAGTGAAGAAGGGAAGAATTCGAGAGCAGTGTCACATTGTTCTTTGTCCTTAAGCTTCTGAACACTCCCACCCACCTTCACCTCCAGTTCATTATTGTAATGGGTAACTTCCTCTTCTGATGTCAGAATCACCTCTTTTTAGACTCCACTAGGTGATTTCACCCTCTTGATCTTGCTACTTTTAAGGGATGGTTCTTAAGGTTCCCCTGTCAAGAAATAAAAGTAAATAGACCTTGGTCTTGCCAGATGCTGAGCTCTCCTGTAAAATCCTAAATACTCTCAACTACCATTGACTTCCATAGGAACATGGGGTGTTTAGCATGTTGCAGGAGAACTAAGCACTTTGCAGGATTGAATCCATATCAGATTTTATGGTGGGAATATAAATCTTTAACCAATGTAGTTGCTGTTGTTTTCCCATTGGTATAGTGCATGTTCCTTAACTATGTTTTGATGAAATGCTAATTTTTTTTCTCATAATAGTAGTGCACTTTGCAAACAGAAATAATTAACACCTGGAATATAATACTTTTAACAAGGACCTGCAAATCTTTACAGATTTTGGTGGGAAAACATTCATGTTTTCACAGAAGCTCAAAGGCACGAACTAAGAAAACATTCTTTGTCCCGTGTAATCTGCGATAACACGGGGCTTTCTGAAGTGCCACTTGATGTCTTTCGACTTGGGAAGTTTCCTCAAGACTTTGAGTCATGTGATAATGTACCTGGAATAAATTTAGAAGCATGGCAGGAAACCAATCAGCAAGGTAATCTGATAATTAAGCATGTTCATTACACAGGTAGGAAGGATGGTTCTTTGGCTATAAAGTCACCCAGAACTTGGGAGACCTGCCTTCAAGTCACTGCATTACCACAGATTTCCTGTGATCTTGGGCAAGTCACTTGGTCTCACTATAACTCTGCTCCCCATTTGGAAAATAATTGTACTTTCCTATTACACTGTTTTGAACATATATGCATTAGTGATTGTGAGTAACAGTAGTAATAAAGGCCACATAAGTACCATAGATAGTTAATAGTAGGTAATAATTGTACAATACTTGCCATTAAAAAGTCAACATTTAATATGTGTTACCACCTACTGATATCATAAATACTGCAGTTAGCCCTTAAAAGCTCCTGTTTAAGTGGACATATAATAGAAACAGGGTGGTGTATGAGTGAGAAAACTAAAAAGTATCTTAATTCATAATGTGTCTTTTTAAACTATATCTAGAGGAAACATGTGGATTCCCAAAACAAGTAGCAAATGGAAACTTTGTACATTGTTCAGAATTTGGAAAATCTATGGTGATTTACTCATGTCAAAAGGGGTACCAACTCCAAGGAGAAGAGCAATTAACCTGCACAAACAGAGGATGGAATTTTCTACCACCGGTTTGTATAGGTATCTGTATTTACACATTTCTGACTTTGCAATGACCAAGATGAATATGATTCACCAAAAAAGCCTTTTTATTCCATGTTAAAAAGTGAATTATTTCAAAACTCATTTCACTTTCCATGTTCTGGCAGCCACAAGAATCTCAGACTCTTCTCATCCTGATCCAGCGGTTGGGCTTATGGAAAGGATGCTAAGGGGACAACTAACTAATAAAACATTAACTATAATCTAGCATGTAGCTCCCAGTGGGAATCATATAAAGGGAAATGAGTGAGAGGTGTATTTCTCATTTTCTTACAACCAGAATCATAGGAGTAGTTAGAGACTGCTCCAGGCATTAACTGGTGCTATTTCAGTGGACTTTCTCCCCTGCATTACTAGCGCACCACCAGCAGGCTATATATCCAACAAGTAAGTGAGGCAAGAACTACACAATTAGAAATTTTGATCTTAGAACAAAAAGGGAATAATAATAATAATAATCTCCCATCCTAGAAAATGCAAAATCCTAAAGCATTATAGCTATTGTAACTTGAACTGCACAGATGATTGAAATATGGTAATGAATTTTTTCTTGTTCTTTCAACAATTTTAATGAATATTTATTAAAATTCTCAGGAGCTAGATTTTGTTTATCTTCCCCTTTCCTTTTATCCTTTTTCCTTCTCCCTCCTTTTTTTTTTCACCCTTTGCCACTGAAAAGGGGGGAGAGAGAAAAGAGGAAGCATCACAAATATTACATTAAGGGGCAATAGCTCAGTGGTTTGAGTATTAGCCTGCTAAACCCAGGATAGTAAGTTCAACTGTTGAGGAGGCCATTTAGGGATCGGGGGCAAATCTGTCAGGGATGGTACTTGATCCTGCTGCAAGGGCAGGGAACTGGACTCAATGACTTCTCAAGGTCCCTTCCAGTTCTATGATTCTATTTAAATTAATGGAATTTCACTGTATATGAGTACACTTTATGCAGCATTCAGTACTCTGTGTGCATTCATCATGAGTTTACATAGACTCAGAGTGTTCAGACTTTATGAGAACACTCAAGAAAATGAGCTCTGAAAAGGCCATATTTAGGAATACTTCATGGATGGTGGCAAATTAATGTGAATGAAAGTGCTACAGCTGATCCTCTATAAGTCTGTTTATCAGCATGTCTATGGGAGTGGAATAAAAAGCTTTTTACATTAATTCTATGCCATATATAGAAAAATCAAATAAAATGTGCAGCTTTCTCCTTAATTCAAATCCTACTTATCCATGGACTTCCACCCACATAAATACCATATAAAGAAGAAAAGCTGTATAATGAATTATAATTCTTTTTCAATAAATTAATGTTCTGGCAGCAAACTGAATAAGTAAGTGATATGAATGAGTCACTTCTCATCCTAGTTTTTGTTGCTATGTTAAGTAATATCAACAAAAGCCTGTATATTTGTTATAGGAAAACAGGCAGTATAATAAACACTGCATTTATTAAAAGAAACTCATCAAAACTGACTTAATGCAGATGCTATTTGAGCTTTTCAGTATGACATTCTTACTTTTTTGCATGCCTGTCTTTGCAGTGTGTGCCCAATCTTTAAATACAGTATAGTAAGATAAGACTAATTCACTTAATTAAATCAAAAGGCTACCCTTGGCATTTCTGAAGATGGTTTCAAAATTATACAAGTTTCTGGAAGAAAGGGGGGTCTAAGGGCAACAGTATGGGCCTGGCTGCACTGCACAATAGGAAAATTAATGGGAAAATTAAAAGCATCAAGAGGTTTCATGGTGTGTGTGTGTGTGTGTGTGTGTGTGTATGTGTGTGTATATAACATGATCTAATGTTATGCACAACTTGAAGTTAATAACTTGAAAAGATTCCCTAAGTGAACCATCACAAAATTATTTGATGGCTGCACTAATTACTCTCCTCTTTCTTTCTTTTTTGGGGGGGAGAGTGTCGTTTCCACATAATTTCTTAGCAATTTTACCCACATAAAATAAAGGAGTAATAGTGACAGTATTTATATATATTTTACTTTTAGAACACAAGTATCCTTTTCTTTGGAATTCCTATTGCAGATAGTGTGAACAAGATCCTAGTTTCTGACTCTCTGTTATCATTCTTTCTACTTTCTAGACATCAATGAATGTGAAAACCTAATTAATCCACCATGCCATCTATCTGCTAAATGCATTAACACCAGAGGCAGCTACCAGTGTCTCTGCATGGATCCTTACGAACTAGCAAAAGATGGAAGAACATGCATAGGTAATCCATTAAATCTGTTCCACTGATATGGGTGTGCAAACTGTAAACCTGGAGTAAAAAATAATTGATTATATAAAATACGTTGTTAATAGACACACACAATTTAGACAATCAGCCCTATAAAATACAGTCATATTTTGTCTGGCATAGTCAGGATACTGAACATTTACACACTGTGATTACCATTCAAATCTACAGACTTAACCTCATCATTTGCACTATTCCTTAGCAAAAGCACCATTTAGAGAAGGCAAGTGAGAGCTGAAGCCCCAGAATTTTGTACAGCTAACTGGTAGCAACACTGCTACGCCTCTGCCTCCTACCCTCACCAGCTGGGAGCAAGGGCCACGCACGCTGCTCAGCCAATAGGAATGCACAGGTGTATCTGGCAGAGGAATGGCAGAGCTGGGAGCTTCTGTGGCATTTTTTTTCAGATTCATTTTCCTGAAACCAACAGACTCAGGGGGAGTGTTGGGGAAAGAAAGTTCTGGGATTGCACCAGAAGATACTTGTCACAGATTACACCATGAACTGCCCTTCATGTTCACATGGTGACATATTACAAAAGCAGGAGCAAGCCCTTTATAACACCAGTAGACACAGGGCTGCTCAGATAGGAGAGGGAGATGGCTGACCCAGGCACATTCAGGGGATAATTACCCCACAGACAGCTCAGCTTCAGAAGTCTCAAGCTGCAAGAGCAGTTTTGCAGGATTACCACCTGAGATCTTTCCCTGCTGTCAAGAAACAAGCATATGGTATCACCAGCAGAGCCAACACCCATTGTGAGCCCTGGAGCAAGGTGTGATAGGCTGAATAAGGATAGATATAAATTGCTACCCCTATTCCAGTGAGTAGGTTTCCACCTCCATCGTTGCATTGCCATCTTCCCCTAGAGCTTCTGCTGGGGAAGGTAGATTTAATTTGAAGCTGGAATTCCATATAATCCCTGCTAGCAAAGTGAGCTCCAGGGCTGCACAGAATTAGCATATCCTGCTGCATGTAAGCCAGAGCTATTCACTTTTGGAGCTGCACAGGCTAGCTAAGTGCCCCTCAACAGATGACTTGTACTTCCACAACTGCTCCACCCTTCTGGCAGATTCTACAACTGTGAAACTTTCTACCTGATTTCATTGGCAATCTCACAAATTATCCAACTCTGGACACACTGTATTTTATATTTACTGTGCTAGGGTTTAAAAACAGAGTAAGTTCCCTGTTTACTACTGATGTCCCTTGCCTTCCCCTTCCCCTTCCCCTACACACACACATTTTGCCTTCTGATCTTTCCATTTCTTTATCCTCTTCTGTTTCATGCCCCTTGATTTTTTTTTTAGAAATGTCTATTTATATAGTTTTGTGGCTTGACCACCTTTAGAGATTGTAGATCATAATAAAAAAGTCTGTGGTGTGGGTGAAAGCAGAAGGATGAGCTCCCCAATGTGCCCGCACAACTCCAGGTTGGAGGCATAGGAAGGTGACAGGGTTAATTCACATTTAAAAAACGAAACTCAGGAATTGGTTATGCTGATTCATTATGAACCTCCTTAAAAAAGGACATTCAGACTTTTTTGTTGAAGGTAAATGTAATGGGATGTATTTTTCAGAACCTCAGTTTCTCCCTCTCTTTAGCACTCTAGCTTCTTTTTAAAATGTTTCTTTTAAAGCAATGGTGTACTTTATAACATTGTTGATGAGCTGTGAATCTCATTGACCATACAGTTTTAGGCTCTCATTTCATTGCAACCCTCAGTTATGGAACCCTGAAGTTAGCTGGACATTACTCTGAACAGCATAATGAAAATGTGAGCTGGTAATACCGCAGAAGAGTCATAACATATATTATTTTCTTGCAAACAGCAAACCACTTCTGGATACTTGTGAAACTGTGGTTTCTATGTTTAAATTAAAAAAAAAAAAGGCTGATTCTTTTCCTGAAGTCTGAGAACAATTAATTTACCAATAATCACTGGAATCCAGGGTTACAGACTCCTGTCGTGTGACACATAGCCCTGATTCCAATAATTACTAAGGTTCAAGTTAAAAGCTGTAGAAGAAAACCTCATTTGATAATTAAGGGTATGTCTACACTACAAAGTTAGTTTGAACTAACGTCCGTTAGTTCGAACTAACTTTCCTAGGCGCTACACTAGCGCTCCGTTAGTTCAAACTTAATTCGAACTAACGGAGCGCTTAGTTCGAACTAGGTAAACCTCATTTTACGAGGATTAAGCCTAGTTCAAACTAGCTAGTTCAAATTAAGGGCTGTGTAGACCCTTAATTCGAACTAGTGGGAGGCTAGCCCTTCCCAGGTTTCCCTGGTGGCCACTCTGGCCAACACCAGGGAAACTCTATTGCCCCCCTCCCGGCCCTGGAGCCCTTAAAGGGCCACGGGCTGGCTACACAGTTTGTGCCAGTTGCAAGGCTGCCAGCACCCAGCCAGCAGACCCTGCCACAACATGAGCCAGCCACCTGAGGACACCCAGCCCTCCACTGCTCCGCAGTACCAGCCTGGCGGCTCCCAGGACCCTGCCCAGGGACGCAAGAGGCGGGCACCCGCTTGGTCAAGTGCGGAGATGGTGGACCTCATCGAGGTTTGGGGGGAAGGCCTCCAATGTCCACGATCTCCACACTGGCCAAAGGAACGCGGCCGTCTACGGCCGCATGGCTGCCAGCCTGGCCGCCAGGGGCCACCAGCGCAGCCGGGAGCAGGTGCGCTGCAAGGTCAAAGACCTGCGGCAGTCCTACTCCCGGGCCTGCCAGCCAGGGGCTGACCCGGAGGCCTGCCCCCACTTCCATGCCCTGGACCGCCTCCTGGGGGCTCATGCCATCCCTGCCCCCCGGGACGTGATAGACCCCGGGGCAGAAGGACCCGAGGAGGAGGAGGAGGAGAAGGGCTCTGAGAGCCAGGAGCCTGCCGGCAGCCTGCCCAGGACCTGGGACCCCCGAGGCACCCCACAGAGCTGCTCGCCTGTGTCGTCTGAGGCCAGGGAGGCGTCCACCTGTGAGTACCATCGTCCTCCCTTTAAGTGTACAGGGGGCTGGGGCGAGAGGGAGCCCCAGAACCGTGCGCCTGGGCCTTGCCCACCACGGAGCAGCAGCTGGGGAGCCTGCAGGGCCCTGGCCTTGCAGAGGAGAGCTGGGTTTCACACACCTGGGCCCCTGGGGTAATTGACCGCTGGTCTTGTTGCACCACAGCTGCAGCACCTGGGCCTGCAGGGCGCACCACACCGCCTGCTGCAGCTGCCCGTGCCCGGGCAAGCAGGACAGCCAGGAACCAGGAGGACTACCAGAGGCGGCACCTCCGGTTCATGGATCACCAGCTCCACACCCAGGACCACTGGGTCCAGGAGGACCTGAGGCTGCGCCGGAGGAGTTTGGAGGCCCTGGAGGAGCAGGGCCGTGCCCTGTGAGGCCACCTCCAGAGCCTGCTCGACCGCTTCCCAATTCCTCCTGCTCCCCCTGCTGCTCCCCCTGCTCCCTCCCCCCTGCTCCCCCTCCTGCCCCCGCTCCTGCTTCCTCCACACCCCCCGTCACTCCTGCCCCCCCCTCCACAACCATTGCCCACTGACGCCCCCAGACCTACAGTGTGATGAGACGGGAGAGGCAGCCGGACTCCCACCCCTGAGCTTTCCTTTCTCTTTCTCCCTTCCCGCCCCTTCCAGCTCCCTCGTCCCAGGTTTCCCCCTCCCCTCTCCCACCCTCATTCCTCCCTTTCTCCCACCCCAGTTATGTGAAATAAACACACATTTTTGTTTGAAAAACAGGTGTCTTTATTTTACAGTAGGTAGGGAGGGGAAAGGGGAAGGGGGGTAGGGTGGAAGAAGGCCCCAGTGGGGCATGCAAGGGAGAGGTCAGTCCTTCTCCTCCACCAGGAAGCTCTCCCGCAGGGCTTCCCGGATCCAGACGGCCCCCTGCTGGGCTTCCCGGATGGCGGCGGTGCGGGGCTGACCGTAGTGTCCAGCCATGCGGTCAGCCTCAGCCATCCAGGCTGACAGGAAAGCCTCCCCCTTTCGCTCACACAAATTGTGGAGCTCACAACATGCTGCCACCACAGGAGGGATGTGCTCAGCCAGGTCCAGACGGGTGAGGAGGCATCGAAAGCGGGCTTTCAGTCGCCCGAAGGCCCCCTCCACCACGATGCGGGCCCTGGTCAGCCTGGCATTGAAGGCCTGGCGGGAGGGATTGAGGTACCCCATGTACGGCTTCATCAGCCACGGCTGCAGTGGGTAGGCAGCATCCCCCACCAGGCACATGGGCATGTCCATGTCCCCGACGCTGATGTGGCGGTCAGGGAAGAAGGTCCCGTCCTGCAGCCACTGGCACATGGAGGAGTTGCGGTACACCCGGGCGTCGTGTGCTTTGCCGGACCAGCCCACATTAATGTCCGTGAACTGGCCCCGGTGGTCACACACAGCCTGCAGGATCACGGAGAAGTACCCCTTGTGGTTGATGTACCGGGAAGCCTGGTGTTCCGGGGCACGGATGGGGATGTGCGTCCCATCGATGGCCCCCCCCGCAGTTGGGGAAGCCGAGGGCGCCGAATCCCCGGATGACAGCGTCCGGGTCGGCGAGGCGGACCACCCTGCGGAGCAGCACCCGGTTGATGGCCTTGACCACCTGCGGAGAGAGACACAGCAAAGCGCCAATCAGTGGCCGGCGAGTGCCATACCTGCATGAGCACCGCTCCGACGGTGGATCTCCCCACGCCGAATTGGGTCCCGATGGATCGGTAGCTGTCCGGCGTGGAGAGCTTCCAGAGGGCGATGGCCACCCGCTTCTGGAGGGGGATGGCGGGCCTCATGCGAGTGTCCCTTCTGCGCAGGGCAGGGGCGAGCCACTTGCAGAGCTCCAGGAAGGTGTCCCTCCTCATCCTGAAGTTCTGGGTCCACTGTCGGTCCTCCCAGCGCTCCAGGACGATGCGGTCCCACCAGTCGGTGCTGGTGTCCAGACGCCAGATGCGGCGGGGCACGCCGGTGCCGGGGCGCCGCCGCGGCTCCTCCATGGCCCCCAGGGCGGACAGGCGGAGAGGCAGGGGGCTGACGTTCCTCCGGTGGTGCCAGGCAGCCTCAAGCCATTGGTGGCAGGATTGCAGCAGCAAGTCCAGAAAGTGCACCAGAAGGTGCAGGGCGAGCTCTGGCTCCATGTTGCCACCTGCAACGGCGTCCCCGAAGGGAAGCACCGACACAGACGGGCACAGAGACCAACGCTTTGCTGTCCCTCGGTGAGGTTGGCAAGGAAGCAGGAAAAGCTGAGAACCGGCTGTCCGGGGGGGGGCCCTTTAAGCACGAGCCTCAGATAGCCTCAGACAGCAGCCACACAAAGCAACTACTGACCTGATGCCCTGCCGGAACCGGTTTCAGCTGCCCTTAAATGTGCCCCTGCGTCCAATCAGTGTGGACGCGCTAGTTCGAATTAGCAAAATGCTAATTCGAACTAGTTTTTAGTTCTAGATGCGTTAGTTCGAATTAGCTTAGTTCGAATTAACTAATTCGAACTAAGTTCGAATTAGCGCTGTAGTGTAGACGTACCCTAAGTGCTTGGGTCACTAGGCTCATGTCCTTCTCCCTTCCTCCTTATCTTGTTGAATAATTCCAATTGCTTTATTTATAGTATAACTACCATGAATGCTTTTGAGACTGATTAATTTCTCAGCTTCACTTTGGATAATCAATCAGCAGCTATTTAGTCCTGTTTACTAAAAATCAACAGAAATTACCCTTTACAGTTAATCTTTATTGACAGATTCTTTAAGAAGAACACGACCCTTCTCTCTCTAGATCCAAGGATTAAACTGCAGACATTCCACACTGGGGTTGTGATCTCATCAGATCTCATTAGCTAATTATTGTGTCATCAAGTCAATAGCTGCCAAGGAAACCTGATACCTTCTCCAGCTCTGGGAAAGCTGGAAAAAATGGTGGCACACTTCCATACAAATTTGTGCTGATCCCATCTTCCAACACTATTTTTGGAGGTGCTACCTTTTGGCATCCATGTAAAATTGTTATCTTGATCCCTTGCAGTAATTAAAGATTCTTTGCCACTTTTCACAATGATAATGGATTTTAGTTATAGGGCTATGTCTTCATTAGAGAGTTTTTTTGGAAAAACAGCCGTTTTACAGAAAATTTTTTATTTACATCCACACTGAAATCCCATTCTTTCAAAAGAAAAATGAAAGAACAGAGGGGGATTTTCTGACAGCGGTAATCCTCTTTCTATGAGGAAGAAGACTTTTTCCAAAAGAGCTCTTTCAGAAAAAGGCATGTATGGACGGGGAAGAGGAGGTGTTTTTTTTTTTTTTTTTTTTTTTTTTGAAAGATGAGGCCTCCAGGAAATGACACAAGTGCCCTGGTGGCCACTCCATCCAAAGTAATCACAACTCTATAGTCCCTGTCTCCTGGCACCTCTTAAAGCTGCAGGCACCCTGGACAAGTCTTGTGGCAGGAAGCCAGCATTGGAGCAACACCCTGATCACGTGGCTCTCCCTGCTACAGGCCTGTTCAATGATAGTGCAGCCACAAGCCCCCTGAGACCCAACTGGCCCTCACAGAGAGCAAGAGCAAGGCTCCCAAGATACACCATGGGGTACCAAGAACTGGTCACCCTTGTGGTCTGGAGTGGATATCCTGTCCCTCCTCGAGCTGTGAGGTGAAGAGGAGACACTCCAGGATTTCCTCTCTAAGCACTGCAATGCGGACATTTATGGCTGGATGACTGAGTCACTGGCAGAGCACGGACACCCATCCCGGACCATGAAACCGGTCCAGTGTAAGGTGAAATAGCTCCATCGGGGATACGTCAGGGCCAGAGAGTGCAGCTCACACTCCAGGGCAGGACCCCACACCTGCTGCTACTATGCAGAGCTCCACCAAATCCTGGGAGGTGGGGAAGCCATTTCCCCACTCGTCATAGTGGACTCCCTGCTCGACACACTCATCGTCGCCCGGCAGGACATCATGGTGGAGGAGGAGGGACAGCAGCAGAAGGAGGAGGACAAAATGTCCACCATCACACTGTGCTTGGAGCTGGTTGCCATGAGCCAGGATGTCTCCCAGGCATCGCCTGCTGCCAGGCGGGATCTTCAGATGAGTGCTCTCAGTTTGTCAAACACACAGGGCGGGGGGAGGCGGATGCAGAGCGGGAGGGGTGCAAGCGTCACTCGACCTGCTTGGGCTGGACATTGTGCTGCAGACCCTGAGTACGCTTGGGATCCTGCTCCCAGGATCAGGGGAAGCCACACACATGTCTGGCCCCGGGGGATGGGGACACTGTCCCACCATGTGCCATGGCTGGAAGCAAGCTAGACACAAGGGCGCAAGCACAACCCTAGTCACACAGAAGAGTGCCGCACACAACACACTGGAATGCCTCCACGTGTGAGACACCATCCACTCCCGCCAGCTGTGCTGTGAGTTGCAGGAGTGTGCGCAGGCTCCAGGGAAGACCAGGCTGGTCCCGGCTCCTCTGCCGCCCATGGGGAGATCCCACTGTGGCCAGACACTTCCCTTGCCTGATTGTCTGTGGGCTGAGGGGGTGAGAAGCGGGCAGCATGGTCCCTTGGTACCTCAGGGCCCCTGTGAGGCAGGGCCTGCTATGCAGCCCACACATGGCCTTGTTCCTGGGACATCCCCCTCCTCTGGCTTGAGGACTGTTGGTCACTGCTCACAGAAGAGGGCATGGTCTCAGGAACAGTGTCTGCATGGATGACTGACTGCCTCTCCCTCTGTATTCTCCACAGCCGGAGCAGTTGGACTATGAAGAGCTTTAAAAAGATCTCACCAAACTAAGTGATTGAGTAACAAAATGGCAAATGAAATTTAACGTTGATAAATTTAAAGTGATGCACATTAGAAAACATAATCCCAAATACAGCCAGTCCCCGAGTTACGAATGCATCAATTTACGACCGTTCGTATTTACAACCAACCTCCTATACAACTGGTCCCTGAGTTACAAACGAAATCTGCACTTATGAACAGTGCGGTCGTACATAAGTGAATGTAATCTGACCTACAAACAGATCGAGTTATGACCAAGTGCTTGGAACATAACTCGTTTGTAAGTCAGGGACCAGCTGTGTGTGTGTGTGTATATATATATATATATATATATATACACAATATGATGGGGACTAATTTGGATACAACTACTCCAGAGAAAGATCTTGGAGTCATTGTGGATAGTTCTCTGAAAACATCCACTCTGTGCAGCGGCAGTGAAAAAAGCAAACAGAATGTTAGGAATCATTTTAAAAGGGATAGAGAATAATACAGAAAACATCTTATTGCCTCTATTTAAAACCATGTTATGCCCACATCTTGAATATTGTATACAGATGTGGTCACCTCATCTCAGAAAAGATATATTAGCATTGGAAAAGGTTCAGAAAAGGGCAACAAAAATGATCAGGGATTTGGAAAGGGTCCCATATAAAGAGAGATTAAAAAGACTTGGACTTTTCAGCTTAGAAAAGAGGAGAAAAGGGGGGATATGATAGAGATCTATAAAATAATGACTGGTGTGGAAAAAATGAATAAGGAAAAGTTATTTACTTATTCCCACAATATAAGAGCTAGGGGTCACCAAATGAAATTAATAGGCAGCAGGTTTAAAACAAACAAAAGAAACTTTTTCTTCACTCAGCACACAGTCAACCTGTGGAACTCCTTGCCAGAAGATGTGGTGAAGGCTAGGACTTTAACAGGGTTCAAAAAAGAGCTAGATAGATTCATGGAGGTTAGATTCATCAATGGCTATTAGCCAGGATGGGTAGGAATGGTATACCTAGCCTCTGTTTCTCTGGAGTTGGGTGACAGGGGAGGGATCACGTGAGGATTACCTGTTGTGTTCCCTCCCTCTGGGGCATCTAGTATTGGCCACTGTCTGCAGACAGGCTACTGGGCTAGATGGCCCTTTGGTCTGACCCAGTATGGCCATTCTTATGTTCTTATGACCAACAGGTAAGCCACACCATCCAAGCCAGCCGTCAGAGCCCAGGGAACCTGAAAGCATGCCAGGGTCCATGAAAACCTGATACAACAGCTTGTCAGTGTCCTGCACAACATACAGCAGACTCTGGCACAGATGATCCGGGAGGATGCAGAGTGGCGGAACCGCGTGTGGGACCAGCTTATTCAGTGGAGTGATAGCATGTGTGCCATCATGAGTAACAGGATGGCACACCTGGCTGCTGTCGCCGTTCCTGCCTACCACCTCCTGCCCCCTCTGCTATGTCCATTCCTCCTCCCCCTGCTACCCAAGTGATGCCTCTACTCCCGTCCCAAGCAATGCCCATGCCCCCTCCCCATTTCCCCCTGACATCCCTGATCCCGCTCCAGCCTCCCTTTTTGTCCTCCTTCCTGTGATCCCAGGACCCACCCAACCTCAAGTCTGATGAGGTCCCTGCACCCAAGGTGGCACATCCAGCCACCCCCCACACCACTCCGAGTCCCCTTCACCCTCCAGGTTAGGACCCCCCCTTCCTCCTCCAGGATAGGAGCCCCCCCCCCCAACTTTTTTAATGAAAGATCAATACAGAGTTTGTTTTGTTCACAACCAACCAGGTGTCTTTATTGAGAGGTCAGGGAAGGGAGAATGGGAGGGGTTGTGGTGTGAAAGGGGTAATGCAGCAAGCCAGATGCCCATAGGGGGGAGGCCCTGGGGAGACTGCTACTGGGGTCCTTGAGAGAAACTCTCCCTCAGGGCCTACGAGATGCGCACCCCGGCCTGATGGGCCTGGCAGATGGGCCTGGCTCAAACAGTCTCCCCTCACGGCCGGCCTCTGCCCCCTATCCTGGGAGGAAGGCCTCCTCCTTCTTCTCCACAATGTTGTGGAGGACACAACATGCCAACACCTCCTCAGGGATGTTGTGCTCCCCCACATCCAGGCACGTCAGGAGGCAACTGAAACGTGCCTTGAGGCAGCTGAAGGCACAATCAACCTGAATCCTGGCCTGGTTGAGGTGGGCATTAAATTGGTTCCTGCTGGGGTCTGTGGCTGGTATAAGGCCTCATAAGCCATGGCATGAGGGGATAGCCTGTGTTCTCCACAATTCACAATGGCATCTTCACGTCCCCAACCTCAAAGTCACAGCGGGAGAAGAATGTACCCGCCTCCAGCTTCCCATGGAGGCTGGAGTTCCGAAAAATGCAGGCATCATGTGCTCTGCCCGACCACCTGACATAAATGTCCATGAACTGTCCACAGTGGTCGACCAGGCCTGCAGCACCATTGAGAAGTAGCCCTTGCAGTTGATATACTGGGCCGCTCAATATTGAGGTGTGTGGATCAGGATATGGATCCCATCAATCACTCCACTGCAGTTTGGGAACCCCAGGTCAGCAAATCCAGCCACAATAGGGTCCAGGGCTCCCAGGTGCATAGCACTCCACAGCAGGCTGGAGTTGATGGCCTTCACAAACACAGAAATCAGGGTATGTCTACACTACCCTCCTAGTTCGAACTAGGAGGGTAATGTATGCATACCGCACTTGCTAATGAAGCCCGGGATTTGAATTTCCCGGGCTTCATTAGCATAAGCGGGGAGCCGCCATTTTTAAATCCCCGCTGCTTCGAACCCCGTGTAGCGCGGCTACACGGGGCTCGAACTAGGTAGTTCGGACTAGGGTGCCTCGTTTCACGAGGAGTAACGGTAGTTCGGAATAGGACCCTAGTCCGAACTACCTAGTTCGAGCCCCGTGTAGCCGCGCTACACGGGGTTCGAAGCAGCGGGGATTTAAAAATGGCGGCTCCCCGCTTATGCTAATGAAGCCCGGGAAATTCAAATCCCGGGCTTCATTAGCAAGTGCGGTATGCATACATTACCCCGCTAGTTCGAACTAGCGGGGTAGTGTAGACATACCCTCAGAGATTGAGAAGCCTGAGCTTCTCCCAACCCTCACTCCACCCCCCCCCCCCATACACTCATCTTCCTTTTCCCAAGGGTTCCCCTTTTACAGGATTCAATCTCCTCCTCCTCCCCCTCATGCAGGGACTGCAGCCCCAGAGTGCTTTACCTCCATGAGAAGGGCCCCAACTGTGGACTTCCCAACACTGAACTGGTTACCCACCAACTGGTAACTGTCTGGGGTGGTAAGCTTCCATATGGTGATGGCGACCCACTTCTCCAGGGGGATGATGGGCCGCAGGTAGGTGTCATGTCTTTGGAGGGCAGGGGCGAGCCAGGCACACAACTCCAAAAAGGTGGATTTCCACATGCAGAAGTTTTTGATCTATTGCTGGTCATCCTACCGCTCCATAAGCAGCTGGTCCCACCAATAGGAACTGGTGTCCAGGCTCCAGAAACATCTCTCCACAGTGGGTTGCAGCTGCAGGGTGTTGCTCCCGCATACAGGGAGAGGGACCCAAGAATGAGCTCTGAATTGAACTCATGCAGGACCAGGAAGGCAACCTGCACAAAGTGCTGCAGAAACTGCAGCCTGGCGATGTGGGGCTATCACATGCCCAGAGGCAGATCCGGCTCCCTGGCACAGAGACAAAAGCTGTGGCTGTGTGCATGCTGTGGCAGGGCAACAACAGCATGCACTGCAAAAGCTTTGCTGCATCTCGAAGAGGTAGGCAAGCACACAGCAGAAGCAGAGAAACGGCTGTCCCTTTAAGCACGTGTCTCAGCTGGGCTTTGGCACCGGCACTTGGAAGCAACTGGTGACCTAAAGCCCTGCCTAAAGTGGTTCTGGGTGGCCTTAAATGTGAGATAATGTCCAATCAATGTTTATGCTATCTTTTGGAAAAGCAGATCTCTTTTTCAATGCACATGACCTTTGTGGATGCGCTCTTTCAGAAGAAGTTTTTTCAGAAGATCTCGTCTGGAAAAGCTTCTTCTGAAAGAAGCCTGCAGTCTAAACATAGCCTAAGTTCTTAGCCAAACTCCTGCTTAGGTAATTATGCTCTGCCTACCTACCATGTCTCATGCAGTTTCAACTGTGTGAAAGGTATATAGTATTCTTGTTTGCTGGAAAAACCGCTCCCTCATCCCAAAGCTTAGTCAAATTTGTGAAGTGCTTTAAGATTATTTTTAATAAAAGGTAAATCTACGTTTGAGCCATTATCCTTAATTGATAACAGATTACTATCCTCTGCAGCCAACTGCCATCAGAAATGATCCAGTTTTTATCCTGTATGCAAAAGTATCAGACTCAACATGTGATTTTTTTTGTAATTGTTTTTAAGTGTTAACCAGGTTGTTGTGGCAGTTATTTTCAGGGTTGTGGGTTGTTGGGGTTTTTTTTCTTGGTGCTGTTGATTTAATAATTTTTGTTAAAATAGAATATTTTTAAATTTCAAGTGATTTCCTTATACATTTGTAGTGAGTTTGTGAACCTGCCTGCGAATGCAATACATCTCCTCTCTAAATCCACAGGATGATTATTGTAAATAAGCAAGTGGAATAAGAAAGTGATTGGAATTTGGGCCTTGTGCCATTTAGAATGATTTAAAATTGTGAGAACACTTTACATTATTATGAGGATTTCAATCCTCTTTAAAAATTAAAGAGCTTTAGTAACGTTAACTCCTTTATTCTACATATTCATATAACACTTTCACTCCCTTTTTATCATTAGGCACAAGAATTTCTTTTCTAAAGTTGGAAACATTTCTCACTTAATCACAAATCCTTACCAGGAAACTTGATTTGGGAAATTAAATTGTTGAAATGTTCAGCTCACATGTCTCCTATTCAGAACAATGATAAATATTGTAACACAGATTTGTTGCTAATCTTTGGTTTATGAATTCTGCTTTCTCCATGCTCATAGCTTCAAATTAAGGAAGTGATTCAATGGTATTCAGCCATCCTCCAGAAAAATGTTGGCTGGAAAAGGTGATAAATTATACAAATCGTAGGAAGAAACCTCTTTTTGAACCAAGAAACTAGGAGGTATTTAGTTAGCCCATGGGTAAGTCATTAGAAGGAGATTTTCTAAGTATGAAAGGGATATGTAACTCCTAAACCTCCTAGGTGCTTTTGAAAATCTCTCCTTAAATTTTCACTGTCACAGTGAGTGATATAATATGAATTATTTTAAAAATATAAATATATAATAATGTAATGAAAACGCTTCTTTCAGCCATTCCCTTATAAAAATCATATAATGGAAAATATGAGGAACATTTTAGAAGATGACGAGTGTAATGAAATGAAGAGATTGCCATCCAATGACCAAAACATACAGAAATGAGGGGCTTCATTTTGTTTAGGATAAGATTTTACCTGTTTTTTCTCTTATCCAAATACTATCTATCTGAATTAGGGCTCTATCCTAAAGCTATATCTTTAATGGACCCACAGCTAGACAAGTAACATTTTTTCCAGTGTTGTGATGCTTTATACTGATCTGAAGGTGCCAATTTTTTAATGAATTTCCTATGACTGTATATAAACTAATAATGCATTTCTATATACAGGCAGTCCCCGACTTACGCGGATCCGACTTATGTCGGATCCGCAGTTACGAACGGGGCTGCCCCAGAGTACACGGACTGCGGGACCTCGCGGTCCTGCCGCCCGTGTACTCAGGGGCTTTCTCTGCGTCTCCCTGGTCTGCAGACCAGGAAGATGCAGAGCAAAGCCGCGGAGGGGCTCGGGCAGCGGGGCAGCCCCGCTACCCGAGGTCCCCCCCCCCCACCTGCGGCTTTGCAAAGCCGCGGGGAAGCCGGCAGCGGAGCAGTCCAGGCGCGCCTGGGCTGCCTCACTGCCCGAGCCCCCCCCCCCCCCCCCCCGCGGCCAGTTCCGACTTACATACGGATTCAACTTAAGAACAAACCTACAGTACCTATCTTGTACGTAACCCGGGGACTGCCTGTAGTATTTTTATTTTTCAGAGAGGAGGTAATAAAGTTAATTTTTTAAAAGAACCTATGTGTTGTCATCTAGTCCACTACACTTAGCTACTCCTATAATCCATTCAGTGAATTTCTGAAGGGTCTATAACCAAGTAAGGTGATAACCTAAAGGGCTGGGTAATTTTAATGCTTAGAAAAAGAGACACGGGTTGTTCGTATCTAATACTACAAGGCTTGTTTACACTATGGAGAAAATAGAAGCTGCTGCAGTCAGTCTTCTGGGGTTCAAATTAGCGGGTCTAGCAAAGACATACTAATTTAAACTGAGCGGGTGCTCCTGTCGGTGTTGGTAGTCCTGCTCTACACAAGGAGTACGGAAAGTCAATAGGAGGATATGCTCCTATCAACCTCCTGCTGTGTGAATTGTGCCAAAAAAGATTTAAGATACTTTGACTCCAGCTACATAATTAACAAAGCAGGAGTTGAGTATCTTAAGTTAACTTTCCTCTTTACTATAGACCAGGCCTAAGAGAATTACTTTTGGAATTACTCCTAATAAACAAAATATTCTATTTTGAAGAAGGTTTATGTAATATGCTACCAAATTTCTAAGTAGATAAATGGTCTTACCAGTCTCTTTGTAGATGTTATCAGCTAACCATTGATATGTGCCAAAAGCTGTAAACCTGAAGGAATTCTGAAGTTTTGCAGTAACACTGCTATGCTCACCTGCACTGAATCCTCTTGCAAACTTCCATGCAGTCTAGTACTATCCTAGTATGAGCTCTGAGGACAAGATTTTAGGATATCATTTTTGCAAGTAGTTCTTTTCTTTATGCTTGGCAAGCAACTCTCATCATAGAAGACTTTTTCTTATAGGACAAATTATACCCACACTTACTAATGAAAGTAAACTGGTCGGCTTGTGGAGTAAAATACTATTCACTGTGAGTAAACATGGCCCAAAGTGTTCATCTCATTGATTTTAATAGGTCTATTTCTGGAAATAGGATCTACTCAAGTTAAGTAAGGGTGGAATAATCTGACTCTTAGGATATATCTACAATGCAGTATCAACCTGGGGTTAGTAGAACTTGACTGAGCAGACCCTGGATTTGTTAATCTAGGTATTAAGCATCTATATTCATTTGTAATCCCAGGTTAGGTATTGTTGAGCCCTGGGTCCCAAACTGGGGCACCAGCATTTACAATGCATTATGCAGACTCAAGTCCCACAACCTATGTCCCATACTTCCTAAAGTCCTTCAAAATATAGTGCTTTAGCCCTTTGTTCATGGTACAGGGTTGAAAAAACTTGGCTGTCCACCAAACAAGCCTGTCCAGAGGACAAAGGAAACAGGTCCATGAGATTGTGGGATACTTTTCGCAGAGTCCCAGAGTATGAGTTCAGTAGGCTGCACCTATACTGCAAAGCAATAGGATTTGAACTCTGGGTTCTGGCTTGACTGTGGCTCAGATCCTCCATCTCCATGTAGCCTTGGGATCCAGGGCCAACCCCTGGATTAGTGCAATGTGTGTGTAGATGGAAGAGGGTTAGGCATGAGCTTGCATTTGAACTCTAGGTTTACATTTCAATTAAAAAACACATGGCTGGCCCAGACCAGCTGAATTGGGATCACAGAACTTGGTCTAACAGGCTGTTTTATTGTGGTGTAGCTGTTCTGACTCAGGCTGCAGGCCCCTGCAAGATGGAAAAGTCCCAGAGCTTGGGCTTCAGATTGAGCCTGAATGTCAACATTGCAATTAAATGGCTGCTTGGTGCTAGTCCCATGAGCTCGAGCATGGACGTGGGTAGGGCAAGTTCTCAATAATACTCAATGGATAAGTCTCAAATGTGCTCTGAATGGATTACGTCCAGCACTGAGAAGACAGTTTATCTCAATTATTGAAACCAGGGCTGACTAGATAATAACCATTCTGTTTCACAAAAAAATGTGAGATTTCAAAAATTGTTTTCATTCCAATGCAGAATGAAAATGAAACTTTTAGAAATTATTTGTGAAAAACCATGAGTGAGTGAGCCATTTGCTTGATGGTTTTTGCTCTTATCTGGGAAATAGAAACCGTAGGTTCAAGTCATTGCTCCAAATCAGGCCATGCTAGGGGTTGCACCTTGGTCTCCTATATCCATGAGAAGTACCTTGACCACCAGGTGATTAGTTATTGTGAGATGAGACTCATTGCACCCATATTTTGGTTTCCTGGAACCAGCATTTGTCAATGGCATATTTCACTAATTTCAACCAACTCTAACTGAAGTCATCAACAAAGGTGACATTTATCTCAGCAGTAATGGTTTCTTTTATGAATGTAGAATCTTAACTTAAGCTGCCAATGTATACAGTGGCCATGCAGCCATGTTAGTCTTAGGATATTAGATAAAAATGGTAAGTGAGGTAATACCTTTTATTGTACCAGTTTCTGTTGGTGAGAGAGGCAAACTGTTGAGTCAGATGGAGTTCATCTCTGGATCTCCATCTAGCTTGGAAATTGCTATCTTCTACTAACAGAAGGTGGTTCAGTGAAAGATATCACCTCAGTCACCTTGTCTCAGCTAATAAATTTCAGACTAATGAATAACCATAGGATGGTAATGATTTTCTTCCCGCAAAGACAAATAATTTAAAGTTTGAATTCCTTTCTCGGGAGGAATTTTACCTAATTTTGCCTGAGTAAAATCTGAGTAAGGATTTTAGGAACTGACTCATCTGTTTCTCCAGCTTCTCCCTGTCTGCTTTATGGTGCTGGAATAGAGAGGAAGCAGTCCTTGTGTTCCATTGAATGCAGGGAACCACCATTGTGACTTTCCTAGTTGTAAGCTGTGTAAGAAATAATGGCAAGCTCCTTATGCCTTTCCTTCCATTTAAGCATCTCTGAAGAGTGAGGTGCAGAATCTGGCACTATATTGGTTATATAAGTCTGATTCCTTATGCATAAATGTATTTGTATTACAAAAGACGCAACAACATTGTTCAGGCAAGAAACACATAACAAAAAGATGGTTCCGACCACAAAAGAAGATGAGAGATAACAGATGGATACAACATACAGGATGGGAGGAATCACAAAGTAAGAATGAGACAGTTATGAGCTAACCTTTATTAAGTGTAGCATCAGAGGGTATGTTTACACTACCACCCTAGTTCGAACTAGGTTGGTAATGTAGGCAACCGGAGTTGCAAATGAAGCCCAGGATTTGAATTTCCTGGGCTTCATTTGCATATAGCCGGGCACCGCCATTTTTAAATGTCAGCTAGTGTGGATTCCTTGCCGTGCGGCTACACGCGGCATGGACTAGGTAGTTCGGACTAGGCTTCCTAAACGAGGAGTAATGGTAATTCAGAATAGGAAGCCTACTCCTAACTACCTAGTCCGTGCCGTGTGTAGCCGCGCGGCACGGAGTCCGCACTAGCGGACATTTAAAAATGGCGGCGCCCGGCTATATGCAAATGAAGCCCGGGAAATTCAAATCCCGGGCTTCATTTGCAACTCCGGTTGCCTATATTACCACCCTAGTTCGAACTAGGGTGGTAGTGTAGACATACCCAGAGATTTAAGGCCTAAAGAGACCACAGTAATCATCCAGTCTGGCCATCTGTATTATACAGACTGTTGAACTTCCCCAAAATAATACCTAGGACAATTTTTTTTTAAATCCATTCTCAATTTTAAAATTAACAGTGATAGAGAATCCACCATGACCCTAAGTATGTTTTTTCAATGGTAATTGACCCTCACTATTAAAAATATCTATGTTATTTCCAGTCTGAATTTGTTCAGATTCAACTTCCTGTATATTATAGTCAACAGTGGAGAGACTGAGAGATTTGAAAGAGAACACTCTAGTGGCCTTGTAATTCTTCCTGTGCATGGCAAAAAATATGATGTTGTTTGCTGGAAAACTATCATGAATGACACATTAATAACATTTGTTGGTTTTGCTGATGCAAATAAAACATTGTTTTTTTTTACATTTCAGACTCTGGAAGGATTCCTAAAGGCTCTTTAGTCTCCATCATTTTAGGAGTGACTATGATCAGTGGTTTGGCAACATTAAGCTGGATAATAATTTGCTGGTGGTATGTTTTACTTATTTTTTTTCTCTTATTTTATTTGGAAAAGCAGTGATATTTTTCTCTCCTCTTGAAACTCCTTACTTCAGTCTGTTTCCTTTCCAAATAGCCAACATGTGACAGGAAGATTTCTATCTGTAATTCTCTGTACTGTGTAACTCTGTCTAATGTAGCTAGTGCAGATATTCTCATCTCTTTGGGTACGTCTAGACTACAGGCTTCTGTCGACAGAAGTTTTGTCGACAGATACTGTCGACAAAACTTCTGTTGACAAAGAGCGTCTAGACTACATTGAGTTCTGTCGACAAAGCAAGCTGCTTTGTCAACATGGTAGTGTAGACACAAAGGACAGTTTACATTCAATAACACCTTCTGTCGACAGAAACTCTGTCGACAGAAGGTGTTATGCCTCGTAAAATGAGGTTTACCAGCGTCGACAAAACTGCTGCGTTCTGTCGACGTTATGTCGACAGAACTCAGCGGTAGTGTAGACGCAGGTATAGTTTTGTCGACAAAAGTCCACTTTTGTCAACAAAACTCTGTAGTCTAGACACACCCTTTATTATCTCTCTCCATATATAAAAATGTTTTTCCTGCCAGGCAACAAAATGACATCATCATGCTCTCTGGCTGTGAAAGTGAAAGCAGCCAGGTAGGGAGTTGCCAAGCATTGTGAGCATGGGGCACAGCCTGCTATTATTTATATAATGAAAATATGGATAAGCATTATCCCACCTTTGGGTGCTCAAAAACTTCAGATGGTATGCCAGTGATACCTAACGTGTTAATTTAATTCAGTTGAAATACTATACTTTAGAGATAAAAGTGCACTGAAAGACTATGAAATATAAAGAGTATATTTGCATGTTGAATACTTGTTTTTTAAAAAAGTTGAATCTACCCTCTTGCTGCTGTTTTCAGTTCTTTGCCGGTGCTTTACTGTGCCCTTGCTTCAGCCCTGACGTAGATTAGGCCCAAAAGTAACCTTTTAAGATCCTGGGTTTCTAAAAGGAATCCTGCTTTCTGGGGAAATGAGGCTGTTAGAACCCAATAACAACACTAGGGCTGTGTCTACATTGGCATACCTTTCCAGAAAAGGGATGCTAATGAGACACTTCGGAATTGCAAATCCGCGGGGGATTTAAATATCCCCCGTGGCATTTGCATTTACATTGCTGCCGCTTTTTTCCGGCTCGGGGTTTTTGCCGGAGAAAAGCGCCAGTCTAGATGCGATTCTCCGGAAAATAAGTAGGAATAAGGGATCTTCCGGAGAAGGGCTTATTTTCCGGAGAATTGCGTCTAGACTGGCGCTTTTCTCCGGCAAAAACCCCGAGCCGGAAAAAAGCGGCAGCAATGTAAATGCAAATGCCACGGGGGATATTTAAATCCCCCGCGGATTTGCAATTCCGAAGTGTCTCATTAGCATCCCTTTTCTGGAAAGGGATGCCAATGTAGACACAGCCCTAGTAGGAGAAATAGTAGCAGTAGTAACCTAAAGCTTTAGGATGCTGAGCCTACTACCACTGAAATATGGGTTAAGTTCTCTTTAATTTCAGTGGTGCATGGCACAAACATTGTCTTATTACTTTTTCCAAAACCTCTGTAAAATACTCATTATCATCCACATTTTCTCCATGGGAAATTGATATGCTAATGTCCTTATTTTTACAGCTGGCCTCCTGGCATAAAATTGTGCCCACATTTAATTGTGGATTTGAACACTATTATTTAGACATAGTTCAGTTAGGAACTAGTCTGCCAAAGTCCCTTTTTTCAGTTGTCTTCATATAAACAGTACTTTTTTTTTTTTTTTTTGGCTCACTCACTTGCATTCTAGTCTCTATTTATTGTGCATTCTTTAGAAGTTCTGAATAAGAATATAAGAACGGCCATACTAGGTCAGACCACTATCCTATCTACCGACAGTGGCCAGTACCGGATGTCCCGTAGGAAAGGATCACAACAGGTAATCCTCATGTGATCCCACCTCTGTCACCCACCTCCAGAGAAAAAGAGGCTACGGGTATCATTTCTACCTCTTCTGGGAAATAGCCATTGATGGACCTAACCTCCATGAATCTATCTAGCTCTTTTTTGAACCCTGTTACAGTTCTAGCCTTCACCCATCCTCTGGCAAGGAGTTCCAAAGGTTGACTGTGCACTGAGTGAAGAAAAACTTCCTTTTGTTTGTTTTAAACCTGCTGTTTATTAATTTCATTTGGGCTACGTCTACACTGCAGGCTTCTTGCACAAGAAGGTTTCTGTGGAAGAGATCTTCTGCAAAAGCTTCTTGCGCAAGAGCGTTTCCACACTACAAAAGCACATTGGAAAAGCTATGTGCTTTTGTGAAAGAGAGTGTCCAGAGTGCATGGACACTCTCTTGAAAGAAAGTTCTGATTGCTATTCACAGAATAGGCACCAGAGTACCTGTGCTTTTTTCAATTGGCTCTTTTTGCTCAAAAAAACCCAGTTGCTTCTCCACATACACATTTTTGCGTCAGAACTCTGGCACAAAATGAAATTATTCCTTATAGAAATAGGATTACTTACACTGCAAAACCCTCTCTGTTCTTTTGATTTACTGTAGATTTTCTTGCGCAAAAACGCTCTTGAGCTGTGGATGCTCCATAGGATTTTGTGCAAAAATGGCTGGTTTTGCGCAAAAACCCTGCAGTGTAGATGTAGCCTTGGTGACCCATAGTTCTTATATTGTGAGAATAAGTAACTAACTTTTCCTTATTCACTTTTTCCACACCAGTCATGTTTTTATAGACCTCTGTCATATCTCCCCTTAGTTTCCTCTTTTCTAAACTGAAAAGTCCAAGTCTTTTTAATCTCTCTTTAGATGGGACCCATTCCAAATCCCTAATCATTTGTTGCCCTTTTCTGAACCTTTTCCAATGCCAACATATCTTTTTTGAGATCAGGCGACCACATCTGTATGCAGTTTTCAAAAGGTGGGCATACCATGCTTTTAAACAGAGGCAATAAGATATTTTCTGTCTTATTCTCTATCCCTTTTTTATTTATACCTAACATTCTATTTGCTTTTTTCACTGCTGCTGCACAGAGTGAATGTTTTCAGAGAGCTATCCACAATGACTCTAAGATCTCTCTCTTGAGTAGCTGTAGACAAATTAATCCCCAATATATATTGTATATATAGTTGGGATTATTTTTCCAATGTACATTACTTTACATTTATCAACATTAAATTTCATTTGCCATTTTGTTACCCAATCACGTTGTTTGGTGAGATCTTTTTGAAGCTCATCACAGTCTGCTTTGGAATTAATTATTTTGAATAATTTGGTATCATCTGCAAATTTGCCACCTCATTGTATTCCCCTTATTCTAGATCATTTATAAATAAGTTGAATGGGATGGTTCCCAGGACAGACCCTAGGGGGACCCCACTAGTTAACTCTCTCCATTCAGAAAACTTATCATTTATTCCTACCCTTTGTTTCCTGTCTTTTAATCAGTTATCAGTCCATGAAAGCACCTTCCTTCTTATCTCATGACAACTTACTTCGCTTAAGAGCCTTTGGTAAGGGACACTGTCAAAAGCATTCTGGAAAACTAAGTATAGTATTTCTGGGTATGTCTACACTACAGAGTTAGTTCGAACTAACTTAGTTCGAATTAGTTAATTCGAACTAAGCTAATTCGAACTAACGCGTCTAGAATTAAAAACTAGTTCGAATTAGCGTTTTGCTAATTTCGAACTAGCATGTCCACATTGAGTGGACCCTGAACAGGGCTTAAGGATGGCCGGAAGCAGTGCCGGCAGGGCATCAGAGGAGGACTTAGAGTGTGGAGATGCTGTCTCAGGCTAGCCGAGGGCTGCGCTTAAAGGGACCCGACCCCCATCCCGGACAGACAGTTCTCAGGGGTGCCCCGCTTGAAAACCAGTCCTGGCTTGGAGTGCCCAGAGTGCCAACACTGGGCACATCACAGCACTCGGCCATCAGCCCGGCTGCACTTGCCGCAGGCTGCCATCTGGGGAGAGAGGGCAATTGGGGGGCTGCAGGAGAGCTTCCACCCCCAGAAGCCTGCAGAGCCAGCCCAGTCCTCCTCATCGGGGGCTCATACCCCATTCCCCCCTCACCTCCTTCCACTTACCCTTCCCTAGCCCCTTTTCTTGATGTACAAAATAAAGGACAATTGTGGTCAAAAATGGAATCTGACTTTATTGAACAAAACTGGGGGAGACTGAGAAAAGGAGGTGGGAGAGGGGAAGAGAAAGGCTGGGAGAGGGGAGGGCAACTAACATGATCAGGGGTTGGGAACAGGTCCCATATGAAGAGAGGCTACAGAGACTGGGACTTCTCAGCTTAGAAAAGAGGAGACGGAGGGGGGACAGGATAGAGGTCTCTAAAAGCAGGGGTTGGGTGGAGAGGGTGCATTCAGAAAAGTTCTTCATGCGTTCCCATAAAGAAGGACTAGAGGACACCAAAGGAAAGGAATGGGTAGCAGACTTCAAACTAGTAAGAGAAAGTTGTTCTTCAGAAAGCAAATAGTTAACCTGTGGAACTCCTTGCTGCAGGAGGCTGTGAAGGCTACAACTAGAACAGAGTTTAAAGGGAAGTGAGATCAAGTCATGGAGGTTGGGTCCATGGAGTAGTCTTAGCCAGGGGGTAGGAGTGGTGTCCCTGCCCAAGTTTGTGGAAGGCTGGAGAGGGATGGCACGAGACAAATGGCTTGGTCACTGTCTTCGGTCCATCCCCTCCAGGGTCCCTAGGGTTGGCCGCTGTTGGCAGACAGGCTACTGAGCTAGATGGACCTTTGGTCTGACCCAGTATGGCCATTGTAAGCTCAGGGCTCAGGGTCGAAGGTCTCAGTGGACCACCTTGATTTTCATGCCAACCTGCTCCTGGGTGGCCAGGCTGGCAGCTCTCCTGCCCTAGACGGCCACTTTCCTGTCTGCACTAGCCCAGGAAGGTGCCCGCTTCTTGCGGTCCCGGGCAAGCTCCCGGGAGCTGCCAGCCTGGTCCCAGGAAGAGGGGGTGGGCTGGGGAACGTCGGGTGGGTGGCTCTGTGCCGTGCCAGGTGCAGGGTCTGCTGGCTGGGTGCTGGCAGGCTTGCACCTGACACGGGCACCGTAGCCAGCCCATGCCCCTTTAAGGGGTCCGGGGCCAGGAGGGGGACAATAGAGTTTCCCTGGTGTTGGCCAGAGTGGCCACCAGGGAAACCTGGGGAGGGCTAGCCTCCCACTAGTTCGAATTAAGGGGCTACACAGCCCTTAATTCGAACTAGTAAGTTCGGACTAGGCTTAATCCTCGTAAAATGAGGTTTTCCTAGTTCGAACTAAGCGCTCCGCTAGTTCGATTTAAATTCGAACTAGCGGAGCGCTAGTGTAGCGCCTATGAATGTTAGTTCGAACTAACGTCTGTTAGTTTGAACTAACATTGTAGTGTAGACATACCCTCTCAGATTTGTCACCTAAAAAGAATGGCTCAGGTTTGGAAATCTCCCCAGTATCCTCAGCCATGAAAACTGAAGGAAAGCATTCATTTAGCTTCTCCACTATGACTTTATCATCTTTGAGTACTCTTTTAGCATCTCAAACGTCCAAGGGCCCCACTGGTTGTATAGCCGACTTCCTGCTTCTGATGTACTTAAAAACTCTTTTACTATTACTTTTTTAGTTTTTGTCTAGCTATTCTTCAAACTCCTTTTTGGCTTTTCTTATTATATTTTTACACTTAATTTGACAAAGGTTATGCTCCTTTCTATTTTCCTCAGTAGGATTTGACTTCCACTTTTTAAAAGATACCTTTTTATCTGTCACTGCTTCTTTTACTACTTGTTAAGCCAAAGTGGCACTTTTTTGGTTCTCTTACTGTGTTAATTTGGCATATACATTTAAGTTGAGCCTCTATTATGGTGTCTTTGAAAAGTTTCCATGTGGCTTGCAGAGATTTTACTTTTGTCACTGTGCCTTTTAATTTCTGTTTAACTAACTTCCTTATTTTTGTGTAGTTCCCCTTTCTGAAATCAAATGCCACAGTGTTGGGCTGCTGAGGTGTTTTTCCCACCAAAGGGATGTTAAATTTTATTACATTATGGTCACTATTTCCAAGTGGTCCCAGTTCTATTTACCTCTTGAACCAGATCCTGCACTCCACTTAGGACTAAATCAGGAATAGCCTCTCGCCTTGTGGGTTCTAGAACCAGTTGCTCCAAGAAGCTGTAATTTAACGTATCAAGAAATTTTATCTCTGCTTCTCTTCCTGAGGTGACGTGTACCCCATCAATATGGGGATAGTTGAAATCCCCCATTATTATTGAGTTTTTTAATTTGATAGCCTCTCTAATCTCCTTTAGCATCACTATCACTGTCCTGATCAGGTGGTCAATAATATATTCCTACTGCTATATTCTTACTAGTGGAGCATGGATAGAGTCTATGGAACATTTTGGCTCATTTAAGATTTTTACTTCATTTGATTCTATATTTTCTTTCACATATAGTGCCGCTCCCCCACCATGACCTGTTCTGTCCTTCCAATATATTTTGTACCCTGGTATGACTGTCTCATTGATTGTCCTCATTTCACCAAGTTTCCGTGATGCCTATTATATTAATATCCTCCTTTAAAACTAGCACTCTAGGTTCACCCATTTTACTATTTAGACTTCTAGCATTTCATAGAATCATAGGACTGGAAGGGACCTCGAGAGGTCATCGAGTCCAGCCCCCCGCCCTCAGGGCAGGACCAAGCACCGTCTACACCATCCCTGACAGATGTCAATCTAACATGTTCTTAAATATCTCCAGAGAGGGAGATTCCACCACCTCCCTTGGCAATTTATTCCAATATTTGACCACCCTGACAGTTAGGAATTTTTTCCTAATGTCCAATCTAAACCTCCCTTGCTGCACTTTAAGCCCATTACTCCTTGTCCTGTCCTCAGAAACCAAGAGGAACAAATTTTCTCCTTCCTCCTTGTGACACCCTTTTAGATATTTGAAAACCGCTATCATGTCCCCCCTTAATCTTCTTTTTTCCAAACTAAACAAGCCCAGTTCATGAAGCCTGGCTTCATAGGTCATGTTCTCTAGACCTTTAATCAGTCTTGTCGCTCTTCTCTGTACCCTTTCCAATTTCTCCACATCTTTCTTGAAATGTGGTGCCCAGAACTGGACACAGTACTCCAGCTGAGGCCTAACTAGTGCAGAGTAGAGTGGCAGAATGACTTCACGAGTTTTGCTTACAACACACCTGTTGATACAACCTAGAATCATATTAGCTTTTTTTGCAACAGCATCACACTGTTGACTCATATTCAACTTGTGGTCCACTATGACCCCTAGATCCCTTTCCGCCATGCTCCTTCCTAGACAGTCGCTTCCCATCTTGTATGTATGGAACTGATTGTTCCTTCCTAAGTGGAGCACTTTGTGTATAAGCACTTTAACAATTTGTCACTATTCATCTGTCGGCTTTCCCCCAATCCTTAGTTTAAAAACTGCTCTACAACCTTTTGTTGATGCATCTTAGCTAGACACATGTATTTGTCACAGAAAATTTTGCTCACACTTTGGAGCTCAGACTGAGGACCATTCATTCTAAAAAAACCTATCAGAGGGCACTCATGGCTTTAATTGGCCTCATTTTTAATCTGGGTTTTAGGGCAAGGATGGACCAGTGTATTTGGTGTAATCTTGTTACTGTTCTGCATCTCTTGTAATGTTATGTCAAAGGCACCTGGAGCCTATACTGCTATATATAAAGGGGAAAAAAACAGAATGAACTTTCCTCACTACGCTGCAATAGGTATGATTCTGAAATCACTGTGTAATCACAGTAGGCTCTTCAGTTGATCAGCATTCTGACACTGCTCCCTGTAGGCATAGTAAACTCAGCTGACTAGGGATGACAAGAATCATGACATTTGACACGTTTATCAAATCCATGACAAAAATGCTGTCTTTGTTTAAGTTAACAGTTTTGCTAAAGGTGTTGTGGGAGCCCTAGACACTGTTATTTTCAGGTTTTTGATGGATAAAACTTCATTTCTTTTGAAATTTTAGGATTTTTCAAGTGGGTTGCTTGATATTCATGTAAACAGATTAAATCATTTCAATGCGGAGTCCGCACTAGCGGACATTTAAAAATGGCGGTGCCCGGCTTTATGCAAATGAAGCCCGGGAAATTCAAATCCTGGGCTTCATTTGCAACTCCAGTTGCCTACATTACCACCCTAGTTCGAACTAGGGTGGTAGTGTAGACATACCCTGAGTGAACTGTATTTACATGCACATGCCCAGAATCTCATTCTTTAAACTGAGAGTTTGTGCCAGGTTATTTCTTTTGCATTCCCCGAATAATTACAGACATTGCAATTAGTATTAACACAATTTGTGACCCAATACCAGTCATGTTAAGAAAAAAACACTGTAACAGCCAAATATATAACCCATCTAAGCAAAGCAGGGGCAAACTGTATTTACATAAACACACCCAGGATTCCTTTTCCATTCCAGCTAGCTGTAATGGAAGTATTTATTCAGACTCTGCTTACATAGATAATTATTATTTATTTAGTTTATTATATGTGTATAGAGTGCCTAACACAATGGGGCACTGACTCCAGTCAGGGTTTCTCAGTAGTACCATATTAAAGTTTTAACAAGTAATATGATCATTTTGCTGATTTTTGATTGCTGAATCAAAATTAGGCTGCAAGAAAAAGGGGGCATTAACAGTTTAGAGACCCTGATAATATTAGTAATTGATGGACCTAATCAAAGTAGCATTAAGGATAGCAGCTGGCCTACAATATGAATAGCAATGGGTGAGAATCACTTTCTTCATTATTTCTTGCCAGGATTTATCCTTGTCTTAGTTTAGAGAAACAATCTCTTGAATAATTTAAGATCTAGATTGATTAATAACTTGACTGAAAGCAAATTATTTTATTTATTTGTCTGTGTCTAGAAGTCCATAGAATAAAGTACACTGTCACTCTCACTGTATCAAAATGTTAGAAAAGGCAAATAAGCTATGAGCGAAAGCACTGTTCAACTGCAGGAGACTTAAAACAAAGGTTCTGACCCTTTGTGCTAATTAACATCCCATGGCTGCCTATGTAAATGAGAGACTGAGAGCTACAGCTGGACATGTACATGCTCCTTGAAGCTTTAGGGAATTTTTGACATTTCCAAGATGATAACCTCCTCTGTCAACTTGGAAGAATTTAAATTACCATATATGCTCGAACTAAGCCCATTCATCTCTAAGCTGACCCCCAGAACTTACAGAGAAAAAATGTTAAAAAGTCAGTGACCCGTTTATAAGCTGAATTCAGAGTATAGATGTATAGTTACAGCTCCTCAGGATCAGGGTCAGCACAAAGTCTCTCAGCTTAGCTTTTAGCACTTTGCACTTTAACACTGAGCTATAAAACTTCCAGAGCCACTGGAAGCAAAGTGTGTGTGTGTGTGTGGGGGGGGGGGGGGGGGGGTGGCTCAAGGATTTGCTGGCTGCAGGGAAGTGTTAAAAACTCATTGTTAAAGTATTAAGTGTTATCAGTGTTATCTGTTAAGAGTTTCTCAGCTGAAAGATTCCGTGCTAACAGCTAGCAAGTCCTTCAGCCTAGCTCCCTGAAGCTCAGGAAGAACCCATTCATAAGCCAAGCCTCACTCTTCACAGTGGGATTTTTTTTGAAAAAAAGGTTGGCTTATGAACGAGTATATAGGTAAACTAACTTTTTATAACCATCCAGAATATTATATTTTAAGAATTGTTAACTGGTTCCTCATTTTCTTTTTCTGTGCTGATATATTTCAGGATTTTTAGCCATCTTGTGTTACTGTCTTTAGACAAAATCCAAAGTGCTCAGCTGCTTCAGGGGCATTTTTACAGTGAGAATAGTTCTGAATGCATCTTTCTTTTTTTCCCTAGCCCAGCTAACTGTCATTAAAATTTTTGTCAGGGCTTGTGATCAGTTGCAAATGTAGCAGCTAAATACTGTATTGATATAAACATATGAGCCACTGACCCCTTAAAAATTGTGGAAGTGCTTGTTGCCACAGAGTATTGAGTACTAAGACTGTTTAAAATAGTTAAATTGTGCCAGGCTACAGAAGCTGTTCTGAATAATAGCTTGAATTAAGTTCCTGAACCCACTTCTGTATTTCTCTAAATTCAAATGTAAATGTTAAGTTTCAACTAAATTATTAAAAATATGTGCCTATGATTTTATCAGATTCACGGTTACTTTTTAGAGTTATTCTGGTCACAGTGAGCTTGGACCTTTTAAGATGATTTCGGAGTGAACTATCCTATTATATCCTTCTCCCATATTCTTTAAATAAAAGCAAAGTTCCTTAAGCAGAGCTACTTAACATGGAATGAACGCTAACACTTTAGGTCTATGTTTAGACTTCATCCCTTTTTCGTAAAAGGAATGTAAATTAGACGTATCGCAATTGCTAATGAAGCGGGGATTTACATCTCCCCCGATTCAT